>NC_132800.1:1615654-1921547 GCF_048594095.1 Paramormyrops kingsleyae | reverse complement strand
TGTTTTATCCATTGGTTTTATCATGTTGCAGTCTATTAGGCAACATTCCGCATAAGATGGGCTTAGATTTGGAAATACATTACATCTACATTTCAGTGGTAACCGATAAGGTGATGATGATCATCATCTTTCTTTATTGTGGTTAGCACTACCTCAACTAAAGCGGCGTCTCTTCGGAGCTGTCACTTTCTTAAATGAGCTGTGGCAATGTTTCAAATGAGCTTCTAACCTAGACAAACGCCTTTATTTTCAAAGCGATCACCTTGTACCCAAACCATTTGAAACTAAGGAGCCATTTGTCCTACGATTACATACAACAAGCTCTTCGGTGCCGCGTTTGCGGGACTCATGTTTCGCGCTGTAGGGGATTTTAAAAAAGTGACGTGAGTGGCAGTGTGTGTGTGTGTGTGCGGGAGGCAGAGCGGCAGAGAGATGCGACAGAGTTGCGAAATTGCAGGCGCGGCTCGAAATGGCTGTTATTTCAAATAGCGTACCATATTTTAAACTAATCGGTTAACCGGTTTCAACCGGTTACTGAGGCTCGGTGGTCGGTCAAGAAATTTTTTAGTTTTCGCCATCCCTAGCCTATGCCAACATGTGTTTAAGTATAATAATAATAATAATAATACATTTTATTTAAAAGCGCCTTTCAAGACACTCAAGGACACTGTACACAACAAATGATAAAAAAAACAAACATAAGAGCAAACAATTTACAAAATCTATATAAAACAATCCAAATTAAAAAGATAGAATAAAAGAAAGGTTATGTTGGAAAAGCAAATTGAAACAAGTGAGTTTTGAGCCTAGATTTAAAAAGAGAAAGAGAAGTAATGTTTCTAAGGTCTGGAGGAAGCGAATTCCAGAGGCGGGGAGCAGAGCAGCAGAAAGCTCTGCTCCCCATGGTGGCAAGACGGTGAGAAGGGACAGAGAGAAGAAGAGAGGAAGAGGATCTGAGGCAGCGTGATGGAGTGGAGACCTGAACCAAATCAGACAAATATGGAGGGGAGAGGTGATGGATGGCCTTAAATGTATACAGAAGGATTTTGAAGTTGATGCGCTCTATAACCGGTAGCCAGTGAAGCTGCTGCAAAACAGGGGTGATGTGGTGGATAGAAGGGGTCTTGGTGATAATACGAGCAGCAGAGTTCTGGACAAGTTGTAGCTTATGGATGGATTTCTTAGGGAGACCAAATAAAAGTGAATTACAGTAATCGATCCGGGAAGTGACAAGGCTATGGACAAGAATGGCGGTGGCTTGTGGGGTGAGTGATGAACGGAGACGATTAATGTTGCGCAGATGAAAATATGCGGACCGAGTGATATTATTGAGATGTGAATTAAAAGATAAAGTGCTGTCAAGGATGACACCAAGACTTTTCACATTTGGGGACGCGGAAACTAAAGAGTTATCTATATTAATAGAAAAATAATCAATTTTGGATAGTGTTGATTTGGAGCCAACTAGAAGAAACTCTGTTTTATTACTATTAAGTTTGAGAAAGTTTGAAGAGAACCAAGATTTAAGTTCAGCTAAACAGAGGCTAAGGGAAGGTGGAGGAAGAGTGAAGTTTGGTTTAGTGGACAAATAAAGCTGGGTGTCATCGGCATAACAGTGAAAATGAATATTATATTTACGGAAAATATGACCAAGAGGAAGAAGGTAGATAATGAAGAGAAGGGGCCCCAGGACAGATCCCTGGGGCACACCAGTAACAACAGGAGAAGGCTGTGAAGTGAATGATTTAAGCTGGATAAACTGAGTGCGGTCAGACAAATATGATTTAAACCAGTGTAATGGTGTACCAGAGAGACCAATGGAGGTTAACCTACTAAGAAGAACAGAGTGAGAGATAGTATCAAAGGCTGCACTCAGATCCAGAAGAATAAGAATGGTAAGAAAACCAGAGTCAGCTGCCATAAGAAGGTCATTGGTTATTTTTATGAGGGCTGTTTCAGTGCTATGGAGGGGTCGAAAACCAGACTGAAACTGTTCATACAAATTATTATTAGTTAAGTGAGAATGGATCTGTGTTGCAACTATTTTTTCAAGAATTTTTGAAAGGAATGGTAAATTTGAAATAGGGCGGAAATTATCATAATTATTATGATCAAGACCAGTTTTTTTCAATATTGGGGTGATAGCAGCAGTTTTGAAAGAGACAGGAACAGTTCCAGTGGTAAGTGAAGAGTGAATGATTGCAAAGATAATGGGAAGCAAAGAGGGTAGACAATCTTTGACTATAGCTGTTGGAATAGGATCTAACTGACAGGTGGAGGATTTTGACTTACAGATGAGATTTGAAATATCATATATATAGCGACAAACATGGACGCTTTCTTTAACGTAAAACAGTTAAAGGCTCATTCTTAATTTTTTTAATTTCAAGTAGCCTCTAATCACCTTACATTAGTTCTGATTTACTGTAGTCACCAATTAGAGTATTTTAAAACAATGTCACTGAAATGTCACCACGTACATCATAAAGCTAACAAGGTAACATGATTACAAAACATCAATCACCGTAAGGAGATATTTTAACCCGTCGTTGTACTTCGCCAGCCCTTGCATGTCGCATAAACCGGCCTGCCGCTGATACATGGCTCTTGGTATTAAACACTCTGTTCCTGGGGAAATTCTTTTTAGCCGGCTTATGTAAAGTATAACTGTCTTGCATAGACAGCCACTCTCTGATGTCATCAGTAGCCACTTTTTCCCCCGTATCTTCCTCCACGTCTCTCTGCAGTCGGGATGCACCCCCGTATGACCCTGGGTGGCTGGGGTCATAGTATGTACGGCTCAAGACACGAGCTGTAGTCTTGGCAACAGACATGCTTTTTCACAAAATGAGTGGGGGGTGAGAGCAAGAATGCTGTGTTTTATAGGTGTCTGGGGAGGGTGGGGAGGGGGTTATATATACGTGGGTTTGTTTAGAATTTAGTGATTAATTGTCATTGTTGACACACCGCATGCACACACACACACACACATACACACACACACAAGCTGAGAGGCAAATCACGATTTTCATTTCTACCAATCGTACACAGTAAAAGAAAATATCATTAAGCTAAGAGAAGTAGAGTTTTTAAGTTTACCATTCATGTACTGTAGTACTGGAGACTCACTCAGACCATAGAATCATACAGATTAGCATTAAAATCACAATTTAGTAATTTAAGCATCCAAAATGAGTAAAAGGGGGCAGGACAACTGCTCATTTGTACCACTCCCTGTATTCTTTCTCTTAATGCTACACCATGGGGTTCCCACAACAGGCCTTGAAGAAACCTCTGTCCAGGACGGGTTACTTGTCACTCAGGTGGACCATAGTCATCAATGATGAGGTATTTACCTATTTCATTAAATGATTTTTAAAATAATACTTGAATATCAGAGTGCCGCAATTCACTACATAACTTCTACTGCAAGAATCCTAAACCGACATGCCAATTAAAATCAGCCTCAGCCAACACTTCTAGCTGCGGAAAAAAATACAATTGTGACCAATTTAAATTCGACCTCAATGTCTGCCTTTTAAAACACAACGCTTTATTCCCTGTATTTTTGTCTAAATACAAAAAGATTTCAAAATGCTGTCGATTGTTCAGCAACACATGATCTGTCTATACATACCGGTGACTGGTTTGTTCCGCTGATATAATCATGTTACCTTCCCAGGTAGCATTCCCACATGGGCCCCATATGGGCTTAATGTGGGCCAAAATATGGGGCCCATGTGGGTTGACCCATATGGGCCCCATCAAAATCTGCACCCAAGAATCAAATGGGCCCCATGTAGGCCAGCCCAGAAAACCCAAATGGGTTCGGTATGGGTTATTGCTGGGCCCCACATGGGCCAATTACCTGGGCACAATGTGGGCACAATTTGGGCCAGCCCATATGGGCAAAGATGTGGGATGTATCTGGGGCCCATATGGGCAAATGATGTGGGATTTATCTGGGGCCCATTTGGGCAAATGATGTGGGGTTTATCTGGGGCCCATATGGGCAAAGATGTGGGATTTATCTGGGGTCCTGTAACGAGGCGGCCCTTAGCGGCTGGATTGGACAGTGAGGAAGACTAAACCAATGCAGTGGAACAACACATATTTATTGTCATGCAGCTCTTCTTCCAACAATTACAACTCGTCTAATGACAACTGGCAGCCTTAAATACTTTCAGCTGTCACAGGTTAAACCATCATTCCACTCGCAGGTATTTTCTTAAATCCCAACCTTCCACCATAATACACAACACATTAACCTGAATACATAAATATACAAATACATTTCACACTTTCATATCAATAAATATTTTCCACTTTACTCTTACCTCAAACCCCATATTCTAAACCCCAAAAAACCCCAAACACAAAAGATTCCCCACACTCCCTTAACCCGTGGTCTCTCCCGGAACCTTTAACTGGTGTCTGGACCCCCGGGGAAACATTTGCCCAAACACCCTGGAGAGAACACAGGAAAGAAAGGTGAGTCAGCACATCTTACAATCACCATTCCTTTTCTGTTTCACAGGCACCACCACCTTCCTTGATGAGGAGCCGCCGTGAAAGTGCGATGCCAAACAAAGTGTACATACAGTGCCTTTAATAAAACGAGAAGCATACTACCAACATGCCATGCAGATTACAATAAAACTAGTAAGGGAGTCCTCTTCCTTACATTTCCTCCCCCCTCTCTTAAGCGCGAGCACATCAGTCCTCTGCCATCCTAGATAAACAATCAGCAACCACATTTGACTTCCCTGGCCGATACTGGACCGTAAAGTCATAAGGCTGCAGAGACAGGTACCATCCTGCAATGCGAACATTCGCATCCCTCATGCGGTTCAACCACTGGAGAGCACGATGATCTGTCTCTAGAGTGAAATGACGTCCCAGCAGATAATACCTCAAGGCCTCAACAGCCCATTTCATGGCCAAACACTCTTTCTCCACCATCGAATACCTCGTCTCCCTGTCGAGTAATTTCCGACTCAGAAACACCACAGGCCTTCTTTCACCATCCACCTCTTGCTGAAGGACAGCTCCAAGGCCCACTCCTGAAGCATCAGTTTGCAAGATGAACGGCTTGTTGAAGTCCGGGCTGTGTAGAACTGGATGTGTACCAACTGCTTCCTTGAGGTCTCTGAATGCTTGCTCACATTCTACTGTCCACCGTACTTTGTTGGGGGCTGAGCCCTTTGTGAGGTCATTCAATGCAGCGGACCGCTCTGCAAAAGAAGGTATAAATTTCCTGTACCAGCCTACCAGACCCAGAAAACCTCTCACCTTCCTTTTTGTCATCGGAACTGGGAAGGACCGGATTGCCTCAATCTTTCCAACCTGAGGCTTTATCTTCCCAGAGCCAACCACAAAACCCAAGTACTCCACTTCTCTTTGGGCTATGGAACACTTCTTGGGGTGAATAGTCAATCCAGCCATTCTGATGCAATGTAACACCTTCTGCAGGTGAATGCCATGCTCCTCCCAGGACTCGCTGTACACCACCACGTCATCCAGATATGCTGCCGAAAACGCTGACACATCTCTCAGTACATGATCCATTAATCGTTGGAATGTCGCCGGTGCCCCTTGAAGCCCAAATGGCATGACTTTAAATTGGTACATACCAAAAGGAGTTTTGAAGGCCGTCAGCTCCTTCACATCTGGTGCCAAAGCCACCTGCCAGTATCCCTTACACAGATCCAGTGTCGTAATATACCTTGCTGATCCAACTCTCTCCAACAGGTCATCCACCCTGGGCATTGGGTAGGGATCAAACTTGGATACTGCATTCAAATATCTAAAATCAATACAGAATCTCAGGGTGTTATCCTTCTTTGGTACCAAAACAATCGGACTGCACCACTCACTACTTGACACCTCAATAATTCCCAGATCCAACATCAGTTTTATCTCCTTTTTCAGCACTGGCACCAACCGCTCTGGAATCCTGTAGCTATTTTGACGACCAGGCGCATCCTCCTTCACCCGTATATTGTGTTGAACCAGTGATGTGAAACCTGGTGTTTCTCGAAAGAGCTGTGGATCCACCAGTGGTTTTATATCAGCCTGCTCCGTAGGAGACAAATGAGAAAGGTCAACTGAAGTACAATCTGCCACGTTAGTTGGAAAGAACTTCTCCGTCACCTCCTCATCCCTAACCGACCGCACCAGCAACTGATGGACTGGCTCTTGTCGGCTGTAGAATTCTTTCAACAGGTTCACATGAAATGTCTGATATTTTTTTGCTCTTTCTGGCATATTCAACTCATATGTAACTTTACTCACTTGTCTAACAATCTCATATGGCCCATGCCATTTTGTCAGCAGCTTGTTATCGCTGGTGGGAAGCAATAACAATACTTTCTGACCTGGAACAAAGCCTCTATCCCTGGCCTTCTGATCATACCATGTCTTTTGATGCTTCTGTGCTGCTTTCATATTGTCCTGCACCAATGACGCCATTCTCTTCAATCGCTCTCTCATATTGATGACGTAGGCTGCAATATTTTCACCCTCTGCTTTGGGATCCTCCCAGCAGTCCTTAAGCAGATCCAGTGGGCCTCTCACCTGATGGCCGTACAAAAGTTCAAAAGGCGAGAAGCCGGTGGAAACCTGTGGGACCTCTCGGTAGGCAAACAGAAGGTAAGGCAGCCATTGATCCCAATCTGCACCTGTGTCTGAGACAAACTTACGCAGCATACTTTTGAGAGTCTGGTTGTATCTCTCCACTAGCCCGTCCGTTTGGGGGTGATAAGGGGTGGTCTTAAGTCCCTTTATCCCTAACAGCTTATAAACCTGCTGCAACAACTTAGATAGAAAGTTCGTTCCACAATCCGTCAGAATTTCTCTTGGTATACCTACCCTAGAGAAAAGCTGCAGCAGACAATTAGCAATATGACGGGCTTTAATTGATCTGAGTGGGAAGGCCTCAGGAAACCGTGTTGCATAGTCACATATGACCAATATATAGCGATAGCCTACGGAACTCCTCTCTAAAGGACCCACAATATCCATGCCTAGCCTCTCAAAGGGTGTTTCAATAATTGGCAGTGGTTGCAACCGGGCTGGCACTACTCCTTTACCTGAGGTCAACTGACATTTTTCACAGGAACGGCAAAACTCAGAAACCTGTACATACATCCCCGGCCACACAAAACGGCTACTGATCCTATTCAGTGTTTTATAAAAAGCCATATGACCTGCCCATGGAATTGAATGACCCAAATCCATAACCTTGTTTCTGAACTGTTGTGGGAGTACTACTGCTTCACACTTCCCCTTTCTCTGATACAAGATGCCTCCTTTAATCAAGTAAACCGCGTCTGTAAGACAGCTTACCTCACCTTGGCTAACCCCCTCTACCTCTGTTACCTTCTCAAACCAGGGTTTTAGAGTAGGGTCGTCTCTTTGGAGTGCACCTAAATCTGAGGGAATGTTAAACTCAAGTTGGTTATTTGGCTTAGGAAACACTGCTGTACCCATCTCCCTTGGGCTTTTAAACTTTTCCCTTCTTTTCTGAGCCCTAGATTTCCTAGTCTTCCCTGACTCTATTTCCAGAGACTCCTCAAAAAAGGGTAACTCTTGCATCATTTCCTTTACACTTTGTGCCCTTGTAACTACATGACAGGCTTTCAATGGTTCAACTATCCTATCTAGAGGAAGTGAACCTCCAGATTCCTCCCCTGAACCTTGAATATCTTTCTCAGCCCTCACTTGGGGGTCATAATCTGACTGATATATCAGATCAAACAGAGTGGGAATGTCATTACCCAGTATCACTGCATATGGCAAACTGGGAACCACAACTACCACTAACAAATAAGTCTGACCTCCCACCGTCAGATAAACCTCAGCAGTGGGGTACATGTATTCATCCCCATGCACACAACTTATTGTAGCCCCCACCCCACTTAACTTTCCCCCAGCAATTATGCTAGAGTGCACCAGAATTTGAAAGCAACCAGACTCGAGCAAAGCTTCTTCTTTACGCTCATTAATTAAAACAGGGACAGTACAAGCCTTCTTTCCTACCGGCTCTATGGCTGGCCTTGGAACTGCACACAAAAGAGATGGTTTTGACTTAAGGGCAGGGCAAAATTGTTGTATATGGCCAAAGTTATGACAGTGATAACATTCAACATCCTGCACTGAAGACTTAAAGGAATTCTTCACATTGTGAGGTCTACTAGAAGGGAACTGCCTAGAACTAGAAAAATTTCTAGCCTGGACTTGACCAGAACCCTGTTCACCCCCAATGGACTTACTTGGTTGGGCGTAGTGGGTCTCCCGGCTAAAGTAGGTGCTCTTGCTTCCCTTTCTGGCTGAAGTGAAAACCTCCGCGAGGCTAGCTGCTTCCTTTGCAGTCTTCGGGTCACGCTCACGTATCCAGATCTCCAGCTCTGGATTAACCATTCTCAAAAACTGCTCCAGAATTATCTGCTCAGATATTTCTTCTACAGCTGATTGTTCAGGTTTAATCCATCTTGAAAACAAGTCTTTCAGTCTTACATAAAGTTCACGTGGCGTCTCACCTGATTCAACTTTCAGGGATCTGAAGCGGCGTCTGTAGATGTCAGCGGTGATCTCATATTTTTCCAGAATTGCCTCCTTCACTTTATCATAGTCATCAGCGTCTGTTAAGTCCATAAGAATATAGGCTGTACGGGCTTTACCTGTCAACAGGGGAACCAGACGAATAGCCCACTCATCTCTGGGCCATCGACACACGTTTGCCATTCTTTCAAACGTGGTGAGAAAATGTTCAATGTCATCTTCTGGTGACAGAGGAAAAAGTTTAGGTTTAATTGAAGACCTGGACCCCTGGGCCACTTGACTGTCAACATTGAACGCGTGTTCCTGTTCTTCCAACGTTGCAGGGGGTACTGGCACCTCTGATGGCTCAGGCTTATCAATTACAGTATTAACTTGTAACTGAATTTGCTGAAATTGATGCTGCATGCTTTTCCACCTCTGCTCCTGACGTGACAAATCTTTCTCCCACTTCTGGTCTCTGACTGCATGAGACCGAATAAGGGATTTCACCAACCCTGTCAGCTCCTCCAATTTGTCCTCAGGGCTTGTTACTGCCATGGCCTCTAGCTCAGATGCAGCTCCAACT
This sequence comes from Paramormyrops kingsleyae, assembly GCF_048594095.1. Classification (NCBI taxonomy): domain Eukaryota; kingdom Metazoa; phylum Chordata; class Actinopteri; order Osteoglossiformes; family Mormyridae; genus Paramormyrops; species Paramormyrops kingsleyae. Next base: position 1,912,420 of record NC_132800.1, on the reverse strand, counting down.
CCTTCATCAGGCTGCTCCTCTTGGCCCGGTTTTTTTCCACCTCTTGTCATCATCTTCTCACTGTGGCATAAGTGTTCCCACTTCTGACACCACTTGTAACGAGGCGGCCCTTAGCGGCTGGATTGGACAGTGAGGAAGACTAAACCAATGCAGTGGAACAACACATATTTATTGTCATGCAGCTCTTCTTCCAACAATTACAACTCGTCTAATGACAACTGGCAGCCTTAAATACTTTCAGCTGTCACAGGTTAAACCATCATTCCACTCACAGGTATTTTCTTAAATCCCAACCTTCCACCATAATACACAACACATTAACCTGAATACATAAATATACAAATACATTTCACACTTTCATATCAATAAATATTTTCCACTTTACTCTTACCTCAAACCCCATATTCTAAACCCCAAAAAACCCCAAACACAAAAGATTCCCCACACTCCCTTAACCCGTGGTCTCTCCCGGAACCTTTAACTGGTGTCTGGACCCCCGGGGAAACATTTGCCCAAACACCCTGGAGAGAACACAGGAAAGAAAGGTGAGTCAGCACATCTTACAATCACCATTCCTTTTCTGTTTCACAGGCACCACCACCTTCCTTGATGAGGAGCCGCCGTGAAAGTGCGATGCCAAACAAAGTGTACATACAGTGCCTTTAATAAAACGAGAAGCATACTACCAACATGCCATGCAGATTACAATAAAACTAGTAAGGGAGTCCTCTTCCTTACAGGTCCATATGGGCAAAGATGTGGGGTTTATCTGGGGCCCATCTGGGCAAAGATGTGGGATTTATCTGGGGCCCATATTGGCAAAGATGTGGGGTTTATCTGGGGCCCATCTGGGTTACATTACCTGGGCACAATGTGGGCCAGCCCATATGGGCAAAGATCTGGGATTTATCTGGGATGTTTGTGATTAAACAGTTAAAATTACAAATTTTGCATTTTGCATACTCAAAGAACAAATTACGTTTTACAAGAGAAAGTAATCCAGAAAATGTGGTTAGTGTTTTCACAATCCTGCTAATTTAAACTGTGGCATCCATAGTACAGTAGCTGGTATTTGGAATGATCGCTATGAAAAGATCCTACTGGATTATATTAAGATTATTTACACACGGTAACTAAATTAAATCAAGCAAACAGTAATGAGCTAGGTAAACCTGTAAAATAACTGATAAATTAAACTGTGGCTGAACCAAAAGTAAAGAAGCAGAAAATCAGTTTTATGCAAAATTTATTTAAAGAAAATCACACATCACAATTAAATAAAAATAAAATACAAATTAAATTATAAAATAAAATAAAAATCAAATTAAAAAATAAAATAAAAATCACTTTATACATTTATTTTTACAAAGCCTTGAGGATTACAATACCTCCTAGTCCACTTCCACTCGTCCCTGCTTGGACGGGCCACCACTCTCCTGCTCTGCCGTACGTCTCTTACTTCTTCCGCCTTTTAAATCTCGTGCATTATACAGGAATGAGGTGATGCTTCCTTTCACCTCATCCTTTGTAGTGTCTTTTGTTTTAGAATTTTGCCGCACAGCGCCTGACAAAACAAAGATGAGGAATAATCTAATTAAATTTGTGCATTCCATTTGGCAGTAATTGATGTTTTGTCTGTTTATTTAAAAACAATCAAATTATTATATTAGTCAATCCCAGAGTACAAATTGTCTGTGTCATCAGGTGTATTAAATAGTTTAAGGACTTTTTCAGACCAATTACTGAAAACTAACTACACCATAGATACAGAAAGATCTAAGATGTTAGCAGAAAACTAGAAAAACATTTTGATCACAATTCTGTTTAGTCCAAACATAGAGAATTAATTTAATAATAAATAATTATAATTTAAACATTTCCTTTTTGAAGGTCTTAATTTGAACTTTAGAGAATTTCAAATGACAGCAATATCATTCAAGGACCGTTAACAAATTGTATAAAATCCATAACAAATTCAATGTACATTGATAGAAATGTATTGGTAACGTCACTATAAATTTATTTTTAACAATTTATACTTACGGAGTATAATGTTATTTATCTTGAAATTCTTAAATTCTTTTTTCCCTTTGGCACCTGTCCAGTTATACTCTCGTGCCAGCTCTGGTGCCAGGAGGTTTGCCAGTATTCTCCTGGTGGTGCTTGGCACGTCCTTGCCGCCAAGAACAGCAAGTTTTAACACCTGAAGGAAGTAAACAAAATGAATTATGCTCCTACAGTACATCAAATTTTACAACATATTTTCAAGTATACCAATATATACTAAGATCCCTGAAAAAGCACATGGGTAAAAGCCATAATGACAGTGCCTCTTCTCCTTAACTCTGAACATATACAAAATGCTAAAGGAAACTCACATAAGAGCTGTAACAGTTTAAACAAAGCTAATGACTGGTCATGTTAAGGGTACTTCACAGGTACAAATTTCCATAGAAATCACAAAAATTTACCAATTTATTTGCAAAATCCACATCCTCCAACTTCAGGTCTAGCTCCTGCAGGTCCTCGGGTAAAGTTAGAGGCAGATCTAATTGCAGATCAGCGCTGATAGGATCCTCCTTTAGATAAACGGAAACATCAGCCTCTTTCTCTCTGACCAGGTCATTAAGGAGAGCTGTATTATGGTCAAGCCTCTGTCGAAGCTCCTTTACTTCCACAGATAGCTCCATCAGTATCCTAATGGCCGTCAACTCGAACCCTGAATGAAACATTGTTTACATCAATTAGACGTTCAAAATCAATGTAATGATTGCAGAAACTTCAAAAGTCATAAGACTTTACACAACTGTGAGTAATCCAACTTGTAAACTTTTCCAGAAATGTCTGACGTGTTTAAAAATAGTCTTACCTGTGCTTGTGCTGGCACTCGAAATGGATTGCTCATTTTCCACGCTATGATCCCCAATCCTTTTCGTGGTGGTAGACGGACGTTTTTCAAGCACAGGCACTGGTGATGTTCTGACCCTTTGCCCCTGATCCAACTCATCCTCTTCTGAGGAAACGGTCTGGTATCGGGTCGGAACTCTAATTTAGGGGATAAAACAGGAAACAAATAATGTTAAATATCATATTACCACTTCCAAAGTTAATTGGCCAAACTGCCAATTAACTTACCGTGATGTACGTCTGAGCCTTTCTTCCTCTTCCTCAGTCTCCAAACATCCATTGTGACTCTTAATATTTTTGACAAAGGCTCTTGCTGGAGTGTCACACACACATGCTGCTATTTCTACCTGGTAATGGTGACCACCAAAAGAAACTCCATTACTTTTCAGAAAGATTACTTCATCAACAAAATCTTTGAGGTATTCTGTAGCAGATGGAGGTTTACTATTTCCACAAAACAAATCAATGATGAAGGGTTTCTTTGTTTTAAGACCCATGACGAGCCCTAAAATTGGCCAAAACTGCACAGATGATGCCTTAAACAATGGCAGATCATCCACATTTATTTGTACTTTTATACAGTCACTGATTTGCTCTATGCCCTGGCATTGTTCAAGCAACTTTTTCAAACCTGTCAATAGTCCAAAATGATAATAGGAGCCACCTGCAATGTCTTTAACCAGGATCTTAGGTGCAGTCCTCAGTAATGTACGTGGATCATTAGGTAAATCTGGAAAATCTTTTTTCAGTAAGTAAAGTAAATCACGAAGAGCTGAATGTGAAATTTTGTGGCCCACTGCCCACTGAGCCAATCCATCACCAAGCTTCAAACAATGGTCTTGATCTGATTCATCTAAATCTTCATCTTCAGACCTTCTACCTTCATCTTCAGATTCAGACCTGCTACCTTCAGATCTTCTATCTTCAGATTCAGAATTTCTACCTTCCTCTATATCAACTTCTGACAAGTTAGGACTAACCACAGACTTTTCTGATGAAACATCTCTGCATTTCAAAGTGATATTATTTGTCCCACTGCTGCTAGGAATAGCAGTAATGTCTTGTCCTACATGTTGAATGGCCTCATTAATTTCCCTAATGCTCTGCAAATGAGTCTGAACCTGTTTCAGAATTCTCCGTAGCTTAGTCCACCTAGAAGTCATTATAATAGTAAACCAACAGTGCTGGAATCATACATACATTGAAGTACTGCTCTTTCCTGTCGTCTTTACAAACATAAACCTGAAAAAAAGGGGAAAAGATTATGTTTTTAGTAATAATTAAGTCTGTAACAAACATGAGCATTAAAACAGGTGTAATTAACAGATTATCAGTTAGTTATCATCTTGAAAACATTTCTTCGTATTTATTAATATTTGAATATACTAATAATACACTAATAATCACTTAAGCTACACTGTAAAAAATGGCTGTAAATTTACAGCAAATATTCAACAGTATGGTACTGTAATATTGTTTTACGGTATTTTACAGTATTATGCAATGCATTGTGGGTATAAATGATATTCAGAGTACACTTACAGTAAAATCAGAGTTATACTGTAAAAGTTGACAAGTACGTGTATTTTTCAAAATACGTACGTATTATATTGCTGAATTATACATCACTTGTTTTATTTAGTTTAAAATATGTTTAATGCAAATATATTTCAAATGTAATATTTCGACTGTTTTCAGTTTTACTTATTTTAAAACACGAATATTTTCATAGTTATCAGCTATATTTGATGCAGTATTGTCAAGTAAAACTAAAAGGTCAGTTTGGCGGTTAGAAGGCGCCGTGCTGTTTGAACTGAAACAGGCGCGAAGGAGCTGTCTTTAATTCGCCATTGCTGGCACACAGTAAACCGACACAGAGGAACACTAATAATTGGATGTTAAGGTGAGTAATACTATCTTTCTTTCTTTATTTATTTTTTTGTCTGTTCAAGTGGTGTACACTCAGTTATTTTTAAGAACTGAGTAGTTGTTATTATATATTTTAAGGTTTAAGGTAGTGGAACTTCATTGCTATTTGATAGTTATCGTTAGATGATATGTGATTAGCATTATTACATGTTGGTCCTCTTGTTAGCAATATTTCTTTAACTTTGTATTGGTGCTTAGTGTTTTGCGAGTGTTCTAGTTTTGCTAGTTAGGTGAAGCTAGCTGTGACCGCAGGAAAAAGAACGTGTGATATTTGTCTAAATTTAAGTTTTGTGTCTATCTGAACTTTTTGCAAAGCAGATTTCAATGACTTGTTGAAATCTGAAGCGAGTCGGAAGTGATGTAAAATTTACCTGTGAAACTAAAATGGTAAAATGGTAATGATAGTTACCCAAAATAGAAAACACAGGCCGCAGAAGTATATGCACAGCCAGCACACAGTAGTCATTTAAACACAATGATTCAAAACTGTTCACACATGTTTCCAAAGAGTGACTATAGAACATAAAATATGTGCCGGGTGAGAGTGCAAGTGCCACTGGTGAATATAGGAGCTGAATTTTGCCATCAAAGTACAAATGGGTCACACGTACTCAGATTCAGCCTGAGAAAGGGCAGCTGTTCTGAGGTCAGCAACGTACAGCTAGCTAGAGGATTCTTTCTGCAACAAGGGATAGAAACGCTAGACCCAGCCCTGAGACATGGTGATGAGGCAAAATGAACATTTTACTATAATATGCCTCTCATTTGTTTATGAATAGAACAGACACATTCCTTAGTGTGTTCTTTCGATCTGTCTGGCTAACACTCTGAAAGGCTGCTGATGGCTGCACAATCACAGGGGGAGGGGTGGGGCAGTCAGAATGATGTGTGAATCTCTCCTGCAGAAAAGAGCACAGACGTGTGTGACTTTAAGGCTGCGGCTGGGTTCTGGCAGGCTGGAGTCACAATGACGTGTGAATGTGTCATTAACTTCTTTGCTTGGCCACAATGAAAAGAGATATGTTTGCAGGGGTCAAGGTGAGATTGTTTTCTTAACAAGCATGGTGGTGGTAGTATATCATGCTGTTTTGCTGAGAGTACTGTAAATCAGTATATTGCACAAAGAGGATGGAATGTTAAAGCAACACTAGATATAGATAGACTGGGAATAATTTTGAAAAGCCAATAATAATAACACTAGTGATGTCACATGGCTCACTTCAAAGACCTGTCATTTTTGATTTATGTGACCTTTGTGACCTTTGACCCAACCTGTCATTTTGACAAAAGCGGTATTCTCCATCTCTCTCACGACCACTGGCTCCACCCCGGCTGGGGCCAAAAGCCTGTCCATTCGATTCGGAAGGTCCCCTACCTGGGCACCAGGCAGGCAAGACTCCGTACGGGACCCTTTATCACGGGTGCACACATAACTATCTACACCTCTGATACTTGAATCCCCTAATATCACAACCTCCCTCCTCCTGGGGGTAGGCAGCTCCTTGGTGCCCAAGGACCCACCTGCCTCCCCAGTTTCTTCCGGCTCTAAAGCTGGAAGATCCTGAAAGCGGTTAGACACCGTTACTTCAGGTGATGCTGCCTTTGTGAATTGGGTACGCCCTTTTCTACGTCTACGACCTACATTCACCCAGCTCTCTCGACCTACCTGTTCATCATTCTCCCCCCTCCCTGCTTGTGACGTACAAACAGACTACCTAAAAGGCGTGTTAACTCTCTCCTTTAACTCATTGTTATGTTGGATGAGAGCCAGTTGCTCATCGAGGTCATGAACCTGGACCATGAGTGAGTCCACTAACTTTAGGTATGTGGCAATCTAGGGTGACCAGATAATCCATGTCAGGGAGGACACTGTGAGCTAGGACAGGAATTGTAAATTACCATTTCAATTAAACCATATGTGTCAAACTCAAGGCCCGCGGGCCACATCCGGCCCGGCGTGTAATTATATCCGGCCCGCGAGATCATTTTATATATTATTGTTATTAATGGCCCGGAGATATGAAGCGCTGGTAACACAATAAACTACAGATCCCATAATGCAGCGCTTCAGCTGTCTTGCCAAACACTTCCCGCTAGGGCTGTGCAATATGGCATAAAATTCATATTGCGGTATAATTTGAACCATAGACGGTAGACGGTATGTATTGCGGCATATGATTTGATCTGTAAATTTCAATACACTATAACTGTTTTTGAAAGGGTAACATATGTCCATAGCAAAGGCATTGCAGCAGGAAGTGGTAGTAAACTGTTAAAACATTTCAAAGTAGTCATGAATGAAAAAATATGAAAACATTTAAAGTAACTTCACTGGTTTTATCTTATATTAAAAACACAGGTTGGTTTTGTAAACTGTATAGGTAAGCAGAAAACAAGACACAGAACTAGACTATAGTGTCATAACTCCATCTATATTAGTATGACCATCTCTCCCATAAAGGTCCTGCCAGGCAGAGTCCTGCAGGGGTTCGGGTACCCGACCGGTGACCCGCAAGTTTTGCTGAAACGGGTGAAAAATATTCTACTTTGTCGGATATGGGTTCGGGTCGGACGCAGGAGAGCTAAATTGCGGTTTTCAAAACATCGTGTGCCAACAAAAAATACCCTAGGGCTATAGTTTAGTGAGAAAAATCCCTGCATTCAAGATGATAAAACGTAAAATCAGTATCAGTTTATGTCTGCACGCGCATTCCCGGAAATCTCTCCCAGTTTCATTTTCAAAAAACGCATGCGATCTCCTCCAGTTGTTCGAAATGGATGCTGAAGTAGTCAGCTGAGGCCATCAACTGTGGACGATATCCTTTTTTTTTTGCACAGTAATATAAAACACCGCACCAAACGTTAGTCTTCGCCTTCGCGTAGGAATTCCAATCGGGTAATCAAAGGAAAATGGACAGTGCACGTAGGTAGCCTATAAAACATTTAATTGTAAGCTGGTAAGTCTATTTGTGGGCATGGCAATATCAAACATTATTTGAGTTTGGAGGTAGGCTACTACCATTTGTTTTGCTTATTATAGGGTGTTATTAAGCAACATTTACATTTGGCTATGCTTTTTCAACTTATGTTGCAGATGATTGTTGTGCCAATAAACTTTTGTCTTTAATTTTTAATCTGACTGATTTTCATTCGGGTGCGGGTCGGGTGTCGGCATTTATTTATAGCGGATCGGGTGCGGAATTTTATTTTATTTCTGTCGGATAACGGTTCGGATACGGGTTTAAGTATGACGGGTGGGGCGGGTGTGGTTTGTCAAAACCAGACCCGTGCAGGACTCTGCTGCCAGGTGCAGCAATAATCATATAAACAATTTTCATATAAATCATATAAATAATACATTATTTATTACTTGACGCAACTTCATTACCTCATTTTTGCGGGCGAGGAGGGGAAATTTCTGTGGTAGGGCAGTATTATCGAGTTTGTGAGATGGCCACTGATTTAAGAACACAGTTGAGTGAAAGAAGCAAAGACTTTATTGCATACTCTCTTGCTGTGGATGATAGTACTGACATGACTGATACTGCACAGCTGGCCATCTTCATCCGTGGAGTGGACTCCAATTTGTTCGTTACAGAGGAAATAATGGACATTAAATCGATGCACGGGACAACGACTGGAAAAGACATTTTTGAAAATGTATGTCAAAGTATAACCGACATGAAACTGCCCTGGGACAAACTTATTGCACTTACAACTGATGGAGCACCATCTATGTGTAGTGAAAAAAGTGGACTAGTGGGAAGGATGCGAGTAAAGATGCAGGAGGAGAACTGTACTGGTGAGTTAACGGCATATCACTGCATCATACACCAGGAAGCACTATGTGGCAAAGTCCTGAAGATGGACAATGTAATGAGCACTGTAACACAAACCGTAAACTTTATCCGAGCTAAAGGTTTAAATCACCGGCAATTTCAGTCCTTTATGCAGGAGATAGATTCAGAGTTTACTGACATTCCTTATCATACAGAGGTGCGTTGGCTAAGTCGGGGAAAAGTTCTCAACAGAGTTTTTGAGCTCAGCAACGAAATCTGTCAGTTTATGGACAGTAAAGGAAAACACTCCACTAATTTTAGGGATGAAAAGTGGAAATGCGAGTTGGCATTTCTGGCTGACATAACAGCTCATCTCAACGCCTTAAACCTCCAGCTCCAGGGATGTGACCGTATGATCACTGACATGTATGATGCAGTGAAGGCATTTCAAGTGAAGCTGCTTTTATGGAAGACACAAATGCACCAGTGCAACTTGCCTCACTCCCTGTTGCCAAGTAATGTTGAACCAAGTCGGCACAACGGTGTTCCCAAATACGCACTTTGCTGATAAACTGAGCGCACTGCGCACTGAGTTCGCACGGCGCTTTGGTGACTTTGAAGAACAAAAAAAGAATTTTGAGTTGCTTCGCAACCCATTTGCCGTCGATGTGGAAACTGCACCTGTGCAGATTCAGATGGAGCTGATTGAGCTGCAGTGTAATGGCACACTGAAGGCAAAGTACGACACTGCAGGGCCTGCACAGTTTATTCACTTCATTCCCGCAGAAATGCCCCAGCTCCGTCTACATGCGGCTCGAACCTTGTGCATGTTTGGTAGCACATATCTGTGTGAGAAGCTCTTCTCAGTGATGAAGACTAGCAAAACAGCACACAGGAGTCGTCTCACTGATGAACACCTGCAGTCCATCCTGAGAATCTCCACAACACAGAACCTCACACCAAACATAAATGAACTTGTTGCCAAAAAAAGATGCCAGGCATCCAGCTCTGATAAAATGACATAAGAGCAAAGACAACAGAATGATTTGATTTGTTATTGTTGAAAAGCACAAATTTTATTTATATTTCCAGGTTTTGTTATGCAGCATGTTCATATTTTGAATTTGTATAATTTTGACAGGATGTACTTTTATGGAGAGCAAAATGTTTTGGGATATTTAAAATTTAAGTTTATTTTTTATATAAAATGACATAAGAGTAATGAAATTTGAATGTTTGTTCTTTTAACGTTTACTTTATTTCTAACTTGTATAATTTAGACAGGATATATGGAGAGCAAAATATAGTTATTTAAGGTTTGAGTTGATTTATTCTGGAATAATATTTCTGTCTGTTTTTATTTATATTTATGTTCAAAAAAGTTAAGTTTTAAAAGTTTAGTTTTAGTGTGTTCAATAAATGTTTATCCTGTTAGGCCCGCGACCTAAAGTGTGTTTTGGATTTTGGCCCCCTGTGCAATTGAGTTTGACACCCCTGATCTAGACGGTGCTGGGTTTCGAGATAAGATTTTGATGTGCAAGGATCCAGTCGCCACTTTTTTGATTACAAGCAACGTGAAGGGTGCAGAAAATATTTTTATTCACATTGACATTTCAGATATTCAGAGACCCCCAAGCCCCATTTAGGATCTGAAATATGTATGTACAAGAGCTGTGATGGCCTGTGGTGCAGGTTTGAGCTCAGTCTTTCAGAAAAAAAAAAAGACCAACTTTTGAGGTCAATCTTTCAATACACCACTGACATTTCACAGTTCAGATCACTGCCCCTAGTTGCATTCATCACACTACAAAAACTTGCTAGTATAAACTAAAACAGCTACACTTGAGGGATAGACTTCTTCCCCAAGATGTAGGAATGCGTATGTGGAAAGGCAGCCAGCCCATGGTTGGAGATAAGAACATGCATGCCACTGTTCATCGTGACTCCACAGTTCCTGATGACAGTTGTTGAACAGGTTGGCATTGCGGTGCACGTGCAGGAAGGTGATCTGGTGGTGGTTCTTATACAAGATGAAGGGAACTCAATCAAATGATACTGCCATATGACACAGCTATTCTCATGATGGGGCTGAGTGAAGGACACACACACAGGTTCAGAGAACAACAAAGTTCTTTATTTAAAGTCTTTGCAAAACTACAGTACGCCTGGCTGCCGCGCACACACAAACACAGCCAGTCCATTCCTTTTTTCGGAAGCCCTGCTCCACAATTCATGGAGTTTACTGGAAATGCAAAGCCCCTCAGCACCTAGAGGAAAGGAGACACAGTGGTGTTGATACAGTACGTGCTTGTGTGTAACAGAATTGTCCTAGCACCTGATCACCACCGCAACTGGAAATGTGGTTGGTTGCGTAGACCATAACCACCGTGAGGCGGTGAATCAACTCTAACACCACATTGTGAAGTACATGAAAATAGGAGAAAATGTATATTTCAGGCACTCCAAAACCTTCATCACCATTCTTGGAGTGCATAGAATATACATTCTATCCTTTTTTCAAGGACTAATTCCCATTATTACAAGAGCACCTGACATTGTGGACTATACCTAGTACAAGAGCCATGTCAGCCATCTTTTTCAAAGTTATGAAGTACACTGGCTGAAAAAGAGAGCAATGTGAAGCTTTTGAAATCAGTCAAAGCCCTCTGTTAGACTTACCAAGGTCAACTGAGAGAAGTACAACCTATGAGAATCCAAGGCAATCTCAGCTAAAAGGAAAAGTAAAAAATAGGAGAAAATAGAAATTAGATATAAGCACCCACAACACACAAAGACAGAATGACAGTTCAGAATATAAAATTCATTTGAAATTAATTGTGTTTTGTATCTGCTTCATTTCATTTTGCTTCAGTACACAGTTTTAAGGGTACTTCCATGTTTAGGCGTGGCGAGAAATCAACAAGCAGTGGGGGGTTAATGCTAACGTTACGCTAATATTAATGTTAAAGCTATGCTAATACTAACACAATGCTAACGCTACAACTATGCTAATGCTATGTTAATACTAACGCTATGCTAATGCTAATGTTATTGCTCATGCTATGCTATGTTTATGCTAATACTACGCTAATGCTATGAAGCAGATGGTTTGTATTGAGTCTGTAGGGTGTTTCTTGGCGGCAGGCCCATTTAAAATTTCTTCAGGAATTAAAGAGAGGGAATAAGACTGCCAGACTGTCTACAAAACAAAGTGAAGTAGCAAAGTCTTATTACCAGGCTACAAAATAACCCCTCTACACCCTACCAACACTTCTCCTCTTCCTCCTCTTCATCCTCACTGGAGTATGGATCCTCATTTGAATCAGGATCTTCAATGTCTCTTGGATCCTCCTCATACTCCAACAGGATGGATCTCTTTGACGAGGATTGTCTTCTCCTCTTCCAACCTCATCCTCCGCATTGTGGCCCGGAAAACCTTCATTTTGTCTTCAATTCTAGCTAAAAGAAATAAATGTACAAGCCTGAACTATAGCACAGAACTCTGAAATATCAACAATTTATCAGCCCATATCACTTTTTGCCTACACAGAAAAATAGGTTCCACTCCCTTACCACTTCCATGAACCTCCCATGGCCAAGACAGAGACTGATTATCTGATGAGAGAGACAGCTCAACCTCATTAGGGTCGATTTTGACGGCAGGGTCTTTGCTGTTATATGCGGCAATGTCCCTGAACAGCAGCTTCTTGCTCTGAGCCATTTTTAGTCTTAGACGATGACGAAACTTGCCACTGTCTGGAGCACAATGGGAAAGACAGGGAATGAAGACAAGTTGTACATAACTACACCATGTTTTCTATAAACATTATTAACATACCATTCTGTCGGTAGAGAGCTTGCCTCCGCTGCCTCAAATTCAGGTAACGCCCATCTATGGCCTGTTCCAGCTGGGATGGGCCCATTCTATCTGTGAATATAATTAAATAAGTATAGTATTGTGTTGCCAAATTTCATCTAAATCAGCCAAAGTATGTCACTTAATAAAGTGAATATGAAATGATCTAGGTGGCATCTTAAGGGGTAAAACATTTTTATAGCTAGAATCTCAGACTGTATCTCCTGCACATCATTAAAATGAATAGATCCAATGATCCAGGCTAAAAAAAAATTAATATTGGGAGAATAAAAGGAAAGGTTCGTATATGTTCAAAGCTTACCACTGGCTGCCCATTCCCTCACATCACAAACCCACGCTGCTTTATCAGTGCATCCTAAGCTTTGCTTCTGCTCCTCCAGATGCTCTATCGCCACTAGAGGCATCTTGCAAGTCTGATAAGAGTAATACAACTTAGTCACACAAAGGTTACAAAAAAAAAGAAAAGCACAAATAAAACCTGTTAAATGACAGACACACCTTCACATATCTGGCACACAACGCATGATGTAGGCCCATTAATTTCTTTTGGTTCCATGCTATGGCATGGACCGTGAGCATGTCAACACGTACTGTTGAGAGAAAATGTATAAGACCATAGTCATGCAATGAGCAACAATAACCAACACCCCCCCCAAAAAAATACAACAGAGGACAAATACCACGGTCACCTCCTTTAGACATGTACTTGGTTGTTAAGGCACAGCGGGAGAGGTAGCTGTTAACTTGTTCAACTTCCTCCCCCACTGTTGACCCGGCACCTTGCTGGTTTTTTCCACTCCATGTGACCTACATATCACAACATGACCATAAAACACTTTGTTAGACACAAACCTAAATCAATGAATATTTCTGTGCATGTAGACAGTAACATTAAAAAAAAGTAAGCCATGAACCTACCTCACACCTGGTGGAATGGGCTTGGGCGTGCATAACGCTCAAGAATGGCCTTGCTGTTGTAAGGGCTTTCAAGTCTGGCAGGCTGTCGGCAGCTTTATTTAAATAGGGCCAGTATTTGCAAACAACGTCCATGGCCAAGAATGTGGGTTTGCACCACATCAGCTGCTTATGGAGATACATCGGATAGGCAAATATCTCTCCTAGGGATGAATTATATTACATATTGTATTTTAAATGCTGTTATAGCCCTTGTACAGGTTTACCATCAGAAAAATAGTCCAATATTACAGAATGATGAAACGAGCACAATGCCTACACGAAGGGAGAATGCTAGAGAATCTGATGTACAGTATTTTCATTACTTTGGCAGTTCTTTCTTAAAAAATAAAACAAAAAAATTGTATTTTCTTACATTTTGAGTAATGGAGAGAACATGCTTATACCAGTACATTCATATTGGCAGTTCTCCTAGACGTCACAGCAAAAAAAGCAAGAAATAGGCATTCTATAACACTATTATCAATTGAATCTTGACAGGTGAGTGAGCTAAAAAGACATACTGATTTATGTGCAGGTACTTTGTCAGTCCAGACTGCAAAGAGTTAAGCCATTATGACTTAAGAACTAGACCACAATTAACATCACTTCAAGATTTTCCCAAACTTCAACATTTCTCTGTAAAGTAGTTATTCAAAATAAATTATATTAAATAGATGAAAAATTACCTTCCATTTTGATGAAACCTGTATAGCTTCCTGTTGCCATCCACTGACACAGCCAACATATCAGGGGAACAGGCAGGGCAGGTTAAGGGTGTGCCGCAGGAAAGCTGATCCTCCTCGAAGAGACAATAACTGTACTCTAGGAAGCTTCTCTGCAGTGTATCACCACACACAGGTCCTGACTAAAAGAGGCCTTCAATAAATTGCTTTGCACATGTCTGAAAATTGGAAGAAAAACCAGAGATATGGTAAACACATACCCTTCCACCACATCTTGTCCGATGTTCAAGAAGTTTCACGAAGGCCTGTCTGGAGAGTGTTGGGGCAATAACTTTTAGTTCATTGAATGAACTAAACACATCGAGGGTGTAAAATATGTTGGAGCTGGAGGAGGCTGGCCAGTATCCACTATTAAGTAGGTCTTGAAAGTCAGGAGCCCACTGCTGGCTGCATTTTTGACAGGCAAATAGAGGCTGGTGCAAATCATAACGTCCTTAAGAAAACCAAACAAAGAGGAGTGTAGAAGAGTTGGGAGTTTAAATACTTTAGGGACACATAGGCAGAATAGAGATGAAGTGTAAATGGTTTTACCATTGATGGAAATCAAAATAACTGCTTTGCCCGGCGACACAGACATGTTTGGGAGGTCACAAGGGCATTTTGGAATGTTTACAACCGCAATATACATTCTAGACAAAAAAAATACTCAATTAGTATAAAACACTTGCTTCAAACAGTGCACAACTAACCTTACTTACGTTGCTCTTTTATGCAACAGCCAACATCTTCTTTGACAATGAAGGTGCTGGGGGAGATGGGTTTAAAGAAGCCCTCATGGAGGGACTCCCTGTTATGCAGGACTAATCGTTGGTGGCATTGCACATCACAGCGGCCACAAAACCACTGCCACGGTAGACATTCTCTGCATCTAGTTGGGAATTAAAGTGGAAATAAAATAGAAACAATACATCTGAAAAGGCTACAACTACACATCACATGCACAGAAAAACTTGGCACAGTTCTAAGACCATCATTCATCATATGGCAAACATATACAGTTGTGGCCAAAAGTTTACATACACTTGTAAAGAACATTATATCATGGCTCTCTTGAGTTTCCCGTTATTTCTACAACTCTGATTTTTCTCTGATAGAGTGATTGGAACAGATACTTCTTTGTCACAAAAAACATTCATGAAGTTTGGTTCTTTTATGACTTTATTATGGGTTAAGTGAAAAAAGTGATCACATCTGCTGGGTCAAAAATATACATACAGCAGTGCTAATATTTGGTTACATGTCCCTTAGCCATTTTCACTTCAATTAGGTGCTTTTGGTAGCCATCCACAAGCTTCTGGCAAGCTTCTGGTTGAATCTTTGACCACTCCTCTTGACAGAATTGGTGCAGTTCAGTTAAATTTGATGGCTTTCTGACATGGACTTGTTTCTTCAGCATTGTCCACATGTTTTCAATGGGGTTTAAGTCAGGACTTTGGGGAGGCCATTCTAAAACCCTAATTCTACCCTGATTTAGCCATTCCTTTACCACTTTTGATGTGTGTTTGGGGTCATTGTCCTGTTGGAACACCCAACTGTGCCCAAGACCAAACCTTCGGGCTGATGATTTTAGGTTATGTTGAAGAATTTGAAGGTAATCCTCCATCTTCATTATCCCATTTACTCTCTGTAAAGCACCAGTTCCATTGGCAGCAAAACAGCCCCACAGCATAATATTACCACCACCGTGCTTGATGGTAGGCATGGTGTTCTTGGGGTTAAAGGCCTCACCTTTTCTCCTCCAAACATATTGCTGGGCATTGTGGCCAAAAAGCTCGATTTTTGTTTCGTCTGACCACAGAACTTTCCTCCAGAAGGTCTTATCTTTGTCCATGTGATCAGCAGCAAACTTCAGTCGAGCCTTAAGGTGCCACTTTTGGAGCAAGGGCTTCCTTCTTGCACGGCAGCCTCTCAGTCCATGGAGATGCAAAACACGCTTGACTGTGGACAATGACACCTGTGTTCCAGCAGCTTCTAATTCTTGGCAGATCTGCTTTTTGGTGGTTCTCAGTTGACTCTTCACCCTCCTGACCAATTTTCTCTCAGCAGCAGGTGATAGCTTGCGTTTTCTTCTGGATCGTGGCAGTGACAAAACAGTGCCATACACTTTATACTTACAAACAATTGTTTGCACTGTTGCTCTTGGGACCTGCAGCTGCTTTGAAATGGCTCCAAGTGACTTTCCTTACTTGTTCAAGTCAATAATTCGCTTTTTCAGATCCATGCTGAGCTCCTTTGACTTTCCCATTGTAGCGTTTGTGGGCGTTTGTATCCAATGAGCCCTACTTAAATGGCTTCAGAGAAGTCACTAGCTGAAGTCACTCATAATCACTCACAAGAAGTTAAGAGGCCATGCTATGAAGCTCATTTCACTGACACAACTTTCTAAGTCACCAAAATTGCTAATTCATGTTGCTGTATGTATATTTTTGACCCAGCAGATGTGATCACTTTTTTCTGTTAAGCCATAATAAAGTCATAAAAGAACCAAACTTCATGAATGTTTTTTGTGACAAATAAGTATCTGTTCCAATCACTCTATCAGAGAAAAATCAGAGTTGTAGAAATAACGGGAAACTCAAGAGAGCCATGATATTATGTTCTTTACAAGTGTATGTAAACTTTTGGCCACAACTGTATTTACCCTACATAAGATCAGTGGTCATTGCTCTGTGGCAATTACATATCAAATAGGTGAATTCTCACCAATACTATTAAGACAGATCACTGATGAAGAGAGGTCTTGAGGGTGTGACAAGGTTATGCGATGTGACGTCAGCATGAAAAAATCTGATTAACTTCATTCTAATAATACCATCTAACCCTTTGTAAGGAAAAAGGGGTTCACCTAGTTCATCTGTACACACAAGAATATGCAAGACAACTGGTTGCCGAGAACACTGGCGTAAGACAGAGTTGGGAGAGTTTAAGACCCTGCAATACACCCGGGGTTCAATAAACACATCAGGTAGAGCTACAGACAGGTGTTGAAATCCTTTGTTGCTGTCTTACATACCAGCCTGCAAAATGGACTAAGGCTACACCACAAACTATGATAAATCACATATTGCATTTTGTAAAAAAAAAAAAAAAAACCATAGCATGAATTGACATGAATGAATTCCCACCGAATAACAGCAGCCTCACTGCAATGGCTGCACAAAGGATGGCCCACATTATGGGTTTCCAGGAGGCACTTCAGATGAAATGGCCTTGCCTCTTTCCACTGTTGCGCAGTCTTTTGCTGCCTAAGACTCCACGAAGACGAAGTGGAATTTGAAGAATAAGCCATGGGCATCCCAGGCTCCTCTAAAGACCCCAAGAGCTGTTCCATGTTTCTTTCTGCAAAGGCAATGTCAATTTATATGCATCAACAAAATAACTGCATGATTTTTCAAAGACGGTCAGCTTCTATGCTGGGAAGCCACTTCATCAAATCTAAGAACAATTCCGCTACCCTGTCAGAACTCTTGATGCAATGCTTTCAGATGGGCCTCATAGTTTCCACCTCATGATTGACAATTATTCTATACTGGAAGCCCCAATGGGCCCCATAGTGAACCTAGAAAGGTATTAGGGATGCCTATAGGAGGGTGAGTGGGAACTGTCTAAACTTATATTTTATGACATCCTGAGGGTATATGTGTACAGAAAAGAAACTACTGTACATCTCACTGGATTGAGGCTCTTCAGCAAAACAGTTGGCAGTCTCTAAAGGTACCACTATAGGACAGACCACAGATTATACACAGTAAGTCTGTAAAACACTGCAGAAGTAAATAACCTTGGGGATGAATAAAGAATCTGTCTATCTATCTAGGGCAGTGTCTTAACATAGTTTATGTTAGCAACATACAGCCTCAGAAAGTAACATTCCTGCCACATGTTCACTATGATTATTGGACCAGGGCCGTATTAAGTGCGGAGGCTTCATATAAATTATACACATAAAACCTTTAACACACACTGAAGAAAACTACCTCAAAAGCATGTTACACAATGTTACCACCAAACACAGAGTTTAATAAGGAAAACTGTACAGAAAAGACTCACACTGCTGGATAGGATGTGGATTAATACTGCATTTCACCATTCTAATCCTATAACTTCAAATGACAAATAATTATGAGTTACTGAATTGACTATACCTGCAGCTGAGCCTTTGGGGCGTCCTCCACGCCTACCCCTTGGCTTGCCTACACCCTTGGCTTGCTGAACCCTTTTAGGTGCTGCTGTTGGGGCAGTACGACTGTGCTCTTCAAACACCTTCTATGAAAGTTGCACATTGAAAATTGTGTGAATAATTTCAGGATTTCTGTTCACACCCATTTCAGTAAATTATTCATAGTTTATGGAAGCCCTCTACTCCTTGCAATATGCTTAACAACTATAGGAAATTCTTACAAACTCATGTCAGAATCTGCAAATTTACAATTAACCAATAAATTGAACAACTTCAACTTACCCTGGCATCTTCCAGCCAAGACTCACAGTCTATTTCAAGGGCCATGCGTTTGCCCTCCGCAAAATCAGCATCAGGATGGATTGTACGCCTCATAGCGTATATATGGAGAGAGACAGAGCCAGGGCCGTTACCTCAAGGACGGGAGAGGAGGTGAGGGGAAAATCAATATTTATCAAGCCCATTTCATGCCACAAAAATCTTTGTTTTGCAATAATAATCGTATTTGTGTCAAAATTGAGAAGCACCACGTGAAATCTCAGCCTACCTTTTTTCCCTGGAGAAAATGGGCTTTTTTTTAATGGAAACGACAAGTTCAATGCCTTTAAAAGCTAATACATTGAGTGTGTTCAGGGAAAACAAATCTGTACACGGTCTACTGTTGATCTCCACAGCCTCAAACCGCGGGAAAACTGAGCGACTTAACATCGGAAGGGAGGCGTAATTTCCGGTTACGAGGCGCGCTCCAAACTCTTTTTTTGCAGTCAACATAAATTATGAAGTATTATTTCACTTCTAGTGGGAAATGTGTAGCCTACTACATTCAATACAACAGAAGTAAAAACGAGGCGCTGTTTTTCACGGTCGCACGTTATCAGAAGCGTTATCAGATCACGAAAAACAGCATAGCATCCTGGGGATTGTATTCCTTTCCCTGTCTCGGATCACGAAAAACACAATAGGATTCTGGGGAATGTATTCCTTTCAACATGTTTCAACCGCTTTGCAAACAAAAACTATAAGGAATCAACGCATTATTATTACACTTGTACTGGGAAATGTGTAGCATATTGTCACAATATTGAATACACTCACTCATTCATGCAACAGAAGTAAAATCCAGGCACTGTTTTTCAAGGTCGCGCCACACATTATCGAAAGCGTTATCGGATCACGAAAAACACAATAGGATTCTGGGGAATGTATTCCTTTCAACATGTTTCAACCGCTTTGCAAACAAAAACTATAAGGAATCAACTCATTATTATTACACTTTTAGTGGGAAATGTGTAGTATATTGTCACAATATTGAATACACTCACTCATTCATGCAACAGAAGTAAAATCCAGGCGCTGTTTTTCAAGGTCGCGCCACACATTATCGAAAGCGTTATCAGATCACGAAAAACACCATAGTATCATGGGGATGCATGACTTTCCCGTCCCTTAGTCACCAGTTAGCGCTCATAGTGGCGGTGTTAGGCACTGCCCATTAAAACACATAGGGAGGGGAAACGTTACCCCAGCACGTAAAAAAGACCGAAAACGTGATCACAGCACGTTTAAATAGATTTTATGTCGTGATGGCTGTACGAAAATTCGTGAGACCGGGTTGGGTATTTTATGGGACCTACTGAAATAAAGGTAGCTGATTATGAGAAAGACCTTGGTGTGTATGTTGATGCTTCCATGTCTCATTATCGTCAGTGCGGGGAAGCAATAAAAAAGGCCAATAGGATGTTGGGGTATATCTCTAGGTGTGTGGAGTTTAAGTCAAGGGAGGTAATGCTAAGATTATACAATTCCTTGGTGAGACCTCACCTAGAATATTGTGTGCAGGTTTGGTCACCATATCTTAAAAAGGACATTGTGGCCTTAGAAAAGGTGCAGCGTAGGGCCACAAGAATGATTCCTGGTCTTAGAGGAATGTCATACGAGGAAAGGTTATTTGAGCTAAATCTGTTCAGCCTCCAGCAAAGGAGACTGAGGGGGGACATGATCCAGGTCTATAAGATTCTAACAGGTTTAGATGCTGTTCAACCAAATAGTTACTTCAGCATTAGTTCAAATACAAGAATTCGTGGCCATATGTGGAAATTAGCGGGAGAACATTTCAAACTGGATTTAAGGAAGCACTTCTTTACACAGCGTGTAGTCAGAGTATGGAATAGTCTTCCTGATAACGTAGTGCAAGCTGAATCCTTGGGTTCCTTTAAATCAGAGCTAGATAAGATTTTAACAACTCTGAGCTATTAGTTAAGTTCTCCCCAAGCGAGCTCGATGGGCCGAATGACCTCCTCTCGTTTGTATAGTTCTTATGTTCTAACCCCGATGAAAAAGACTGGTGAGAAACGGTATGGCGATGCTTAAAAGGGGTAGAATGAACCCCCCACCGGTCTGGTTAATAGCCTTCTTCTTTCTTTTTAACGATGCCCATTTGCTCGCAAGTAGTTTAATACCGCTTTTTTGCTTTTTAAGTCTTGCAGTTTGTGATTTGGTTAGCGGGATGTTACCACACAGTACGTTCAAAGCTATTTCACAAAGAGTGTTCAGCAAACCCGGCAAGGCCATCTTTAAAATTTTCTTTCTCTGTCTGGCGTTACTGTCAAATAAAGCTTTCAGGGCACTCCAGTTTCTTTTTATACGAGCCGACATCGTTAATATTTTTTCTTGAGAACGTAAGCAACAGGCATCTCCGGTCGAAGTAAACCAGATCTGAGTCTGCAGTCCTCGGGTGTCACGGCTTTTAAATCCACAAGCAGGTACCCATAAGGGACTTTTGTGGCATCTTCGAAAGCTTCTAGAAAAAATTTTGAATGCCGCGGGTACATCTGACGTGCAAGTACACACGTCTGTAATTTATCTCTGGGGTTTTTAAATAATAAAATGTAATTGGCATTCAGATTGATGGTCCGACTTTTCTTACCTTGGAAGAAGAGATTCTGCACCAGATAAATAACACTCAGATTTCTGTGATGCGTATACTTGGTGAAAGCTTTTTCGACTTCGTTATTAGCACAGGCTTTTTCCATTAGATCATCAATGATGATTAGGTTGATTTTATTTGGAGGCAAAAGTTCATCGTCACACAGAGACTCCGGAATTCCTTCCACAAATTTAATGTTCTTTATTTTGCACAGCAATTCATCATACAGTGGTTGCCAGCAAGAATAGCACCATACAACATTTTCAGAAACTCTGGATAATGTACAATCCACACTTTCCAACAGTCTTTTAATGAAATATGACTTGCCAGAGTTACTCGGTCCCAATATAATACAAGAGAACGGATGCTGAAATCTATTGTCAAACCCTTCACTAGTAGCCATAAGGTAAGATCGTGTAGTCAGACTGAAGCTGCCGCTTAGTGTACACGACCTTGAAACACTTGCTGACTGTCTTATTTTTTAAATGGAAACCCCTTTTATCCCGCACAATCTGCCGCGTGGATGTCCTGATCTCTCTAGGGGGGTCACGTGGGTTACCTACATAGTACTGAACCAATCCTGTCAGAGATGCAATATTGACAACTTTTGAATTGGTGTTATGCAACGTGATCCCCTTCACTTTCATGCTCGTTTTGCCCTTTGCCGTTCTGTACCCATAAGTTTTAGGTCCCCCTGAGACAAATTCCACAATGTGATCATCTGGGTCCAGCTCGTTTGTTAGTTCACCGAGGAAATCGCCCAGAGGGGGCGCCCAGTCACCCGGTTTGCTGACAAAAATGACAGAGTCTGTATCATGATACAGCGTGCGCCGTCCCAAGCGGTCCATGAGATTGTACAGCTCAAGCCTGGCATAAGCTGTAGTGAAAGCGGCAATAAAAACATTGACGTGCCGCGGCATGTTAGGGGAAACCTTTATGTGGCGCCATTGGACCATGGCAACATTGTCATTCAGGAAGGAAAAGTGAGACACATTGACCAGCTTTGAAAAAATGAAGGTGAATAACTCATCGGGATCTTTGATGAACGTCGTGCTCGCCTGATTTATTCTCTGACCAAACTTTCCCCAAAGATTGTTTAGAAACAATTTGGAAATTTGGCGATTCACTTTGTTAACCCCGATGTTCTCGGGGTTCAAACGGATGCCCTCCTTCTCAAAGTAAGTCTGAATGTATCTCTCTTTATCCTCAGCAGTCGTTGCCTAAGACGGATAGCCGGAAGCCTCCTGTTTTCCCTTTAAATGATTATTAATATAGCCAGCAAAAAGTGTGTCTGTCCGGTCGGGGAAATGCCAGACCTCATAAATCTTTACGACTTTGTAGCCCTTTTCAACAGCCTTGTTGATTTCGGCACTGCACCACGTGCCGATCAGAGCTCTCTGCTCATCTGAATGATCACAGACCCCCTGCCTCTCGGCTTCACAGCATGTTCTGCAAAGTGTGAACATGAGTTTTACCACCGCACCTGTAAGGCAGAACCGGTAGGTAAAGGCCTCTCGGGGGGTAAACTTTGGCTTTGATCAGCCCAAAATAATTTTCAACGCTGTCAAAATCACTGTAAATGATTACAGGGTGGCCTACCGGGTACTCCTTAAACTTGTTGACTGAGGGGTAAAGGCTAGTGAAGTCGTAGTAATCTATGCGCTCATCACTCTGTGCTTTATAGTGCAGTTGCAGAGCGTTAGTTCTGCCACCAAACAGAGCGTCCCGAGGATCGATGCGCTCTGGAAAGTCAAATTCCCTCAAGAATGCCTGTACATCAGCCTTTTCAGCCTTAAATTTATTCCACTGGTGCTCCCAAATAACATATACATTGAGGTTGTATGTGTTTTTAAGGGCAAAGATCTTGTCCTGAAATAGCTGATGCATGTCCCCAAAACGCAGTTTTGTTACAGGATTCACTTTGTGTGAATCAAAGCATTCTGGGCATCCGTGAAAAAAACACCCCGCAAATTCGTACACCGTACGAACCCCACCGGTTTCGGTATAGCCATCGAGGTAGTACGGCCCCATTTTCACCTCCCCTCTACACAGCGCGTGCTGAATCTCTATTTGTTCGCGATGGGCTATGTATTCCAGCCATTGAATAGATGGTGTGGAGTATGCTTTTTGGCGCTTGATGTAATTGTCCGGAGTGGTTAGCGTGACCGTATTTTCAGGCAGAAAGCTCATGCAAAACTGTTTCATGCACACTGAGGCTATGGTCACACATTGAAAAGGGTCTAGATTACAACTGTTGATGATCTCACCCCTGAATATGAGACAGCCCTCTCTTAAGATGACAACATCATTTTTACAGTACTCTGCCATTTCTTTCCTAAAATCAAACACACCCCCAACAACAGTGTCGTACCAAGCCATAAACTCTCTCTTTTCCTTTTCCATCATGGTTTGCACACCGTATGCCTCAGGTGGCGGGTAGGGTCCGATGTAATTTTGATTTTCTACAGTGTTCCAAAAATGGGGGAAATAGCCTTTCTTTTTGCTCTCAAAACCCAGAGCTGCAGGAAATGAGCTCAGCTTCATGGGGAGAAAGCAAAGTGAGTCAATGTATCTTTGGTTAAAGTCCTCGTCTGTCACACATAGCAGTTTGCTGCCCTGCGTGATAATGTGTGGGGTGACGCCATTTTCAACTAAATATTTCATAAGCAGGTAACTGTCATAGCCTTTAGAGTTGTGCGCTATGAATGTATACCCCTTGTATTTACAGTTGCGGTACTTCTTAAAAAATGCCGCAACACACCCGTCCCCTTTAGCGGACCAGCAATTGCCTGCATAGTCAATGCAACAGATGTAATTTGCAATGTGAACCCCCACATCTTGTCTGCATTCAAAATCATGAAACACATAGCGCTCTGAGAGGTTCTCAGGTGCTACTAACTTGATAAAACACTGATGTTCACACCCATGCGTCAAGTCCTCTTTATAAAAAACACACCTTGTATTAGGTGTACATTTATGAGCCTTTGGGTTTTTTTTTTTAGTGACAACATACCGTCGGCAACACTTGTCGCAATACTTGACTGAATCACACAAAGTATAAAAGCCGCCGTCTGGCTGTTGCTTTGAGATTTTGTGCTGCTCAAAGCAATACCGCGAGCGGCAGAAAGAGCCACAGTCCTCACAATGGATGTGCGTTGTGGTGTGCTTATGGCACTCGGCACTCAGACATACGTTGCAGTAATACTTGCATTTGTGATGCGCTTTAACACTGAATGCAGCGTAACAATAATCACAGACGTACGACTCCCCAAAAAACGCAGTTAAGCTTTTTATGCCAAAAAAATGTTGATCTTGAAGATACAGAAAGATTGTTTTATCACAAGGCTCGGGGTTTGTCTGAAATTTCTTAAAAATGTCAGACTTGTCACATCGGTAGCACACCACAATTTTGACCCCAAGCATTTGCTCAAACTCTGTTATGTTTGAGAATGACACCATGTCTGACTCAGTTAGACCTACTGCTTCCTGCAACCGCTTAGCTTCGATCTCAGCAACCTGATGTGGTATGTCTGGGTTTAACAGGCGGGCTACACAGTAAGCAAAGCATAGATTATTGCCAGAGTTTTCAGAAACGATAAGACATCTGAGCTTCTTTTGCAGAATGTCAGACTTTAAAAGCTTTGTTAATTTCTGTCGTTTGGCTGCACCACCATTTCGATTATGAATAATTTGTACGACCAATTCCAGCGTATCATCGCTGAAAACCTCGGCATTGCTCTGTGAAAGGTTATCTATCATTGATAGCAGATCATTTAGATCAGGGGTGCCCAAACATTTTCCCTTAGTGGGCCAAAATGAAAATCTATCGGAGGACCGCGGGCCAAATGTAATATTTTACACAAAATACAAACACTAATAGTAAAGTAAAGTACTTTTATTTATCAAACAGTTATCTAACCTTCCTTTCTGTGTAAATAACATTAAACAAAATATGACAAATAAGTCATATATAGGCATTTAGAGCACGTCTAAACTTTTGTAATCACATGTAGTGCAAAATGTCAAAGAGTGCATGTCCAACAGCAACACAACAACAGTAGCAACAATATAATTGCACCACTAGTGAGAAACATGAAGCTGTTCTTTGGCGTTTATCAGCCTATCAATATTAGGTTGCAGCTGACTCACTGAGAGGGTGAGGATGTCCTGTAGGTGTGGGTCAGTCAGAGTGCTTCTGAGCCTGGACTTGTTAAGGTTCATTACACTAAAAGTCTGTTCACAGATGTAGGCTAAGTGCTGCCAAACAAAGTGCGGCAGCAAAGACTCATGGGACTTTTTGTAAATTGTTAAAATATGACTATTTATGAAGTGTGGAAATGTACATATGTGCACAGATATACTCTACATTACCCTTATAGTTGCTTGTATTTCAATTTTAGTCTTTTCAAATGTAATCAAAGCACCATGAGTGAGGACTGTATAATATACAGTCGAACCCACTTATCTCGACCTCGGCTAACTCGCCAACCCTATTAAGTCGACGTTTTTGAAGTGGAACCGCCAAATTCCCTTATTGCAATAGTATTTCTCATCGGTTATGTCGATTCTTTTATGTCGCCAAACCCTAATATCTCGAGCACGAAAGAGGGCCAAAATCGCCACTTAACATCGGTTATCTCGATCCCCGTGACTAATCGCCGGCTTTTTAAAATGTATCACAAGTGCTAAACAGCGCGTATTCAAATCACATTCGCATGGTAATTCGCTGAACAATGCAGGTGAAACGCGATCTAGGTAAATCCCCATCAAAACCAAAGCCAAGCATACTGTATCTGCATGCGGCAATGACAACGAAGATGAAGAAGATGCGGACGAAGATTTGGAACCAATTCCCTCTGCCGGTGAGGTGATAGAAATGCTACAAAAAATTCGACATTATGGTTCTTTTGTAGGGGATGGACTGTTTTAGACAGCATAAATAATATCGAAGCATTTGTTTTCAAGCAGACTGTTAAAGGCAAAAAGCAACAAAGCATTTTAGACTTTGTAAAGAAACCATATTAACCGCGTGTACGATACATTTCAGAGCTGTCAGAGCGAAATGACTTGTGAATGTAATTTTGACACTGCAGATTTGATTTTTGTAACAACGGACTACACCCCGCAGGTTTTTTTGTGATTTTGTGAGCGATCTTTGTGTTTGCAATGTTGGATAATATAATTAAAGGTTTGTATCGAGAATCGACGGTGGTTTTTATTGTATACTGGTAGGCTAAATCTCCGCTTTTAGTTGGTGCACATATGCCTTTTGTTGTTAGCCGACATGTATGTGCATTTTTATAGCATGCCGATCGCGTCATCAAACAAATCACGGCAACGCCAAAAACCCGTGCATGTACATTCTAATTTATTAACGCACATAAATACATTTCAAGCATATCTTAATACAGTATATTGCCGCCATATTGGTTTTCGGTTATCTCGATCATCGGTTATCTCGACGCTTTTTGGCAACCCCCTAGGCCGGCGACATAACCGGGTTCGACTGTATATTAGTTAGGCCAACGTACACTAAAAAGTAACCGCACTGATAGCTACACTGGGATTCTTGCTTTAAGAATTTTTTAAACAAATTTTAGTACAGTATAATTTAAAATTTTAGATATTCATTGGCGGGCCAATCTAAATAGTACGGCGGGCCAATCTTGGCCCGCGGGCCCCACTTTGGGCACCCCTGATTTAGATCGATCTCGCCTCGAACATGTATAGCTGTGTTATTGGTTACTGACGCCCCCTGCAGTTCCACCTGTTTTATATCCCCAGCCCCCGCTAAAGTGTTCACTCTGTCCACCAAATTCTGGAATGTCTGTATCACAGCCCTGTAAACGTCTACTATATCATCATACTGGATTCCATCAAAATGAAAATGCTGCCTTATTTCATGTGTTGTTAACACTAGAATTACTGAGATTTTATTTTCTGGTGCAAGTCCCGAGGTGTTCTTCACCCCTGCTGACATTTTCACAGGTCTTTTGTTGTGCAAAACCCCCCATTACCTGTGAGGCCTGGCACATTTGCATTTGAAATGCAAATGTTCTCAGCCAGCCTCTCCCCCTTCTGACGACTGGGGTCCTTTCCCAAGTAAGGGGACCCGTTGCAGTAGGACTGGACGATATGGCAAAAATTTATATCACGATATATTTCTTAATTTTGGTCGATACGATATAATTCCGATATCGATATGGACAATATTAACCCTCTCAAGGCAGGCGTTGCTGATTTGCAACAGTTAAAAACTAACTACCTTATTACCCCAGATACATATTTTATGAGTTTTTTTTACTCAAAAGTACCACTGCAGGTCTTGGTTGTCCTTTAGCAACAAAAACTCAATTTGAGCCTGAAAGGGTTAAAAAGCCTCAGGAAAAAACTGCCGAGGACACGCACAATGGATGTCTGCAAACTGAATTTGCAAAGTCTGTAATACCTCCAGGCTCCTCCTATTAAAATGATATAATTTTTTTTTTTTAAATAAAAACAGTACAAAAAAAAATAAGGTTCACTTTTTATTTGTATTTAGCCTTTACAAACAAGAAATGTGAAATAAACTATCAAATAAATAAAACTCTCAGACTCAGCTTATTAACAATAATATATTTTCATTTAAACTAGAACAGGCTGATTATAATTTTTTTTTTTTTACTCTTTATTAATCAGTTATATGTCATTGCGCCATAAAGCTGGAGCTGACAGGGGGGGTTAGTGGGAAAGAGATAGAGAGAGAAAGTGAGAAAGGAGAGAAAGGGGTGAGAGACAGAGGAAGTAGAAAAATAAATAAATACATAATAAGAATAAAAATAAAATAAGGAGGGGGGTCAGAGAGAGAGAGAGAGACAGGGAAGAGAAATAATACAGTAGAACAAAAAAGAAAGAGTAATAAAAGGACAGCTTCTGCATCTTACTGCTGGACACTATCATCACACCAGCTGCTGTATCTGAAAGACAAGATCCAGGGACACACACAAACAGTATACACACAAAGAAACCAGTGGTACTATTATGACATGGGAATATGCTTGTGTCAGTATCTGCTCCTGGAATTAAATACGTTAATACCAGAGAAAAAAATAAATAAATAAATAAATATATATATATATATATATATGCATAAGCAGGCCACCAGGAACACTGTCTAAATATCGTCGTACCCGTATCTGCATCTAAGAGGAGGGAGTGGAAGCCACACACCAACTTTCACACATACTCTCACACACACACCCAGACAAGGAGAAAGAGGGATAAAATAGGGGAAGAGAGCCCTAGGCTCTCTTGTGTGTGTGTATGTGTGTGTGTGCGTGCATGTCTATGTGTGTGTGCGTTCTAAGTGTATGTGTGTTGATATGAAAGTGTGTGTATGTGTGCGTGTGCATATGTACGTGTATGTGTGTGTGTGTACGCATACGTGTATGTGTGTGTGTACGCATTTGTGTATGTGTGTATGTTTGTGTGTTGTGAGTGTATGTATGAGTGTGCAGGTTAACATGGAATGATTCCCAGTGAGTGTGTGAGGCCACAACAATGCCACCCCGGAGCCCCCAGACGGGTCATGGACCCAGCTGCCCCACAGCGGCCAGGTACCCGGGCCCCCCGCCACCGGAAGGCTGCGCGCCCACCCAAGGAAGGCAGGGGGGGAGGCACCGGGCGCCCCCCACCAGCAAGCACGGGCCAGGACCCCACGGCCACAGGCGGCAGCGCACCGGCCCCCCTGGCTACCCCGACTCCCCCTCCCCCAAGCCCAGATCCCAACCCTCCCTCCCCCAAGTCCCCTCACTGCCGCCCCCACACCGCCCCATCATCCACGTGCTCCCCGTACCAGGACAAACATGCAGACACACAGATCCATGCATGCACTCATACACACACTCCCAGTCACACCTGCTCGTCTTTGAGGTCCGGCCGCAGATGCCCTGGACTTGCCCAGTGGACGGCCCAGAGGATGTCACACTCACCAGACTCACCAGATACACACACAGACACGCACGCCCACACGCACACACTCACCAGATACACACACACAGACACGCACGCCCACACGCACCAGATACACACACACAGACACGCACGCCCACACGCACACACTCACCAGATACACACACACAGACACGCACGCCCACATGCACACACTCACCAGATACACACACAGACACGCACGTACACACTCACCAGATACACACACAGACACGCACGCACACACTCACCAGATACACACACAGACACGCACGCACACACTCACCAGATACACACACAGACACGCACGCACACACTCACCAGATACACACACAGACACGCACGCACACACTCACCAGATACACACACAGACACGCACGCACACACTCACCAGATACACACACAGACACGCACGCACACACTCACCAGATACACACACAGACACGCACGCACACACTCACCAGATACACACACAGACACGCACGCACACACTCACCAGATACACCCACAGACACGCACGCCCACATGCACACACTCACCAGATACACACACACAGACACGCACGCCCACACGCACACACTCACCAGATACACACACACAGACACGCACGCCCACACGCACACACTCACCAGATACACACACAGACACGCACGCACACACTCACCAGATACACACACAGACACGCACGCACACACTCACCAGATACACCCACAGACACGCACGCCCACATGCACACACTCACCAGATACACACACACAGACACGCACGCCCACACGCACACACTCACCAGATACACACACACAGACACGCACGCCCACACGCACACACTCACCAGATACACACACAGACACGCACGCACACACTCACCAGATACACACACAGACACGCACGCACACACTCACCAGATACACACACAGACACGCACGTACACACTCACCAGATACACACACAGACACGCACGCACACACTCACCAGATACACACACAGACACGCACGCCCACACGCACACACTCACCAGATACACACACAGACACGCACGCACACACTCACCAGATACACACACAGACACGCACACCCACACGCACACACTCACCAGATACACACACAGACACGCACGCCCACACGCACACACTCACCAGATACACACACACAGACATGCACGCCCACACTCACCAGATACACACACAGACACGCACGCCCACACGCACACACTCACCAGGTACACACACACAGACACGCACGCCCACACGCACACACTCACCAGATACACACACAGACACGCACGCCCACATGCACACACTCACCAGATACACACACAGACACGCACGCACACACTCACCAGATACACACACAGACACGCACGCCCACACGCACACACTCACCAGATACACACACACAGACACGCACGCCCACACGCACACACTCACCAGATACACACACAGACACGCACGCACACACTCACCAGATACACACACAGACACGCACGCCCACACGCACACACTCACCAGATACACATACAGACACGCACGCACACACTCACCAGATACACACACAGACACGCACGCCCACATGCACACACTCACCAGATACACACACACAGACACGCACAGCCACATGCACACACTCACCAGATACACACACAGACACGCACAGACACGCACACACTCACCAGATACACACACAGACACGCACGCCCACACGCACACACTCACCAGATACACACACAGACACGCACACCCACACGCACACACTCACCAGATACACACACAGACACGCACGCCCACACGCACACACTCACCAGATACACACACACAGACACGCACGCCCACACGCACACACTCACCAGATACACACACACAGACACGCACACACTCACCAGATACACACACAGACACGCACGCCCACCCGCACACACTCACCAGATACACACACACAGACACGCACGCACACACTCACCAGATACACACACAGACACGCACGCCCAACACGCACACACTCACCAGATACACACACACAGACACGCACGCCCGCACGCACACACTCACCAGATACACACACACAGACACGCACGCCCACACGCACACACTCACCAGATACACACACAGACACGCACGCCCACACGCACACACTCACCAGATACACAGACACAGACACGCACGCCCACACGCACACACTCACCAGATACACACACACAGACACGCACGCCCACACGCACACACTCACCAGATACACACACACAGACACGCACGCCCACACGCACACACTCATCTCGAGGCCCAACAGCAGTCCAGTGGACGGCTCCAGAGGCTGTTCCCCCACCCCCCAGGTCGCAGGCTAGTGGCCCCTCGCCGAAAGCCGGCAGCCCCCCGCGGACGCCGCCGCCCCGCACCCGGGCTCGCCAGCCAACACCTGCCACCCCCGCCATCCCCCGACTGCCCCGGTCCGCCCACCACCCCCCTTGGTCAGTGGGAATGGGTGTGTGTGTGGAGCTAGGGTGCAATTAAAATGTGGGGGGACTCAAGTGGGGGATGGATACCCCAGCCAGTGCTGCGGTCCTCCTCCACCAGCCCCCACAGGCCCTCAATGTCTAAAGTGGAGTTAAAATAGAGGGGAAGGGAGTCGCGCTGTCCAGCTGTGGGCTGCCGAAGCAGCCGACCCAGGACCTGCACAGCTCCCCCCACCCTCCAATGCCCTATGTGAAATAGTGGTGAGACATGAATGTATGTCTAAAGTGCAATTAAAATAATACAGGGGGGGTGAGTGGCCAGTCACCCCCCCCCCCCTTCCCTCTGTGTGATGCAGTGTGGTGTTGTGGGTGTGGTGTCTAAAGTGGAATTAAAAGAGATGGGGGGTGACTTGCTGATCACCCCCCAGTACCTATATGAAGTGTGGTGTAGGTGGGTGTGGGCTGTAGGGGGCTGTGGGGGAATAGGTGGTAATGCAGCAGGGTAGCGGGCATCCAGCACGACGCGCCCGGCTGATTATTCATATACAGTCGAACCCGGTTATGTTGCCGGCCTAGGGGGTTGCCAAAAAGCGTCGAGATAACCGATGATCGAGATAACCGAAAACCAATATGGCAGCAATATATTAACATGTGCTTGAAATTTATTTATGTGCGTTAATAAATGAGAACGTGCATGCACGGGTTTTTGGTGTTTTTTTTACACAGCAGCGTTGCCGCGATTTGTTTGACGCGATCGGCATGCTATAAATATGTACATACATCATATTTGCATATATGACATGCATATATGAGGAGGCAGACAGAAATGTGAAGGGGGCACATGGTGGCGACAAAGGCAGGAAAGGGGTGGGGTGGTGCTCTGGATAACTGTTTCTGTCATGTAATTGGATTGCACTTTGTCAGGCCTCTACCCTAAGACCTATGAACTTGGGTGTCCCACCTGAAGGCTAAGCTTCTGCTGGTGTAGCTCTTAGGGTTACTGAGGCATGCAAAGCCCCTGACTACAGTAAGGTGCCAATCCCTCAGGGGGAAAACTGATTAAAACAAGTAAAAACATGACATTTACCTTAATTGGATGGCCTATATCAAACATATTTGAACCCAACAAAACACTTTTCACTATTGTTGGAGTCGAACTCCGCCGGGTCCGTTGATGACGAGAGACTCACTGCACAGTTGAGGAGTGGTTGCAAGTCACCAGTTTATTGTCTATTCTGATTGCAATCAGGGAGCGACCATCTGACATACATTCAGCATGTACAGGGAGAAGCTCGAACCCTAGGTGTCGGCCCTGGGTCTTTATAGGCCTTTTGGGGTGTGGCCCCCCTTTTCTGTACTTTTCGGTACTTTCCATCTACGTGACTACATCATATTTCGACATTTGTTCTAGGTAGCCAGCGAGTACATATTTCCCCCCCCCCTTAATATTGTGCAACAGTTTAAAATAAGCATTGGTTATCTGATGGATTCTTATCCTCCTGGGTGTCTGGTACGAGGTCATCTTGACCTTGTTCTCTTGCTATTAGTTCTTGATGTCTTCCTCCTTCATGAAGTGAGATCACCACATTCTGCAGGCCTTGCATCAGTCCCCATTTCTAAAGTCTGCATTATATTATACACTGTATTATTAGAAATTAGTACATTAGTACTTGGATTATTGTATGATTATTTGGATACAATTATAATTAACCCCTCACTATTGCCAATATTACCAAAACTAAAAAGGGTAGGCTAAGTTATGAAAAAGAAAAAATCTATTCACCGAGTCTTGAAATATAAAACTGAAAAATAGGATCGGTCAGGGTTCATTTCACTACGTGTTGTACTTGTTATAACTATTTATTACACGGCTCTCTGGAATGCTTGATTCTGATTGAGACATTTGCAGGTTTGTTCTTTTCAAATAATAACCGCTCCAAAGTAATAACGCATAGCCGGTACTACTTGTATGTTTAAAATCCCTCCGCGCCAACAAAGATTACCGTTTAAAAATGTTAATTTAAAACAAATATGCCAATAAAATGTTTCAAATTCATATTCATGTCCAGTTTTTTTCCTTATGTGGCAAGTAGCCGTGTAATAAGAACATAAGAACTATACAAACGAGAGGAGGCCATTCGGCCCATCGAGCTCACTTGGGGAGAACTTAACTAATAGCTCAGAGTTGTTAAAATCTAGGTAATGAGGGGGCGTGGCACACACAAGGATCGTATGTAGCTGGGCGGAGCTGGGCGCGCCCGAGGGGAGGCGACGGACGAGACGAGACCAGGGAACAGGACCTGGAAGACAAAAGCAAAAACATCAACGAGGGACCGGAAACAGAACAGAAACACAGAACAAGGACAAGGACAGGAACCAAGACAGAACCCGACAAAGAACAGGAAAGGCAGACAGGCAGACAGAGAAAAAGACACAGAGGAAACACCCACAGGCGACACGAAGGGGCCAGGAGTGAACAGAGGAGGAACAGAAGGATGAGGAGCAGAGACAGGCGGAACGAAGGGAGGAGGAGCAGATAGGGGAGACCAGACAGGCCCGGAAGGGGGAGAAAAGGGAACCCGAGGGAGCCCAGGCGGGCGACGGGCAGCGGCCGGAGGGGCTGCAGGTGGCAGGGAGAAGGGAGCAGGAGGGAACCACACAGGGGCCAAGGGAACGGGATGAGGGAGAGACGGAGGGAGCAGGAGGGAACACTGGCTGAGGCAGGCACAAGATGGAAGCAGGAGCAGACGGAGGGGAAGCCGAAGCCGGCAAAGGCGCCGTCCGACGCCCCGCCTCCTTCAAGGAGAAAGGAGCGTGGGTCCGATTGTCCGGGACCTCCTCGAGGACCGGGGCCAGTGCTGGGGGGACAGGAGTCAGGGCCTCTAAAAAGGCGGCAGACGGTGCAGCCGGAGCCGCGGGCGTGGCGGCAGGCGGTGCAGTCAAGATGGGCAGGACAGGAGAGCCGGGCTGGACGGGCAGGACAGGAGAGCCGGGCTGGACTGGCAGGACTGGAGAGCCGGGCTGGACGGGCAGGACTAGAGAGCCGGGCTGGACGGGCAGGACTGGAGAGCCAGGCTGGACGGGCAGAGAGGTGGCCTCAGGCAGGGCCGCGGGAAGAGCGCCGGCCTCAGGCAGGGCCGCGGGTGTGCAGCCAGCAGGGGGCGCCGCGGGCGTGTGGCCAGCAGGGGACGCCGCGGGCGTGGCGGTGTCTGCGGGCGTGCGGCCAGCAGGGGGCGCCGCGGGCAGAGCGGCATCATCAGCTGCAGGCGGAGGCGAAGCCGGGACCTTGGGCGGATCTGCAGCGGGCGCCACCAATTCCTGGCCAGCAGGGGGCGCCTCATCAGGTACCTCGGGCATGTGGCCAGCAGGGGGCGCCCTGGCGGGCGCTGCCATCACGTGGCCAGCAGGTGGTGCCGCGTCGCCGTGGCAGGCACCTCGGATAGAGCGGCGACGGCAGCTGCAGCAGGCGGAGCCACGGGCCTAGCGGCGGCAGGAGCAGCGACCGCAGGCTGGACAGGCGGGTCAGGCTGGACAGCCGAAAAATGAGATCTGCACAAAGAGCATACTTGTTAATGTTATAGTCAACAGCATCTTCATAACTTTCTTCCTTCTCCCAGTACCCAATCCTGTAACAATATGACTGACCTTGCCTTATTTTGAGCTTTTCAATTCTGCCTGAATATACCGTCTTTTCCTGTGTGTGTTCATTGTACCACACATGGCAGATGTCCCGCCCAACAACTTTCCCTCTTAAAATGTCGATGAGGACACATGTCTCCTCAAGTTCCTGGAATTCAGAACTGATATCTGCAATATCAGTGGCCTTCAGTTTCTTTTCTAAATCTTTCCTACTTCGTTCTTCCTTCTTCTGAACCTTTGCTGCAGCTCTCCTGGACAATTCCTTCCTCACATCATCCTGCTTCTTCCTATCCCAAGCCCTCTTCTTTCTGGCCATACCAATTGCCTCTGTGACAATTCGCTCTCTTCTGTCTTTATACATTCCGTCTAGGTATTGTACTACTCTGTTCTTTTTGGCTGACATTATTGGCTTTCTGCTTCCCTGCACTGAACATTCCCATTACCTCTTCTGCGTCTATATTGTGGGACCTGGCAGACTGTGTCTCTTGCCTTAATTGTTCATTTACATCCAATCTAAAATAGCGATCATACTGTCTCTCGAGAACAGAAATTATTGCAGACAGGCATGCAACTACCATTTGGCCGAAGAGTGGTTGATTGGCTTCAGATGGTAAGACTCTCAGTTTCTGAAGAGTAGCATCCTCTTCATTTAGGTCGTGACCAAAGAAATCACAAGAGCGACACAGAATCGAAATGGGATCTTCAGAGCAAAGCTTAAGTTCTCCAATTATATTCCGAACTATTTGTATTGCCTCCACATGGTCAATCTGGACATCAGCAGCTGTGTAAAATTTCCTCATCCAGGGTCCTGTGAGTGTTTTCCCTAATATGCCTAGTACCTGCATCTCAAGTACCACAACATCATTTTTGAAGTCCGTCCTCAAGGATGACTGAAGCCCTCCACATGACACTGTTCCCACAGTGAAGAAATTAAGGAGTGTTTGGTAATGCTCAACTAATTTCCCACAGATGTGGAAAAGGATATGGAGTCAATTCCCCCGATATCGTGGAATGAGTCCTTTTGGCAATCCATTATCCCGTAGAAATGTGGTAAATCCCTTAGGATCCCCTTTCCCATACTTATATCGGAATTTGTTGATTTGCAAAACAATATTGCCAACAATGCATTCCTTCCCATACAATTGTCCCTTTTGAGTTTCCAATGACTTCAATGCAGATCTACAAGAGGAAGCTATGGTATCCAGAGGGTGTAGGTTGCAATTTAACTCGTTAAGAGATTTCCCCCATGTCTCACTAAGTTTTTGAATGGTGGAATGATTAACAGCAACCCTGTCATTGTGTTCGAAATGTTGTTAATGATTCTAGTCCTGCAATCTTGAAATTCTTCTTCATGGAAGTCAGCATACATAGAGGCCAGGTGATCAACAGAGTCACAAATGTGGTTGTGATAATCATCGGTAGTGCCACCAGGAAGTCCATCAACTGCAATAACATTCGTGTCCTCTTTGGTGGTGAAGTGAATGCTGCTCATATGGACCCCTTCCTGGGTAGTGGCATCAAAGCCAACAGTGATGTTTTTCGTTTTCATTGCTAATTCCGCTGATTGCAAGTCTGCAATGATGCCAAGTTCACGTGCCATCTGCTCTACAGTTGTGTGATTTGGTACGTCTTTGAGTGTATCCCCCAAGTGTTCAGCTGTTTTTGCCATTAACTTGGGAATATTCTCTGTGGGAACCTGGTTCCCCAAAAAAATCAAACACTTTCATTCTTGTATCCACTGAATAAGTTTTGCCATCCTTCTTTGTTTCAACCACAGGATTCTTCTTTTTCAGTTCACTAACTATGTCCTCTAGTTCTAACTTTTCATTTTCTAAGGTTCTAATCATCAAGATTCCTTTTAAGTTGGTTGTATTTCTCTAGAGAAACAGAAGCACCTGCAACACTGGCACGTTTCACTTTATTCAACTTTTTTAATCGGTCGTGAGTTCTCTCAAGTCTTTTGAGTTTCTCCTCATCCTGAGATGTGGTGGCCTCCTTTAGTTTCCTTTGAAGATCGTGAATAATTTGAGTTTAAATTTCAATAGTTTTGGTCTTTCGCTTCAGTTGTTGATTTAATTGTTTAATTTTGACATGTTTTTGCTTGTCTACTTGCTCTTTCAAAATTGCAATTTTCTTTGAAAGTCTCTCCCTTTTTTTAGGCGTTTCTTGAGCTTCTGTTTCCTTGGCGTAACCATTTCTTTTGAAGGGCGTGGCGGTGGGGTAGCAACGACTTCCACAGGTGGGGTGGAGAACGATGATGATGGACCAGACATTGGTGAAAGATCAGAAGTCCTGACGGAATTGGAAGTTGAACATCAAAATGGCTCTCAGATGTACTGGCTGTTGGTTTGGAGCTAGTGTTCTGATTAAGTTGATCAAGGGCAGAGGGGTCAGTACCAACTTCTTGTAATGTAGATGGGGTCTCAATCTGAAGATGGAATCTTATGGAACAGGTTGAGGAAAACCTTTGAAACTCATTTGGATCACTTAACTTCTTAAATTTATTCAAAGTCTGATTCACTAGAGTCTTAATGCTTGAATTTAATGATGATGAACTCCTGAATGTGTATCCATCAACTTTGGGACATCCCGGCGATAAAAAATACCACTTTGGGACATCAGACTGCAATGAAACTTCGTCAGTTTTAAGTTGAAATGATGTATTAATGTCCTACCTACCTTTTTTTGAATCCTGAAAATCCAATCAGGGTTTGTAGATGCGATGAAATCGAGTGAAACTTTTAAATTGAGCGTGCACAAGCATTACTTGATAGAATCGAAAAATTCGAAAACGAGATTGTAGACGGAGATTTCCTTTACGTCATATCTGAAAATCCTGGGAAAATACACCACAACAACCACTGAATAGCGCGCATTTCGGGGATAGCCCCGAACGTATTCGGAATGAGCTGCAAAGGTAACATCAGACGAACATTCCGGCGACTATCTATGGGGATTGCCACATACCTAAAGTTAGTGGACTCACTCATGGTCCAGGTTCATGACCTCGATGAGCAACTGGCTCTCATCCAACAAATCAATGAGTTAAAGCAGAGAGTAAACATGCCTTTTAGGGAGTTTGTTTGTACGTCACAAGCGGGGAGGGGGGAGAATGATGAACAGGTAGGTCAAGAGAGCTGGGTGAATGTAGGTTGTCGACGTAGAAAAGGGCATACACAATTCACAGAGGTGGCATCACCTGAAGTGATGGTGTCTAACCGCTTTCAGGTGCTTCCAGCTTTAGAGCCGGAAGAGACTGGGGAGGCAGGTGGGCCCTTGGGCACCAAGGAGCCGCCTACCCCCAGGAGGAGGGAGGTTGTGGTAGTAGGGGATTCAAGTATCAGAGGTGTAGATAGATATGTGTGCACCCATGATAGAGGGTCCCGTACGGTGTCTTGCCTGCCTGGTGCCCAGGTAGGGGACCTTCCGAATCGAGTGGACAGGCTTTTGGCCCCAGCCGGGGTGGATCCAGTGGTCGTGGTACATGTTGGCACCAATGACATAGGAAAGGGCAGGAGGGCTGTTCTGTAGGATAAATTTATAGACGTCGCGGATAAGCTTAGAAGCAGAACATCCACGGTGGTATTCTCTGGAATACTTCCCGTGCCACGTGCGAGTCAGGCTAAGTTATCTGAGATAAGGGGATTAAATCCGTGGCTAAAATGGTGGTGTAGGAAAGAGGGGTTCAGGTTTATGGGGCACTGGAAGACCTTCTGGAACAGGTGGGACCTGTTCAAGCCGGACGGGTTGCATCTGAACCATAGGGGAACCAGTGTATCTACATGGTCAGTCTCTACATTGTTCCCTGTACTATCAAGGGCCTCATCATTTTTGGCTGACATTATTGGCTTTCTGCTTCCCTGCACTGAACATTCCCATTACCTCTTCTGCGTCTATATTGTGGGACCTGGCAGACTGTGTCTCTTGCCTTAATTGTTCATTTACATCCAATCTAAAATAGCGATCATACTGTCTCTCGAGAACAGAAATTATTGCAGACAGGCATGCAACTACCATTTGGCCGAAGAGTGGTTGATTGGCTTCAGATGGTAAGACTCTCAGTTTCTGAAGAGTAGCATCCTCTTCATTTAGGTCGTGACCAAAGAAATCACAAGAGCGACACAGAATCGAAATGGGATCTTCAGAGCAAAGCTTAAGTTCTCCAATTATATTCCGAACTATTTGTATTGCCTCCACATGGTCAATCTGGACATCAGCAGCTGTGTAAAATTTCCTCATCCAGGGTCCTGTGAGTGTTTTCCCTAATATGCCTAGTACCTGCATCTCAAGTACCACAACATCATTTTTGAAGTCCGTCCTCAAGGATGACTGAAGCCCTCCACATGACACTGTTCCCACAGTGAAGAAATTAAGGAGTGTTTGGTAATGCTCAACTAATTTCCCACAGATGTGGAAAAGGATATGGAGTCAATTCCCCCGATATCGTGGAATGAGTCCTTTTGGCAATCCATTATCCCGTAGAAATGTGGTAAATCCCTTAGGATCCCCTTTCCCATACTTATATCGGAATTTGTTGATTTGC
This sequence comes from Paramormyrops kingsleyae, assembly GCF_048594095.1. NCBI lineage: Eukaryota > Metazoa > Chordata > Actinopteri > Osteoglossiformes > Mormyridae > Paramormyrops > Paramormyrops kingsleyae. The sequence continues at coordinate 1,872,526 of NC_132800.1, read as the reverse complement.
AAAACAATATTGCCAACAATGCATTCCTTCCCATACAATTGTCCCTTTTGAGTTTCCAATGACTTCAATGCAGATCTACAAGAGGAAGCTATGGTATCCAGAGGGTGTAGGTTGCAATTTAACTCGTTAAGAGATTTCCCCCATGTCTCACTAAGTTTTTGAATGGTGGAATGATTAACAGCAACCCTGTCATTGTGTTCGAAATGTTGTTAATGATTCTAGTCCTGCAATCTTGAAATTCTTCTTCATGGAAGTCAGCATACATAGAGGCCAGGTGATCAACAGAGTCACAAATGTGGTTGTGATAATCATCGGTAGTGCCACCAGGAAGTCCATCAACTGCAATAACATTCGTGTCCTCTTTGGTGGTGAAGTGAATGCTGCTCATATGGACCCCTTCCTGGGTAGTGGCATCAAAGCCAACAGTGATGTTTTTCGTTTTCATTGCTAATTCCGCTGATTGCAAGTCTGCAATGATGCCAAGTTCACGTGCCATCTGCTCTACAGTTGTGTGATTTGGTACGTCTTTGAGTGTATCCCCCAAGTGTTCAGCTGTTTTTGCCATTAACTTGGGAATATTCTCTGTGGGAACCTGGTTCCCCAAAAAAATCAAACACTTTCATTCTTGTATCCACTGAATAAGTTTTGCCATCCTTCTTTGTTTCAACCACAGGATTCTTCTTTTTCAGTTCACTAACTATGTCCTCTAGTTCTAACTTTTCATTTTCTAAGGTTCTAATCATCAAGATTCCTTTTAAGTTGGTTGTATTTCTCTAGAGAAACAGAAGCACCTGCAACACTGGCACGTTTCACTTTATTCAACTTTTTTAATCGGTCGTGAGTTCTCTCAAGTCTTTTGAGTTTCTCCTCATCCTGAGATGTGGTGGCCTCCTTTAGTTTCCTTTGAAGATCGTGAATAATTTGAGTTTAAATTTCAATAGTTTTGGTCTTTCGCTTCAGTTGTTGATTTAATTGTTTAATTTTGACATGTTTTTGCTTGTCTACTTGCTCTTTCAAAATTGCAATTTTCTTTGAAAGTCTCTCCCTTTTTTTAGGCGTTTCTTGAGCTTCTGTTTCCTTGGCGTAACCATTTCTTTTGAAGGGCGTGGCGGTGGGGTAGCAACGACTTCCACAGGTGGGGTGGAGAACGATGATGATGGACCAGACATTGGTGAAAGATCAGAAGTCCTGACGGAATTGGAAGTTGAACATCAAAATGGCTCTCAGATGTACTGGCTGTTGGTTTGGAGCTAGTGTTCTGATTAAGTTGATCAAGGGCAGAGGGGTCAGTACCAACTTCTTGTAATGTAGATGGGGTCTCAATCTGAAGATGGAATCTTATGGAACAGGTTGAGGAAAACCTTTGAAACTCATTTGGATCACTTAACTTCTTAAATTTATTCAAAGTCTGATTCACTAGAGTCTTAATGCTTGAATTTAATGATGATGAACTCCTGAATGTGTATCCATCAACTTTGGGACATCCCGGCGATAAAAAATACCACTTTGGGACATCAGACTGCAATGAAACTTCGTCAGTTTTAAGTTGAAATGATGTATTAATGTCCTACCTACCTTTTTTTGAATCCTGAAAATCCAATCAGGGTTTGTAGATGCGATGAAATCGAGTGAAACTTTTAAATTGAGCGTGCACAAGCATTACTTGATAGAATCGAAAAATTCGAAAACGAGATTGTAGACGGAGATTTCCTTTACGTCATATCTGAAAATCCTGGGAAAATACACCACAACAACCACTGAATAGCGCGCATTTCGGGGATAGCCCCGAACGTATTCGGAATGAGCTGCAAAGGTAACATCAGACGAACATTCCGGCGACTATCTATGGGGATTGCCACATACCTAAAGTTAGTGGACTCACTCATGGTCCAGGTTCATGACCTCGATGAGCAACTGGCTCTCATCCAACAAATCAATGAGTTAAAGCAGAGAGTAAACATGCCTTTTAGGGAGTTTGTTTGTACGTCACAAGCGGGGAGGGGGGAGAATGATGAACAGGTAGGTCAAGAGAGCTGGGTGAATGTAGGTTGTCGACGTAGAAAAGGGCATACACAATTCACAGAGGTGGCATCACCTGAAGTGATGGTGTCTAACCGCTTTCAGGTGCTTCCAGCTTTAGAGCCGGAAGAGACTGGGGAGGCAGGTGGGCCCTTGGGCACCAAGGAGCCGCCTACCCCCAGGAGGAGGGAGGTTGTGGTAGTAGGGGATTCAAGTATCAGAGGTGTAGATAGATATGTGTGCACCCATGATAGAGGGTCCCGTACGGTGTCTTGCCTGCCTGGTGCCCAGGTAGGGGACCTTCCGAATCGAGTGGACAGGCTTTTGGCCCCAGCCGGGGTGGATCCAGTGGTCGTGGTACATGTTGGCACCAATGACATAGGAAAGGGCAGGAGGGCTGTTCTGTAGGATAAATTTATAGACGTCGCGGATAAGCTTAGAAGCAGAACATCCACGGTGGTATTCTCTGGAATACTTCCCGTGCCACGTGCGAGTCAGGCTAAGTTATCTGAGATAAGGGGATTAAATCCGTGGCTAAAATGGTGGTGTAGGAAAGAGGGGTTCAGGTTTATGGGGCACTGGAAGACCTTCTGGAACAGGTGGGACCTGTTCAAGCCGGACGGGTTGCATCTGAACCATAGGGGAACCAGTGTATCTACATGGTCAGTCTCTACATTGTTCCCTGTACTATCAAGGGCCTCATCAATTCTATTTTGTATTTCAGTACTGTTTATCTCAGTTTCTACAATTCATCTTGGACAGCTTGACATGTTTTTCTTATCATAGCTCTACTTTTATGTAGGCTGTGGAATCAAACTAGTCCATGCTGCACATCCCACTGGGTCACGCAGGTCATTGGTCCGCCCTGCGTAGTCCTGTTCATTGGTGCAGTTTCGTCAAACTTTTGGGTTGTTTTTCCTGCCACAGCTTTAAGCCAAAATAACACTATATCTCACTCCTGCTGCTAGAGGCAGGCAGTGGGCAACAGCAATTTCCATCTTCCATCTATGCAACTTCTCCACACAAGAGACATGTAAAAGGAGTACAGCTGTATCTCTATCCTAAGTGCAAATTCAGTACATCCAACATTTGACGACACCTGCTGTAGGTGGGTGGTGTAGCAGATACTGATCTAGCAGCAGAGAGGCTACAACGGAATCTGGATTTAATTAGCAACTGGGCTGATACCCGGTAGATGAAATGTAACAGATAAATGTAAGGTAATCCATGCAGGGAGCAGAAATATAAAGTACAGATATTTTATGGGTTCCACTGAAATAAAGGTAGCTGAATACGAGAAAGATCTCGGTCTGCATGTTGATGCTTCCACGTCCCACTATCGCCAGTGTGGGGAAGCAATAAAAAAAGGCCAATAGAATGTTGGGTTATATCTCTAAATGTGGGGAGTTTAAGTCAAGGGAGGTGATGTTACATTTATATAATTCCTTGGTAAGACCCCACCTAGAATATTGTGTGCAGGTTTGGTCACCATACCTTAAGAAGGACATTGCTGCCTTAGAAAAGGTGCAACTGAGGGCTAGGAAAATGATTCCTGGTCTTAGAGGAATGTCTTATAAGGAGAGGTTAGCTGAGCTGAATCTGTTTAGCCTTGAGCAAAGGAGACTAAGGGGGGACATGATCCAGGTCTATAAGATTCTAACGGGTCTGGATGCTGTTCAGCCAAATGCTGTTTAGTCTAAATACTAGAACTCGTGGCCATAAGTGGAAATTAGCGGGAGAACATTTTAAAATGATTTTGAAGAAGCACTTCTTTACACAGCGTGTAGTTAGAGTATGGAATAGTCTTCCTGCTAGTGTAGCGGAAGCTAAAACCCTGGGTTCCTTTAAATCAGAGCTAGATAAGATTTTAACAACTCTGAGCTATTAGTTAGGTTCTCCCCAAACAAGCTTAATGGGCTGATTGGCCTCCTCTCGTTTGTAAATTTCATATGTTCTTATCCACTCTGTGACAATTTCTTAAATATTTAAATGTGAAACATGATAGAATCATACCCTTTTTTGGTATTGTGATACAAAACTGATATCAGTATCTTGAACAACATTACACGTGACTCAGGGAAAACTACTTTTATTTTGGTACTTGGAGAAACGACTCTGCCCTTCTTTGGCAGTTGAATCTGTGCTTTGGTAGGTTAAGTTAATGGCGAGTAGGTCAGTAGGTGGGAGTTCCCAGGGGGACAAAGTCAAATTGGGTTGTTTATACTTCTGACCCCCTTCCCCATTCTACTTCACCACAATCTGAACATTTGAATCAGGCAGCAGTTATATATTTTCGATATAACTTTCAAATATAATACAAATATTTCAAAGTTCCCTTTTCAATAATAATATCCACCCATCTTCTGAAACTGATTGTCATATCCTGGAGACTACAGGCGCAAGGCAGGGAACAATCCAGGATGAGGTTCCAACCCATCGCATGGCACACTCACACACCATTCACTCATATGCGCACATCTACAGGCAATTTGGGACCTTCAATATGGACTGCGGAGATAACTGGAGTACCTGGAGGAATCCCCAGATGACCCTGGCCCTAGAAGTGTGAGGCAACATTGCTAACCACTGCACCATCCCCTAATAATAATTCAGCGTTCATGTTAAATGAAACTGTAGGAATTACGCTAATCACTACCTTACGGTGTTGGGCCTCCTGAAGAGAACTGAATTCAGAACGGTTGTGTAAGCTATGAAGAGGAAAGTGCTTCCTTTAGTACGACTAACCATTCTCTTCTGTACACCATTTGTATTGTCATTATCTAAATATGGAGTTTCACTTTATTTGAGGTTTGGACTGGTATTCATCTGTGAGGATCATACACAGACAGTAACATTTTTTTACATCAACAGTCTCTTCACATGTCTGTGCTCTGTGTCACTTTCCTGAGATGTCTGTGCCCTGTGTTAGTCTCCTGTCTTTAGTCACCGGTGCAGTAGAATGACCTTGCATTATAATTCCAGATTTTCTCATATACTAATAGGAAGGTAGATTTATGATGACTTTAGCTCAGTATCACTACTGCTCAATCACATATTTACCAAAATAACAGAAACCCACTAACAACTAATGTGAATTCAAAATATCAGAAGAGACCGGGAATACTTTTGTAATAACTATAGGCCCTTTAAATATATAGGGCTGAGAATTGCTTTTAAAAAATGAATTACTTGTACAGTTTTCCATGACTGATCATGATTAATCACACCAAATATTAATATTTGTAAAAACAACATAGTTTATTGAACCCCATGGAGAAATCTTCTTTATGCCTCCCTCAACTTACTCTCTGTAGGTGAGAGCAAGCTGGCTGTGAAGGGTAGCCACCTGTTGTGGTGCCCATGGAGCTGGGGGTTAAGGGCCTTGCTCAAAGACCTGCAAAAATGCCAAAGCTGACCTTGAACTGGTGACCTTCTGATCACAGGCACAAAAGCTTAGGCCAGGGGTGGCCAACTGTATCCACAAAGGGCCGGTGTGTATGCAGGATTTCGTTGCAACTCCCTAATTAGAGGACTGATTGGCCGAAGAGTCCTCACACCTGGGTTTGAACAGCTGACCTAAAGGTTATCCCAAAAACCTGCATACACACCAGCCCTTTGTGGATACGAATGGCCACCCCTGGCTTAGGCCACTGAGCCAAACACTGTCTTTAACAAAAATGCACAAATATTTATATGATAAATTTATGCAGAATTAACAAAGGACAGACACTGGTCATTGTCACAAACTCATCACCAAACTATATTCATTTATATTGTAAAACATAGAGAAAAACCACACACTCAAATTATTCAACTTAATTGTCTAAACTGTCAATATCACTTCTAGGATGAACGGTTTTACCATTTATTTCTGTAATACACAAGTATTTCATGACATCCAGTGCAATTGACTTGAAAAAAATTAAGGCCAACTAAGATGAAGACAAAACAGAAAATGACAAAGCAAAAATATACATCTTGTGAAACAAATTGTGAGATTCAAAACAGCTTATGTATTCTTGATAATGATTTTTGGCTGCCTATTTGGAGAAAATTAAATAAATCAGACCAACAAATGGCAAACTATTAATACACCTAAAAAGGCAAGGTACTGCTCTACACAACAGACCCAAACTTCACCATAATATTTTTTTATTCTGAAAGTTCGCCAGAATGACCCATATTGTAATATTTAATGGTTTAACTTGTAAATAAGTACAAGCATAACTGCTTTCAAAAAGGCTTGAGAAATGGCAAAAAGAAAAGAAAGAACTGGTTCTGCAGATCCAGACATTTGTCAGTGCAAATTCTAGGGCTGGTCCGAATACCATTTTTTGAGCTTCGAGTATTCGGTAATTCCATGGCAGAGTGATCATATGACTGTGGAGCCCTTGAACAAGGCTTTAATCCCCAAAGTATCGGATGAATAGATGTCAGGTTTCCTAAACACAATCCATCAGTCACATTCATTTACAGAGCCCCCCCCCCCCACAAAAAAAAGGCATGTAATGAATACAGTGGAAACCGCTCATAGTGATCACTGTTATAGTAATCAACTGTTTATATTGGGACAAAATCACTCTTGTACAAGTACTGTTTAAACTTATGGGGGGAAAAAATTTAAACGGTAACGGTAATTCTTTTTTACTTTAATTCGTTAGTCTTGCATTAATTCGTCTGCTTCTAGGTAGCTACATAAGACTAATGCTGCATGCACAGAAAACATGACGAGGAAAAAGAAAATTATTTTCTCTCAATGATGAATACAGACTCAAAGCTTATGATTAACTACCAAAAACGAGCCAACAAGATGCAGCAGCGAAACTACAATAAGCTACATTTTATGTACAGTTCTGTATGGTATCATAGTATTTGAATTATACACAGTTCAGTAAAGTCGTACAGTACTGCAATTAAACACACCACAGGCATTTCAAATGTTGATTTTGAAAAAGTCAAAATTCAGTAAATAGTGATGCTGTCCGTTTAATCGGAAATTCATGTAACAAGTATACAAACGTCAAATAGATGGTAAAATACCGGAGACAAAGAAAAATCTGTTATTTTTTGCTTAAAGTGATCAATTTCACCCAGAGAGACGTGATCACTTTAAGCAGTTTCCACTGTATTTTGGGCACTTCACAGGCTCCATGTTAATTAGGTAGTTTAAAGTCTATCGCAAATATCACTTTACACATCGCTCTAAACCAAAAATTCAAATTATTTGATAAAATTGGTTTATTGCTCTACTGTACAGCCAAGTACAATATCTTTCTTAAACCTAATCCTTTGACCCTATAACATACTATTCCAGTCAATGTCCCAATTAAAAAGCTTTAACTATTAACTGAGTCACACAAGTTTAATTACATGTACTCAAATGTCACTAAATACACTAGTGTAATTTTTCAGTAACTTTTCCCTGTGTGAATCTGCTCATGTCTCTTTAGGTCTCCTAAACGGTTGAAGCCCTTCCCACACTGGGAGCACTGGTAGGGCCTCTCCCCTGTGTGAATCCGCTGGTGTGTCTTGAGCTTTCCTAACCTACTAAAGCTCTTCCCACAATGGGAGCACTGGTAGGGCCTCTCCCCTGTGTGAATCAGTCGATGTTGCTTGAGGCTTCCTGACACACTAAAGCTCTTCCCACACTGGGAGCACTGGTAGGGCCTCTCCCCTCTGTGAATTCGTTGGTGTCCCTTGAGGTGTCCTGAATCACTAAAGCTCTTCCCACACTGGGAGCACTGGTAGGGCCTCTCCCCTGTGTGAATTCGTTGGTGTCTCTTGAGGCTTCTTGACACACTAAAGCTCTTCCCACACTCAGAACACCGATGCGGCTTTGAAAATGCATTCCGAGCTGACATTATTTCTCTGTTCACGCTCCACTTCATCTGCCAATGAATTCAACGATCTTATCAGATCTCCAGCCGCCATGTTTCAAACGATCTAAACGTAACAATGCCTTGACGCAATGATTGCCGTAGGGTGGGCGTGGTCAGCTCGGAATGCATTTTCAAAGCCGCATTGAATTTTGCTACAAATATCCCACGGCGTCATGATGAAAATGCAATCGTAAGTGTCCTAACTGTTAGTCTAAATGCATTTAGGACAAATAACATTTAAATGATAATTTTGCTACTGTTTCTGCTTGGACATGTTACACATATCAAATCAATTTGGGTTATACATTTTCATTTTCATTTTGCTACTTATAAAGCATTAAAATAGTATGCACTTTACAACTTAAGACTACTGTTAGAAATGGCAAATGTAAATGATATAATTTAATTTTCAATTTCATTCTGCACCAAATTTTGCACACGTGGAGGTGATGGAAAATGTAAATTTAAATACAGAATTACATTGCCATTTTGAATATTGCGTTGCCATTTTGAATATTGCATTGTCATTTTGCATATTGTATTGCCATTTTGCATATTGCATTGCAAATTGAATTTCGCTACACATATGCTTCCATACTCGACGACGTAGACTGGGACATGCTCCGGTCATGCGTGGACGACATCAACGAGTTTACGGAAGTAGCAGTTAGCTTCGTAAGCATGCTAGCGGAGGAGATCATCCCTACAGTGAGAGTCAAGTCGTTCCCGAACCAGAAACCGTGGGTGGACAGATCGATCCGCGCTGCAGTGAACGCCAGGACCGCCACGTACAACGCGGGTCTCGCCACCGGCGATATGAGCGCCTACAAAGCGGCTTCATACGGCGTTCGGCGCGCGGTGAGGGATGCCAAACGCCGGTATCGGGAACGCGTGGAGTCTCACTTCCACCAAGGTAACACACGGAGCATGTGGCATGGACTGCGCACCATCACAGATTACAAAGCCAAGGTCACCGCGCCGATTAGCGCCTATTCTGCATTCACCAACGAGCTGAATGAGTTCTACGCCTGTTTCGAGGTTAGCAAGGCCGGTAGTGCTAACTACAGCCTGACAACGGAGGACGGTGACGTCATCAGCGAGGACCGGGTGATCAGCTTCGTGGAGCGCGATGTCCGAGCGGCGCTGAAGAGAGTGAACACCAGGAAAGCGGCGGGACCAGACGGCATCACCGGTCGTCTGCTGCGTTGCTGTGCTGACCAGCTAGCAGGTGTGTTCACCTCCATCTTCAACGAGTCCCTGCACACCACTCTCAGCCACTTGGACAAGAAACAAGGCAACTATGTCAGATTGCTGTTTGTAGACTACAGTTCAGCGTTCAACACAATAGTGCCCAGTAGACTGTTCACAAAGCTGAGGGATCTAGGACTCAGCAGCCGTTTGTATGCATGGGTGTTGGACTTTCTCACTGGCAGATCTCAGGTGGTGAGGGTGGGTAGGTGTGTCTCCGACAGCGTCTCCACCAATACTGGGGCGCCACAGGGGTGCGTACTCTCACCACTGCTGTACTCCCTCTACACTTCTGACTGTGTGGCCACTCATGGTTCGAACACCATTGTGAAGTTTGCCAATGACACAGTGGTGTTGGGCCTCATCTCCAACAACGATGAGAAGGCCTACATGGACGAAGTGAAGAACCTGAGATCGTGGTGTCAGGACAACCACCTCCAGCTGAACGTTTCCAAGACCAAGGAGCTGGTAGTGGACTTCAGAAGGAGTCAGCAGCGAGTCTACAGGGTGTTCCACCTTAACTTGTGCACTCTTAAACCACACACCTGCAAACAATCTAATTTGGTATAGTCGTCTATTTCACCTGAAACACATAAACAATTACCAGACTAATACTCTTAAGTAGGTTGCCTAGCCTTAACTGTCTCATTCTTAAAGATGGAAGCCAAAAGACAGGCCATCATTGATCTTGCTCGTGCCGGGAGATCTCCTAAGCAGATTGCAAGTGCCTTAAACTTACACAGAAACACTGTACAGAGAGTCAGGAGATGTGAAGAAAAGGTCTACTGGCTCACGTAGAAGTGTTCGAAGCAAAGACATCATTAGGAAGGTGAAAAACCGAATAAACACCAACCCATGGCGCTCAATATGCAAGATGACAAAGGATGTGGGTGTGAGCACTACGTCAATGCATCGCATAGTGAAAGAAGACCTTGGTGCCACTTCTAGGGCCATCACCAGCACCCACCTAATAACTGAAGATTCCAGAAAGAAAAGGGTAGATAGGGCGAAACTTCTCTTGCATGATGTTAAACACTCATCTGGCAGAGTCATCCTCTTCAGTGATGAAAAATTGTTTTGTGTTGATCGGGGTCTCAACCATAGAAACAACCGTTATATTTCATCAGATGCAGTAAAGGATGTCCCTGATTGTGTGAAACATGTTTCCAAGACAAAAAACCCTGCCAAAGTCATGGTACTAAGGGTTGTTGCATCCAATGGCAAAAAGTGTCCGCCTGTGTTCATTCCACAAAATGAGAGGGTGAATGCTGATGCCTATATCAAGATGTTGACAAAGCATGTGCTACCTTGGATTCAAAGGACCTTTCCCGATGGAAATTATGTATGGCAGCAAGATGGTGCACCCTGTCATACGGCAAGGAAGACCCAAGAATTTTTGCAGCAGAACATGACCAACTTCTGGGGTAAGGACATGTGGCCTCCCAACTCAATCCCCTGGACTATAGTATCTGGGCATACATGGAGCAGGAGGCCTGCAAGAAACCACATTCATCAGTGCAAGCTCTGAGGGCATCCATCACCAGAACTTGGAGCAAAATGGATGAGGCATATGTAAGAAAGACGTGCCAGAGTTTTCGTCATAGGCTAGAGAGTGTAATTGAAAAAACGGATGGAATTATTGAATAACGTGTTACATAACTATAAACAATAACCTGTAACATTAAAAGTGTGATTTCAATGTTTCTGTTGTTTTATTTACTCTTACTTTCTGAATAAAGTGGTTGCACAAGTTAAGGTGGAACACCCTGTACAAACCCCTCAACATCAACGGAGCTCCAGTGGAGAGGGTGCTGTCCTTCAAATATCTCGGTGTCCAAATCTCCTCTGACCTGACATGGTCTGCTCACATTCAGGTCCAGTCCAAAAGGGCTAGGCAGCGCCTGTACTATCTGCGACAACTTAGGAAGTTCGAGGTCTCTCCAGTAATTCTCAGGACTTTCTATTCAGGCGCTGTGGAGAGCATCCTCACACAGAACATCACATCCTGGTATGGAAATAGCTGTATTCAGGACCGTAAAGCTCTTCAGAGTGTGATCCAGGCGGCAGAACGCTGCTGCAGGTCTATCCTACCTTCCCTGCAGGACATTTACATTAAGAGATGTTGATCCAGAGCAGTCCGAACATTGAAGGACTCGTCCCATCCCAGTAACGGACTATTTCAACTTCTGCAATCAGGCAGGGCAAAAACAGAGAGACTCAAGAGGAGCATCTATCCTCAGGCCATTCGAGTCCTAAATCAGACCATGCCCCCACTCCCCTCATAGCATTCCTTAATGAAACAGGACTTTATGAGTCATTCCATGAAAATGGCACAATTTGAGTCCCTCTCACCTCTTATGGTGTATTTCATCTATTGGGTCACCAAACTTTATATTTAAACAGCTTTACATATATATTGAAATGCACCCTTTAATACAGTGTAAAAAAACTGAACTAATTTTTATCTTTTTATGAAAAATAATACAGTTTTTTCATTTGACACCACCTATTTTGTCATGTCCCTCATGGCCTTGATGAAAGTTTACTTTGAAAATACCAAATAAAACTATTTAAAAAGTCAATAAATTTTGATATCAACCTAAACATCTATTTGTGCTCTTTTGCTGGTGATGTTTCTTTTTTTCAAATTTAATTGTTAATTATTCATTAAAATCACAATTATTTCGGTACCTGAGTAACCCCTCAACCCCGTTACACGAATGATCCCACCCCCATAAATACAATGGTGTGATCCAGAATTCCATATACATCAGGAAGTGACATCACTGAAGTCTTTTGGACATCAGCACCACAGAGACAGGCAAGTTGCTCCCATCTTTTCCTTTATTTTAGTCATTTATCTTGTGATATTGTGGTCGTCAAACTCAATGACTCAACACCGTAACATGAAAAAAAGATAGAAAACTATTACTTATGAAAAAGTTTTTTGTTATTTCATGAATATATGGTGATTTTGAATTTCATGCATGCCATGTGCTCTCTGTCTGGTATTCACTACATTGAGCAGCGGCCAGTCTGTGCAAAAATCTCAACCCCGTCACACTCAACCCGTTATGTTTTTGATTGTAACGGGATTGTGAGATTGTGATGGGGTTGAGATTTTAATACTTTGGCTGTTAAGTTATCCAATTATTTAAATTAATTATTATTATATTCAATCAACATTCTTATACTGCATGCATGCTGAATGTGATTTATGTTCCATGTTAAGAATGCGAGTAAGATGGCACCAACAACAGCAGCAGAAAGGCAAAGGAAGTATCGGGAATACCTTAAGCTGATCCTGAAAGAAGGGAGAGATACCTGCAGAGTGAGCGTGAGAGATGGAGAAAGAATGTAGAGGCAGGGAAGAAGAAAGCAGTTAATGAACTGCATATATACAGACACACACACTGATGCAGGCACACACATGCAGAAACACTCTGACATGGACACAGACACAGGCGCTGATACAGATAGACACACTGAAATCGTTAACTGATTATTATTGTTATTAGTTCAACCAGTTCATCAAGTTTAATTGTATGTTATCGGAGCAAGGATGAGGTGACTTTTAGCACACCTCATGAGGCTCTCTTATGCCTAGACACACACCCACCCACCCTCACATACACACACACACACACATTATGTTACATTTGAGCAATTCACTTTACAATGTTTGTTAGTTGTTAATATGCTGTTGTGGTTGTTTTTACTTTAGATTAATAAAACTTAATTCTACTGCAATTTGTATCTGGTGTCCTTCCTATGGTTACAAAGTGAGATATAATGCTAATGGAAAGTTATGAGGGGCCATACAAGCCATAATTCATTCTGGGCCTCTCTCACATGCATACATACTCCTTGCACATACATATATTTTTGCTCATGCCATAATTCATTCTGACCCTCTCACATACATAGATTCTTCTTGTGCATACATATATATTTTCACATACATACATACATACATTTTTACATATACATATTTTTTTCTTTCATATGCATATATTTCCACTCTCAATTTAATTCATTTTTACACACTGATGCATTATTATGAACATGTGATATAAATAATAGAGGTGTGTAAGAAGAAAATGCATGTGTGTGTAAGAGAGTATAGTGGAAACGGAAGGTGTATAGTAGAAACGGAAGGTGGGTCATTAATCACGCTGTGATTGGCTGTCGGCTGTAAGGCCCGCATACATTTCACCTTTAGATGTCAATTAGCATGGATGGTGGCGCGGAGACACGAGTATTACAGGATGCAATTGGGGTGATAAGAACTATATTATCATCTCCTGAACTCGTTACGTCCCTGTCGTCGTCCCTTGAACAGCAGCGGATAGGCGCATCTGCACCTACCGTTGCTCACGGCGCAGTGGAAAGTGAGATGAGGGAACTTTTTAGACCTGCTAATTCTCGAGGTGCTTCAGCAGGCCAAGCCGATGCCGTTACACAGGGTCAAACTGGAAGACTGCGGCAGTCTCTGCGATATCAGACTCAGCAACACTTTGGCAACTGGAAGTCTCAGTCAAGAAAAAGGTGAGAGCATCGTACATGGCATCGTTGTAGATCTGTTTAATCCCAAATATAGGTAAAGACGTGAAACTGCTTATCGGCGACCATATATACTGGTAATAGAGCACATACAATTTCAGAATATATTTTGTAGTCTCCAACGCAGAAATGGAAAACTCGTGTTAGAGAACGCATAAAAATGTATTTCGCCTGTTAACCTTTAGGTTCTCTGTAGGATCTAGCATTAGTTTTCATGTAAGAGAGACGAAAATTTGCAGAAACATCGTATTTGACCGAGATTTTATTTATTTTGGTTTTTTTTTTGGGAACTTGTCGACAGGCATACACTGTCAGGAATGCATTTATTAAGTGAAATGCCAAACAGTAAAATTATAACGGTTAAACTGTCAACTATTAAACATTGATTTGTATGTAATAAATGTAATTATAATGATTATTAAAGTAAATTATTATGGATAAAATGTAAGAAAAGACCGAATTAAACATGGCGGGGTAGTTACATGTTAGGAAGACCCAATGGGTGGACTGTCAGTTAGCTCATAAGGTAAAGTTTGTAGTACAGTGGTACCTCGTTTCTCGAACTGAAAGTCGAACAAACCAGCTTGACCTAGATAATTCAATTTTTTACAAGTGTTGTCACAAAGCAGCTTTATTTTGTCATAAAGCAGTGGTACATTTTTACAACAGATTATGTCACAGGGCAGCATTACATTTGACCAGCTCCAAGCCCCTAATGAGCAAGCCTAGGGCAGCAGTGGCAAGGAAAAACTCTCTTGGTGGTAAATAGGAAGAAACCTTGAGAGGAACCAAGACTCAGAAGGGGACCCCATCCTCCTCTGGGTGATACTGGGATCAATTTATGCACATTTCTTTGCTTCTGGAATGGTAGAGAATTTGGGATGGTGGTGAGGACATTGGGTTAGAGACCAAGAGGTCCCAGGTTCAAATCCTTAGCAAGACCCTTAACCCCAAGTTGCTTCAGGGATTGTTGCCCCCTGTAACTGGGCAATGTACGTCACTCTATAGAAGCTAGTACTACACTGCCCCAGATCTGTGTGTGGTGAAATTATTTAGTTCACTAGCTGACAGCTTACTTATTGAAGTTAGATTAATTAATTCTATCAAAATTATGTCTATGTTGTGTCAATCAATTAATCAATCAGTCAATGTATAGAGCATTCATGGCTGAAACTAAAATGTATTGTAAGTTGTAAGACAATGCACATATTACTACCAGCTGCTTCTAATTTTGCTGTTTACTATAAAATGTGATATAAATATTCCATCTCCTTTTTTGTAGGGCCAAAACACAATATCATGACACTTTCAACAAAGATGTCATCCTTCTTCCGCGGCCATCAAGCAGTTGTGTTGTTAAGCATCGCACAAAGCAATAGTTACATGAGCAAGGACATATATTGAATGCATTTGAATTTCACAAATCCTGGGACCAGAGTACTGTCACTGAACAAATAAGGGATGCTTTTAGAGAAAAACTTTCTGCCGATGTGAGGTAAGAATTGTATTTATAAATCCAAAATGTAATATAATAATCCTAATCAAATTAAGCTATTTCAGCTTTTCCGCTGTGTTTATCAAAAAGAAAATTCAGAAGAAAGAAAGAAAATGAGGTTGTGTACTTGTGCATTTTTGTCGTTTTTTTTCTATGTTTTTCAGCATAGAGTTTCTGATGGCCTGTGGCAACAGGTTGATTTTGCCCAAACTGCGTGCTGGACAGGAGCTGGATGCAAATCTAATACATAAAATATATAAATCGAAAGCTCTATACCTAAGACCATCAAAGCCAATTTTGGTAAGTTATGTCACATTTCAATTGATCATCTGAGCCACTGTAAAACTTTAATATTCTAGTTATAAATATATTGATCTAATCTATGTAGCTTTTTTTTTTTTCTAATAGGTACTTTACAGGTGACTTTTAAACAGGGTGGGTGTAATTGAATACATTTACAGGTGATACCTATTCAGAATACAAAAATGAATTGCATTACTGAATATTTTTATGACAATGTATTCAGCCATCACTACTTTTTAAAGTATTCTGCCCAACCATGCTTTTAAAGGACTGACATCAAAATTTATTATCATGAATATGATCGTGAATAATGTTGTTTCCGGGTACTGTTCAGTTTACAAGTGATCTTTTTTGTCTTTACAAGGATGATGATACAGCAGACAGCAGTGAGGACAACTGTGAGGAGAACATTGGTTCACTAAGGCAGTTGCGTTCCTCATCTGCAACACAACAAGCCGATTTCTCCAGTCCAACAACTGAAGTTCAGCCATGTGCCTCATCACGTGGGTGTGGAGCATTACACACTCAAACTCCTACATTGACCTCTCAAAGCAGTTTCTCCCCCAACCACAGCACCACAAGTGGTTCTTTTAGTCAACTACCAGTATACTCATTGGAAAGCAGCCCGTTCGAAAATCAACCTTCTACCTTGTCATTTGGACGAACGTCCTCAGATGATTCAGCTCTTGTCTTAATGTGTCAAAATAATACAAACTCACCCTGCCAAAGCACTTTTTATCCAAGTACATGTTCTGTATTACCCTCTACCTCAACTACCACAACGATTCATCAACCAGCAAACTATGATAACTACCTTTCAGTAGTGGCTGCACTCTCTGATGTGTCTTCTGGTGACGAGGAACTGAATCATGCCATACTGGCAAGCATCCAGAGCGTAAGGTTAGTACAATATTGAGATATTTAATGGTAGTGCTGGCTGTCACGTTCCTTCATCCATGGAGTGTGCAATGACTCAGAAGCTAATAACAATAAAATGTTTGAGAGGAGGGAGGTTAAATGAATAGCAGATGACAGCAACACAGCTTACAGAAGTTTGATAATTTATTCTGCTTATTGTGTATCTGTTTGACAGTCAGCTGTTTTCAGGTTTTGTACTTAATATGGGTACGGCTTTAGGAATGCTGCTCTTTAAGAAAATGCACAAGGCTGCAAAACAAATCTATGCCGTGATTTCCATCATCTGCAAATGGATCAAAAGTCTGCTGAATTCTATTTATTGTTGTGTCACTGAAGGTAATGTTAATTGACGGGACAACAACATTGTTTGTTCCTGAGAGCAGTGGGCCATCATTAATAGCAACATCACTGTCTATATTATAAATACCATTCATGCTTGGGTTATGCATTCCTGCATTGCTGACTATGCCCCATTGCCACAGTTGAAGAGGAGTTTGACCCCCTTGTGTTGAAAGGCCATGGTTATTCCACTGGTTCTGAAATTCAGTGGCCGCTCCCCTGATTCGTGGCAAATAAATATAATGAAGACAAAATAAATGAAGCTCATTAAGAGAATCTAAAATACCATGTTGCTCCATGAAGTTGAAAAGATTAACAAAATGAAATGACACAACTCGGTTGAGTTCTGCCCATAACCTTTCAATTCTCTGATTATGCACTGACCTGCCAGTAATAACACTGTCTGTTTAACCCTCTCCTGTACAGCATGAAACGGGCAACACCAGTGTTTTCCAGTCCATGATCACATCTCACCCTAGACGGCAATCCAAAGTTCTGTACACCTGTAATAAATGCTGACTGTCGGAGAGAGTGATCAGCCCCCCCCGGCTGCTGGCCCACAGAGTATGAGACACGCGCTGTTTTACTTGCAAGGGTGCACACCGCAGTGTAGCTACAAGGGTGTGGCACCACGAGAGGGTTTATTTATACTTTAAGGTGATCAGGTTACATTGTGGGTGTGAACAACATTTCAAGTGGGATAGAATGGGATGTGAAAAGTGGGAGTGGAAATAGGAACAACAGAACGTACAGCAGAGGTGGGCTCGTCTGCTGCACGTGATAGAAAATTACTGTTAAGCACTTACACAGTTGCCATATAAAACAAGCTATACATTCATAAGAATACACATGAGTGATAATATATAAACAATCTCAACCCAACAGTCCCTCCTGTTTATCATGAACCGTGTATTCTACATCCACCATCCACATCTTGTTTAAACATTTTCTGTGGGCGGCATCACTAAATAACGGCGTCATCATGGTCTTCGTCAGCGAGGAACTCTTGTTGGCTCAGGTTAGTGTATACTACAACAAAAGAATTAACAACCATTCTGCTAATCACAGCTTTACAACATGGTACAATACAAATGGAAAAAACACAAAGAAAAATCAAACATATAATAACCATTATTGCAAGAAATTTGAGTAGTCCGAGCCAGCCCCCTTGAAATAGGCAATCAAACCAGGATATGCTAGGGTGAAAGTCCGCAACTAGGACTCTCCGCAGATCCCTGAGATAGTTCATGGCTTCAGTCATATTAGGGGAATGGACATTGTCTGGAATGTATGTACAACAAGTATTGTTCAATAAAACACAAACACCTCCTTGGGCCGCTGTTAACATATCGAACACCATACGGTTTTGAACCACCATTTGCCTCGTGACATCCAAGTGAGCATTTTGTTGTTCATTAATTACAATAGAATTATTAATAAAGAGCCCTAAGCGATACTCTATGGTTTCCAGTCGTCAAGTGTTCTTTGCTACTCCGACCCAGGGGAACAGTGCTACTAAAACCTTCTGGTCTGTGGACCAATGTTTGAACTCTGGGGGCACATCAGTTCCCCAGACGCTGTCATGTGGCTGTAGTGCTGGTGCGGTAGAACGTCGTCTGCGAGTGGAACCTGAAACAGAACTGGTTGATACAATAAAGGTATGATCTGAAATGAAGATGGGCGCGCAAACCCCATACCAATTTGGTGGCAGCACAAAGTAGACACGACTACCACATAACCAGGCTACACCTTGCACCCAATAGGACCCATTGCTGGGGCCTGACATGTTGACTGGTGCACCCTCACCTGAAACAGCGATCTGGTCACAGTTCGTGGTGTTACCCAAAAGACGTGTACCATACGTCTGGTCATAACACATTGTATGGTTAAACGTTCCTGGGTCCTTGTTCATAAAAACAGAGAATGGAAATGAGGAAGTGGATTTCGTGACATTGAAGTCGATCCAGAACAGGAGATTGCAAGTACCATTAATAAGCCCTGGGGCATAGGGATTCGTATCATTAATGGTGATACCAAAATGCTGATATCCAACCCCTCCAAACGAAGAAGCACATTTAGCTTGGGATACATTCATGGGCTTAGCATATATTGCGGGACCTTCCGCGTGTGTGGGCATATGTAACAGTTAGAAACATTGGACTTCATAACTGTGTCGTGTACGTAGCGATATCAGTAATTTTGCATATAGGGATGTGAGTGGTCAGTTGTAAAAGGTCTCAGGTGGGAGCCATCGTGCGTCCACCTGGGGACGCGGCGAGTGTTATCCGATGCGGACCTCGTCCACAAAAGCAACCCGCTGACTACAGTCAGGAGGACCAGAAGCCATTGTATAAGAAACCGCTTACAGTCAGCCATTCTAAAAGTGAGTGCAGATCAGTTGGTTTCTTCACCGGGTTGAGACGTCGGCACCCTATTGGTTACCGCGCCTTTGTAGCGGACTTCCACTGCTACTCCGTCGGTTGTACTGGCTCCTGTAAGGGTTTAATGAGCTTGCAGTGACTCCTGTGAATCCACCATGGTCGCTCCGCTATCTTCACGGCTGTCGGGGTCGTGAGGAGCACTTGATACGGGCCGTCCCACCTGGGAGAGCTCCAGTCCTTCCGAAGGAGGACCTTGACGAGAACCCAATCTCCAGGCTTGAGGTTGTCCTGTAATTATGCTTACAACAGAAAAGGCATGATCTACAAAAGTTCTTTGCATAATCAGAAAAATTTATAGTATAGAATTGTTGATGTATTATATGTACCATCCCTCCTGTTGAGACATGGGTATTCCCGTGGCTCACCAATGCCGCTGTTTTGTATACATTTTTTGTCTGGTGTCAATGAATTGAGTAGGAGATGGGGATTTGGGACATCTGGTGCTGCATGTTGCACGATGTCATTGATTGGTCTCAGATCCTGTACCATTCTCCATTTACCCGTATTCGCTTTTTGCACTGGGAAAATAGGGGTATTACACGTGGACTCTAGCGCCCCTCTCAGTATCCCAGATGCCAGCATATCTTGCACTACTGGGGCTATGCCTTGTTCAGCCTCAGGCTTTAATGGGTACTGTCGTACCACTGGGCGGTGATCTGACCTCAGGGTCACTTTGTAAGGAGGGAACCCTTTAATCAATCCTACATCCGTAGGGGAGTTGGACCACAATCCCTCAGGAATGTGGCTCAATCCTGGGTCCTCCGTTGCCTCAGCTGATAATAAATCTTGTCATTCAGGTTCGTCTAAATGTGTTACAGATGTGACTTTAATTCTCCATCCGAGGGGGAACCTCCAAACCCCTGTGCTTTTATCATGTTTCCAATCTGAATTTGGGTCTGGCTGATAAGACGCAGATCTGTGAGAGGCATCTTCCACAAAATACCCAAGATCTTGCCATCTACCCTGGAGTGGCTTTGATAGTGACACATGAGGCACCTTTTCCCTGAATAAATTTTGTTGTTTAGGATCCAATAACACTGAGGCTGCAGCGTAGCCAGTTGTGGGATTAACATACAGATACTGCAATGTGACCTGGGGTGGTCCCATAGCGTGAAACTGCCGATCATATCGGTAGTCGGGGCCAGGTCTGGGTTTGTACCACATGGTCACATGGAGGCCATCGTCGGGCATAAATTCAACCTTATCTACTTCCTGCTTTACTCTAGTTTTTCTTAGTAATTCCCGAGCTTGTGGTATTTGGCCTAGGTCTAGAGACTAGTAATACTGCGGAACTGACGATCCATGGACCACTAAAGCTTGCCTGTCTATTATTGCTTTCATGCCTGTGGTCGTGGCAACAACGCTTATGCCCATCTGGACCATAAGGTCTCTTCCTAATAGGTTTACTGGGCATGACGGGCTCACCAGAACTTGAACCTCACACTCTGTCCCTGTCTCTTCATCTTTTATTGTTATGGGATTAGTTAATTGATGGGTCTCAGATTGCCCTCCGGCCGTTCTCACATATACTGTTGAAGTAGAGAACGTTGCTTTTGGCGGAGTTGTAGTTAATACTGTTCTACAGACTCCCATGTCACATAAACAATCATATGTCTGTCCATTTATAATAAACCGCCGCCTAGGCAGTTCTGCAGGCTGTTTAAGCGCTATCAGTTGGCACACTGCTTGAAGGTCAACCTCCTCCTCCTCCCTATCTAGTGAGGGCCCTAGCGGGGTGGAGAAAGTGGTGCCTGCAACTTCTTAGCTTGGCGTCACTGATCATTCTCTGTGGAATTTGGATTATCTATGCGCTTACTTTTACAATGCCTGGCTATATGTCCTGGTCTCCCACACCTCCAGCAGTTGTTATCATACTGAGGCGAGTTTCCTGACCTACCACCTCTTCCTCGACCTCTACCTCTTTAACCGCCCCTGCCCTGGGGGTTTGAATAAACTACTGCGATTGTATCGCCAGAGGCTGCGAAGGTCGCTTCTCCTTTTTGTTTTTGTGCTTTTTGTGCATGCTGGGCGTACTCTATAGCTTGCTGCACTGAGCCTGTATTCTGATGGACCCAATACTTATCTATATACCGTTTAAGTTCAGGCCTTAGACCGGCAAGAAATGCCCTTTTTAATTGTTGTTGGTATACTCCGGCCTCATCATTATCTGGGGGAATGCCTGAATTACTTCTGAAAACTGGTCTCAATCTGTCCAGGAAGTCTTCTGGTTCTTCCCCTTCTTTCTGTCTGCATTGTGAGATTTTACCATAATCTGCTCTCCTCGTAAATCTTTCTCTGACTCTTTCTCCTAGCTGCCTTAGGCTGTGTCTCAGGGCAGTTGAATCATGCGGGAGGGGTGTTCCGTCGTACGCATGCCCTGTGAAATCTCCTGCAACTCTGACCCATTTGTGAGTAAACAGTTGCCTCAGGCACTGGAACATTTCTCTCCCATTTAAGCGGAAGCTGCCTTGAAGTTCTAACACCGCTTCCCAAAATTCTCCTACACCTTCTTCTACAGGGGGTATCCCTTTTAAAGCAGCTGTCCTATCCTCTGCTGTCCAGGGTCTGTACACTAACATTGTTTCGGGACCTGTTCCGTCCTGCCCCCTATCAGGATTCGCAACTTCCACCATGGGGCATTGGAACTCTGGGGTTGATGCCCCGTCTTCACTACTGGGGTGAAATTTAGTTTTATATGACTCTAAGTCTTTCACTGGATACAGTGAAGAATCCTTGCTCCGGGTCACCATTGGATGGAAAGGAGATTCTGGTGCCAATGACGCTAATGGAGCAGAATGTGTTATCAGTGTTTTAGGCGCTGCTATCTGCTTATCTTTTAGTGCTACTCCCGGTGTCTGCTGCGACAGTGGGGGAGCGGCAGATGTTTCTTGTCTATGTGGGGCCTTTGCTACACTTTCCTCATCAGGAGTAACTAGTACTGCGGCCGCAAGCTTTTCTTTCCTTTTACCTTTCTATTCCTTTCTAGTTGTGTCTCTTAACCTACTTTGTTCCAACCATTTTTCTGACATTCTATACTCCTTCTTCAGTCTGTCCAACTTTCCGCTATTCTTAGTGCGCAACATTTCTAGTTTTAAATCACTCTGTAGCTTAAGAATGTCTGGCGTATGGAGGCTTCCTCCAAACCCATGTTTTCTTTTCCACCTTTTGTTACTTATAGTCCCTGCTCCTTCCACATATCCTTCCATAAACTTTTCATCTCCCTCTAAGGATGGCTGTTTACTTTGCCCCTTCCCCATCCTTTTACTTGTCTATTGTTATTACTACAAGGGTCCTAAGCAGAAATTCTCTGGCACGAGATTAGGGAGAGGACACTAACACGGCCTTCTACTGCACACTATCTGTGCAGCGGTGTCAGTTTTCAGGGATGAAACCCGTCCTTGATCTCCCAATCACCAGTACGTCTTTCTTCTCAGGCAAAGAAACAACAGGACTGGTAGAATCAGCCTAGGATTCTATAAATCACTTAGTCCTCCACATTCACACAAACATTCATACCCGGTTGATTACGGCCAACTCTAGCCTTTGTCAATTAACAGGTCAATTAAATTCTAATTCAACTATTTCCTTACGGCGAAATATAACCAATTTAGACTATTTCCTTTCGGCGAAATATAACCAATTTCGACTATTTCCTTTCGGCGAAATATAACCAAACTATTTCCTTTCGGCGAAATATAACCAAACGTCTCACCTCTGGGGTCAGTCACGACGATCGGGGTCCGTCAGGCATCACCAGGCGTCGAGCGCAGTTCTAACCACCGGCCTGGTCACGAATTCTCACGTTCCAGGACTTTCTCGACCCGTCTTAGACGAGCGGCTGTCGACAGACTTCGGTGTCGCTCCTCTCGGCGCCCTGGTGATGTCCTCAGGATTCCCGATCCTCACGGATCACTGGTTTATGGATCCGGCTCGAAGGACCAAGTTTTATGTCGGAGAGAGTGATCAGCCCCCCCCGGCTGCTGGCCCACAGAGTATGAGACACGCGCTGTTTTACTTGCAAGGGTGCACACCGCAGTGTAGCTACAAGGGTGTGGCACCACGAGAGGGTTTATTTATACTTTATGGTGATCAGGTTACATTGTGGGTGTGAACAACATTTCAAGTGGGATAGAATGGGATGTGAAAAGTGGGAGTGGAAATAGGAACAACAGAACGTACAGCAGAGGTGGGCTCGTCTGCTGCACGTGATAGAAAATTACTGTTAAGCACTTACACAGTTGCCATATAAAACAAGCTATACATTCATAAGAATACACATGAGTGATAATATATAAACAATCTCAACCCAACACTGACAAAACACTAGAGGCTCTGTTGTTGTCCAGACAAACAAGGTAGATGATGGTTCTACTGAAACCATCAACACATCCGTGGAACACCATCCTCCATCTCACAAGTTTGTGGTTTCCATCAATGTGCCTAAGAGCAAAATGTAAAAATGTGAATACAGAACTTTTAATCAATTGCTTTGACATTTATTAAAAAGATGAACTTTTATCAAGTTTGTTAAAAAAAACTGACTACTGACTTAATTTACTAGGATGCTTTGTAAGGAATTGTCTCAACATAATTTATTAGGGGATGAAACACTGTAAATTCGACGACGTATTGTATGCCGTCTTCTGAAGGACCGACCAACAGGGTCGATTTCTTGCAGACTCTGTCTAACACGCCACCTTTGAATGCACAACCCACGTGACCTCAAGCTTCCATGTATATATCGTTCACCTGCATTTGTGGTACACTGAAGAATCTCTCTAACAACTCTGTTTAGGTTGTCACTTGATATTGATGAATATGTCATTGGCTGAATGCCAAGCTGTTGTCTGTGCCTATAGAGAGTCTGACAGCTTACCCCTAAACATGTTGCAATGCTTTTCCAGTTCATTCCAAGGGATGCTAAATGAGAGATTTGCTCTCCAGAAATCATGTATCGAGGTCTGCCTTGATATCCAGTTATGACAGGTGGATTCAACAAGACAGTATTCTCAGAACTGGTTCTTTGTCTGGTTTCATAAGCAGTCATACAATGTATGTAATATTCATACAATGTATGTAATAAATTGAAAGCTTCTCTATTTCTCGAATCCTCAAATCTGGAGAATAACAAAATTACAGACAGAGTTTGAAGGTGTCGCCGAAGGTCTGCAAACAGCCTCTCATGAGCAAAACAGTCCGTAGCTTCTCCTTGCATTCGTTCAATACACTGCATGACATTATTTAAAAAATGTCTAATGTCATTTTCATCGCTATTTACTGAGCAAATGAAAAAATGCCCTTGTAAAAAAAACAAGATGAATAAAAACAGCATTGCTGTAATTATCTGCTATTTAAAATCAGGGTTGGGATAAGGTCAGCAAGGTGCCTTTGTATTTCCTTGTCTGAGAGTGACTTCCTGCTTTTAGAATAACATCCTGTGTCAAAGTACACCAATTGAGGCAAAATATGCAACAGAATATGCAATTATGTATGAATATTAGATTATATATATATATATATATATGTGTGTGTGTAGTTTTATACGCAGCGTAACAGAATGACGGATCTCCGAAACGCACCACGGCAGATCGAGGACCAACGCCTCGGTCTGCTGCAGGAGGTGCTATACTGGCTAAATCAACCAGAGGTCCAGGAGGACCCTGTCGCCCGGGATTTAGCCAGCCGGAGTGGGAACCTCCTGAGTGAGGTAAACCCGCCCGGAGACGCGTACCCTTTACGGGAGGTACGCGAAAACCTTCGGCGGCTGATGGAGAGGGTAACGGAGTTGAGGACCCAGCTGGTCACGTCAACCGTCCTCTCCGAGCCCCCGTCAACAACCACCCGCCGGAGGAAAAAGAAGCGCAAGGGGAAAGAACGGGAGGAGACCCCGACCGTTTCTCTGGGGGCTTGTTCTCTCCATTTTGCCTCTCTCCCCGCTGATTATCGGGAGGAGCCCCTCCCGACACAGAACTCAGCAGGGATCACTGCAGTTGCGCAGCCGCCGTCACCAGCAGCCTCCATGTTCCAGGGTGGCCACCTGGAATATGAGGGGATCAGGGCCGTCTGGGATGCAATTCCCCGGATCCCCAAGGCCCTTAAAGGGGCAGCGCCTGCACGCCCGGCGCCGATCCTGGCGCCTATTCCGGACCTGCCGGCTCCAGATCTGCCCACGGCTGCGCTACCTGCTGCTGCTGCCGCTCTGCCCGCGGCGGCTCCGGCTGTCCACTCGCCGGTCCTGCCTGTCTCGCCTGTCCTGCCCGGCCAGCCCTGCTCACCTGCAGCCGCACCGCCGGAGGAGGACGCCGCTTTGCCCGCGGCGCCCCCTGCTGGCCGCACGCCCGCGGAGGATGATGCCGCTTTGCCCGCGGCGCCCCCTGCTGGCCGCACGCCGGTGAAGGGAGACGCCGCTCTGCCCGCGGCGCCCCCTGCTGGCCACTCGCCTGAACTGCCTGTTTCACCTGTCCTGCCGGCCCCTGGACTGCCTGAGGTGGCTGTGGTTGCACCCCCTGCCGGCAGCGTGATGGCAACGCCCGCTGCGGCGGCCCCGGCTGGTTGCACACCTGCAGCTGCTGCAGCTGCCGCCGCTCTGCCCGCGGCACCGCCTGCTGCAGCTGCCGCTGCTGTCGCCGCTCTGCCCGCGGCACCGCCTGCTGCTGCTGTCGCCGCTCTGCCCGCGGCACCGTCTGCTGCTGCTGCCGCCGCTCTGCCCGCGGCACCGCCTGCTGCTGCTGCTGCTGTCGCCGCTCTGTCCGCGGCAGCGCCTGCTGCAGCTCCTGCCGCTTTGCCAGCGGCACCGCCTGACCCGCCTGCCCTGCCTGACCCGCCCGTCCTGCCTGTCCTGCCTGCTGCCGCTTTGCCAGCAGCACCGCCTGACCCGCCTGTCCTGCCTGACCCGCATGCCCGAGGCAATGCCCGAGGTGGCGCCCCCCGCTGGCCGCGTGATGGCGGTGCCTGCTGCGGCGCCCACCGCTGGCTACGTGATGGTGGCGCCCCCTGCTGGTCGCACGCCCAAGGCGCCTGCCGAGGCGCCCCCGGCTGGCCAAGTGACTGCGGCGTCTGCCGAGGTGGCCCCTGCTGGCCAAGTGACTGAGGTGCCCAAGGTGCCCGCCGGGGCGCCCCCTGCTGGCCACGTGCTGGTGGTGCCTGCTGCGGCGCCCCCTGTTGGACACGTGCGGGTGGTACCTGCGGCTGTGTCTGAGGTCCCGGTGCTACCTCCGCCTGCACCCACGCCCGCCGAGGTGCCTGCTCTGCCTGCGGCACCTCCTGCTGGCCGCACGCCCAAGCCCGTCTCGCCTGACCTGCCCGTCTCGCCTGTCCTGTCTGGCCAGCCCTGCTCGCCGGTCCTGCCCGTCTCGCCTGTCCTGTCCGGCCAGCCCTGCTCGCCGGTCCTGCCCGTCTCGCCTGTCCTGTCCGGCCAGCCCTGCACACCCGCAGCGCCCCTTGCTGACCACTCGCCTGTCCTGTCCTGCCAGCCTTGCTCGCCGGTCCTGCCCGTCTCGCCTGTCCTGTCCGGCCAGCCCTGCACGCCCGCAGCGCCCCTTGCTGACCACTCGCCTGTCCTGTCCGGCCAGCCCTGCTCGCCAGCCCAGCCCTGCTCGCCTGTCCAGCCGGCCCAGCCCTGCTCGCCTGTCCAGCCGGCCACGCCCGCGGCTCCGCCCGCTGCTACGGCCAGGCCCGCGGCCCCGCCTGAGGCCGCCGCTCTGCCCGCGGCCCCGCCTGAGGCCGCCGCTCTGCCCGCGGCCCCTCCTGAGGCTGCTGCTCTGGCTGTCCTGCCCGCGGCTCTGGCTGCCCCGCCTGCGGCCACGCCCGCGGCTCTGGCTGCCCCGCCTGCGGCCACGCCCGCGGCTCTGGCTGCCCCGCCTGCGGCCACGCCCGCGGCTCCGGGTGCCCCGCCTGTTGAGGCCTTGACTTCTGTCCGCCCAGCACCGACCTCCCTCTTGACTCCCTCACCCTTGCCTCAGCGAGGCCGACACACCCGAGGACCGCGCCTGTCCGTTTCCCATAAGGGACGGGGACACAGGCGTCGGGTCCTGGTCCCGCCTGCCCTAACCCCTGGCTCGCCCGTGCGCCCCCTGGCCGTGGCTCGATGGCTGCCTGCGGGTCCTGCGGCTCCGGCTCGGCTACCGCCTCCGGGTCCCCCCGCTTCGGCTGGGCGTCGGACGGCGCCTTTCCTGGCTCCGGCTGCGCCTCCGCCTGCTGCGGCTTCCCCCTCCTGCCTGCTTGCGCCAGTGTTCCCTCCTGCTCCCTCCTTGTTTCCTTTGTCGGTCCCTACGTCTGTCTCCTTGTCCCCTGTGTGGTCCCCTCCTGCTCCGACCTCCCTTCCACCTGTGGCCCCTGCGGCTGCCTTCCCTCGCCCGCCTGGGTTCCCTCGAGCTCGCCCTGTTCTTCCTCCTCCCTTTGTTCCGTCTCCTCGTCCCTTTGTTCCTCCTGTCTCGGTTCCTCGTCCCTCTGTGTCTCCTCCGTCCCCTCCTGGTCCCTTTGTCCCTCCGGTTTTTGCTGCTCGTCCCTCTGTGCCTCCCATGTTCACACCCGGCCCTTTTGTTCCTCCATTTTCTGTCCCCTCTCTGTCTCCTTTCTTTGTCTGCCTGTCCGCGTTCCCTGTCCTCTGTCAGGTCTTGTCGTTTTTCTGGTCCTTGTTCCTGTTCTGTGTCTCTGTCCTGTTTCCGGTGTCTCGTTGATGTTTTGCTTTTGTCTTCCAGGTCCTGTTCCCCGGTCTCGTCCGTCGCGTCCTCTCGGGCGCGCCCGGTGTGCGCGCCTTTGGGGGGGGGTTCTGTCACGATCCACTCCGTTCGATCCCGATGTGTGCCATGCCCCCTCATTATACACGTGTGCTTCCCCGATCGTGCCCAGCTGTTCCTTGTTATTTCGGCTTGTCTTCTGTATTTAGTCCGCGTCTGAGTCAGTCTTCCCCAGATCCGTCATTAATGTTTGTAGATGTGCTTTCCCCGGTCCTGTCTTCCAGAATAAAAACCCGTTTGCCTGCACTTCCGGCTTCGCTTGCCTGTTTGCCCGCCCGCACGCACACAGCGTAACACATACACTGAGTCTTGGTGTAATGGAGTAATCGTTCCACTGAAATTATACTGGAACAGCTCCTTTATTTAACCTCCTTTTCCTCTCAGATGTATTAGGCTGAATAATCTGATCTGGGGCGAAGTGCAAACTGCAGACTTTGCTGTGACAGCAAAAACTCTTGTATTTGTCATAGTTAGCATTAGCATTTTTCCACAAAGAAATTAATGAGTGGTCCCCATAAAGACATGTTTACCCAATGTGTGTGTGTGTGTGTGTGTGTGTGATTGTATGTATGTATGTACCAGGTTCCAGCTAGGCCTAGATGATGCACTGTACAGTTCATTGGGTTCTGGGTCTGTCTAGCATACCAGGTCACCCCCTCTTGTATCTGTTACCTCCTTTGAGGGCAGATAGCCAGGGTTTTGCTCTCTTATATTGTCTAGATAGCTGTGGGGGGGTTATGGGCAGAGGAGGGTTGTTATTTCATTTGGGGTCGCCGCCAACCCCGGGCCTGGGTAGACTAAACAAATAACTCTTGGTCTTAAAGCCTTTGAAACTCTCAGTCTAATGTGTAATAAGTTGTGTGTATTATTTTGTTATTTTGTTTCTGTATTAAGCATAAAATTTTTACTGCACCAGGAATCTTTTAGTTGGTTAATGTTACGGGTTGGGCATCCTCAAGTAGAGGCCGTAACACTGTCATTGGTGGAGGCCATGAGCGAATCAGGAGGGCTCTACCCATGTTCAATGAGACAGGTGACTTCTAGTAAGGAAATCTGTCGACCTGGAGCACTATGCTAAGGTGGGGGTAAGGCCACCTTCAGGGGACAACAGGGAAGTGGGTCTTTAACAAATCTCTCTGAAAGCATGATACAAAATTTTCATAAAGACGGTGGAAGTTCCTGCCATTTACACCAAAATGTCTGGGGATGTTCCCTGATCACAGACACTTTAACAAGGTAGCAAGTGAGGATAAAGGACATATCAAAGGACAAAAGCGACAAGGAGTCTTCCTCACCTGCCGTAACACTCTGCTTTTCAGGGTCTGCACACTCGTGATGACGTTTGCTGAAAAGCAGGAAAACTCTCACACACTCTGACACGCAGTTTACGCTTCCATGTCCTGATCCGGCCTGAGTGGACTGACCGCAGGGTTACTGCTGAATTCATTAGTATTACTGGGAAGCTGCGGACAGTTTGATTTTACTTTCCAGAAAGATGATAAAGACCGCAACCCAAGTAACAAACGCACCTGCAGACATGGTTAAGAAAAGTTAGAAACACGTTTGCCTGCGTGGCAGAAGTACAAATAAATCATTCTTCCATTATCCGCAAAGCTTGTAAGTCCGCAAACTGCTACATGAATAATTGAAGCTCACTGGATTCTGTCGGATAAATCACCTTCTTAGGAAACAGACACACTCACAGGACAAATGCTTCATTCATGCTGTGGCCATTGTTACCAAGGACAGCCATCACATCGGGGGAACAACAAACCGGCAAGCTAACAGCACAAGAGCTAAGAGCACAACAGAGACTCACTGAATAAAGGCATCACAATAGTGGCAACTTTAAAACATTACACCCTGATCCAGTGCATGTCCAAAAATTCTAATTCTAAAAAATTACAATTAACAAACTAGTCAGCCAATAGGGGCCCCTGATCACTCTGAGCCCCTGGGCTACAGCCTGGGCGAGCCTGTTTGTTAATCCGCCCCCAAGCACAGCTACACTTACCCAAAACATGTCCCAGTGCTAGATGCCTTAAGTGAGGACACCCCTCACCCAGCCAGGTCTGACAGCATCTCCCTGACGCCTTATTGGAGGTAGAGAGGGGGCTTTTCTGCTGCTTGCTATCAGTCACAGCCGTGGCTTGAGTTCTCCGGTAAGATCCATGCAGGCTTGTGTTTTCACAGGGCGTTCGGTGCTGCTTTCACTGAGAAGGACGCCTTTGTCACGATTGGTGTTAGAAACTGGAAAGCAGCACTGGTACGTGAGTGGGGGTTTCACAAACAGGCATGGTGTTAGAAACTGGAAAGCAGCACTGGTACGTGAGTGGGGGCTTCACAAACAGGCATGGTGTTAGAAACTGGAAAGCAGCACTGGTACGTGAGTGGGGGCTTCACAAACAGGCATGGTGTTAGAAACTGGAAAGCAGCACTGGTACGTGAGTGGGGGCTTCACAAACAGGTATGGTGTTAGAAACTGGAAAGCAGCACTGGTACGTGAGTGGGGGCTTCACAAACAGGAATGGTGTTAGAAACTGGAAAGCAGCACTGGTACGTGAGTGGGGGCTTCACAAACAGGCATGGTGTTAGAAACTGGAAAGCAGCACTGGTACGTGAGTGGGGGCTTCACAAACAGGCATGGTGTTAGAAACTGGAAAGCAGCACTGGTACGTGAGTGGGGGCTTCACAAACAGGCATGGTGTTAGAAACTGGAAAGCAGCACTGGTACGTGAGTGGGGGCTTCACAAACAGGTATGGTGTTAGAAACTGGAAAGCAGCACTGGTACGTGAGTGGGGGCTTCACAAACAGGAATGGTGTTAGAAACTGGAAAGCAGCACTGGTACGTGAGTGGGGGCTTCACAAACAGGTATGGTGTTAGAAACTGGAAAGCAGCACTGGTACGTGAGTGGGGGCTTCACAAACAGGTATGGTGTTAGAAACTGGAAAGTGGCACTGGTACGTGAGTGGGGGCTTCACAAACAGGTCTGCGGTCAGGCTCATTTACACCCCCCTCCGTGTGGACAGAATTCCGCAGAGGACAGGTGACAGGAGATTCCGTTGCATCTCTACTTGGTCCCCAGCAAATAAAAAAATATCAATATCACATTAAAAACATGGGTGGCGTTGCGTGATTCTTAGCCGGCGATGATCTTCCTTTATGTGGAGATGAAGAGACACCAAAGAGGCCCAGTGAGCAGGGAGGTGGAGGACGGTGTTGCTGCTAGACTGTTTGTTAAACTGTCTAAGTAGAGCTTAGAATAGGGTCGATACCGGGTATCTCCCAGAATGCAAAGTGCACTTCAAGCATAATAAAAATAATAATAATAAGTTACTTTATTAGTACCCAAAGGTTTGCAGTATAGAGTCTACACACAAACCCAAGTAGGAGAAACAAAAAACACATATCACACATCACTCATTATACCAGAATACGGGATCCATCCCTAACAATAAACAGTAAAAACACTATTATCAGTAACAAATAATAATAATAAAATAATAACATCCTAACAATATAAATAGCTATAACTTATAACTTATTCCTCAGTGTAATGGCTGTCGGAATAAAACTGCTCTTGTAACGTTTTGTCCTGCACCTGGGAATTATGAACCTGCGACCAGATGGAAGAAGCTGAAACTCAGTATGTAATGGATGAAAAATGTCAAGTGATACTGAGCTGGTTATGTGCTGTATTTGTCTCACGTACAGAGTCTCCAAGTTTGCCTGTGGTTCACCAATCAGCCTGCCAGACCACTTAATTATTTGACTGAGTGAGTCTTTATTTTTCACTGAAAGATTCCCAAACCAAGCCGCTAACCCAAACGATAAAACTGATTCAGTAAAAGCCTAATAAAACAGGCTCATGATGGATCTATCAATGTGGAAGCGGCTCAGTTTCCTCAGATAGAACAGGCGCTGGTGCCCCTTTTTACACACAGCTTCACAGTTCAATCCAAACGTGAGTTTTGAGTCTATAATCGTTCCCAAGTATTTGTAGGATTGTACACAATCTACAGTTTGACCTTTGATTAAAGTCCTTTGTTTTGCAGATGGATTTTTCGTGAAGTCAATGAGCATATCCTTTGTCTCAGACACGTTTAGCTGAAGGTGGGATACCTCACACCACTCGACAAAGTCGCTGATGAAGGGACCATGACCAGCTTCACTATCTTAGAGCAGACTAACAATAACTGAAAGCAGAGCAGAGGAAAAGTCAACAAATAAAAGTCTGGCATGAGAGCCATTTTTATCCAAATGTTTACAAAGTAAATGAAGCAGGGTGACTGTGGTGTCCTCCACCCCCCTGTGAGATCTATAAGCAAACTGCACAGGGTGAAGTAGGTGCTCCGGGATTGTCCATGTAGGCAGCCGTGCAGTGGAATCGTGGTGCAGGTTGTTGTCCTGGGGGAACCAGGTCTCTTCCAATGGTGTCATCTCGTAATGTCCAGGTGATGGATGCTGGAGCCCTTTCAGCTGGCTGCTCACACAGGACGAGAAAGAGGCCTAATGTGGGCGAGGTGATTTCCACACCTTCTTCATCCAGCGTTATGCTGCATCCCAACTTGCACATCAGGTCTCTTCCCATCAGGTTGACAGTACAGGCGTCATTAAGGAGAAATGTGTGTGTGACTTTTCGTCCATCCTGCAAGGCGACTGGAAGCGGGAGTGTTTCACGCAGAGTTTGTTGCAGGTCTGATGAACCCACAACCATAGCCATGTTGTTACTTGTGGGGGCCCCCAGTATGTCTGTTGATCTGATGGCAGATCTGGTTGCCCCTATGTCCACTAGGAAAGCCAGTCGCCTCCCAGCCACAGAGACACACATCATTGGGTCAGTCTTCGCACACCGGGTTAGAGCGAGGAATTGACCCTCTTCTCTGGCCCTCCCCCTCGCACCTTCAGGCATTCTGCTGATCAGCTCCCCAGGAAGGAGGATGGGGCTGATCCTGATCCCACGGGATCCTGTTGTTCCGCTGGCCTCTGCCTCCTCTTCCTCAGAGTGGACAGTCTTTCCTCCAATGATCAGATTTTCCGCACTGGAAACCAGTGTTGGGGGTAACGCGTTACAAGTAACGCGCATTACGTAATAATATTACTTTTCTTAAGTAACGAGTAATATAACGCATTACTTTATAAATTTACACATTAATATTTGAGTTACTTTTTTTAAAAAAGTAGCGCAAGTTACTTTTTTATTTTAATTAATTTGCTTAAAAAAATATTTAATTAAAACGAACGTAGTCACGTAGAATCACGCACTCAGTGCATGAGCGGGAACACAGTTAGGGAGATGACAGGCCACAGTTGTACATTTCTGCAGTGGAAGTATTCTCATTATTTTGAACTAGTCGAAGAAAAGGAGAAGGGGGTTGTCGTTAAGTGTAGATTATGTGTCGGTGAAAAATTCTTGTCAACTGCAAAAAACACCACTTCAAATTAAAAAAAACATCTGCATGCAAAGCACAGCACAACAAGTTGCACGAGAGAGAGCCGAATGATACCTGCACCCAGCCTCAAGCTAAACAACAGAAACTTGATTTCAGTTCACCACCAGGTAAGGTAAAACTTCGACTGAACTCAACAAATTGGTTGCTGCTTTTATTGTTGAGGAGATGCAGCCAATGTCCACTGTGGAGGCACCTACATTTCGTAATATCATCAGCAAAATCTCAGTGACAGGCAAAATGACGAGGGGCGTGCTGCCTGATCGCAAAACCTTTACAAACTTTTTGGACAATGCATTTATGGAAATGGAGACCGAACTAAAGAAAACTTTTGCCGACCTAGAATATGTCTCCACCACTGCAGATCTATG
Organism: Paramormyrops kingsleyae; assembly: GCF_048594095.1. Taxonomy (NCBI): domain Eukaryota; kingdom Metazoa; phylum Chordata; class Actinopteri; order Osteoglossiformes; family Mormyridae; genus Paramormyrops; species Paramormyrops kingsleyae. Next base: position 1,838,760 of record NC_132800.1, on the reverse strand, counting down.
GACTGCTCAGAATAAAAGTTTTCTGGGCATTACTGTACACTGGATCGACCCTGCTAGTTTGCATCGCCGAAAAGCTGCAATCGCCTGCAGACGATTTCGTGGGAGACACACATATGATGCCATCGCAGCGGAGATAGAGCAAATTCACAGCTCATTTGCTCTTTGTGGTAAGATAACTGTCACTGTCACGGACAGTGGCACGAACTTTGTTAAAGCATTCAGAATGTTTCAAGCTGATGATAATGATGATGAAGCAGAAAATAATGAAGGCGAGGTCATCTTTACGGACTTGCACGACGTCTTACGGGATGACAGTGAGACCAGCGAAAGGTATATTCTCCCTCCACATCACCGTTGTGCATCCCACACCCCTAACCTTTATATGCACGAATGACGTCGTTAAATTTTTGACGGCGAAGGCAGATTGCAAAGCCTTGTACAGGAGCAGGGCTGGACTGGCCATCTGCCGTACCGGGCAAATGCCCGGTGGGCCGACGCACATTTTTGGGCCGGCCCGGGACCCTCCGCTGGATCGTAGGGGCCGCTCCCACATACTAAATACATGAAAAATTATACGGAAGTAACTCCTTCCGAGCTTTCAGAAGATAAATTTCAATATCTAAATTCTAGCAATGACTTGCAATTTTATATATCTCTCATTTTTGTTATACATTCTTATTATGGTGGGTGTATGGTTTCATTTTTAATTTAAAAAAGAAAAACCTGTAAAATCCCTACAACAAACTTAGAATATAATTTATAGTAATGTTTTGAAGTCAAACTAAGCTGTTCCTTTTGTATTTAATGGTTTTCCATTTCAGGGATTTGCAAAAAACTGCAATGCATGATGGGTAGGATCTAAAGGCTGCCTAACGTCCTCATCCGTCTGACGACTGTTGCGTATGTTGGTCCAGAAAGTAATTCAATTTCGCTATGCAGCCTACGTTCTTAAAAACTGCTTTTTGTTGGATATGGCCCGATTATATGCCGTGGACATTTTAATTTGTTTGTTTGCAATTTCGCCAGGTAGGCTACATTCTTTAAACTGCGTTTTGTTAGACTACATATTTCGGGATGTTGTATTGTAGTCTTTGTAAATATGTATATAGTTTAGCCTCACCCAGCCATTTAAGGGAGCAAGCCAGCTCAGCTAGGTGCCGGTCCCAAGCCCGGATTAATGAGGAGGGTTGGCGTCAAGAAATAAACAGACTGTATCTCCACTGCATCACTGATGTCAAAATGTGAGAAATATGTGGTTGTATAAATAAATGCGTTGAAGTAGGTTAATGATTCTGTGCTGTCTAAATTGTATAAAAAGTTAGGCTACATGACACTTGAATGGGCTATACCCGAATGCATGGACGCATTATAAGAATATGTTTATGTTTCTTTGACATCCACTTTCACTTCAAGGTGGGAATTGTGACACTGTGGCCATCTCTCCCAAGATGAATTCCTGAGTTGTGAAAGAGCATATCAATTTTTTTTAATATGGTTACTCTCTTCCTTGTAAGCTGCTGCACTTTATTTTAATTTTTGAAATCACACAACGTTCACATATATCACATATATCCTCTAGTATGTCATGTGCTTTTGCATATCGTATAAATAATCGTAGTGGGCCGCCATGACCAAAAAATGCCAGGGCTATTTTTTGGTCCCAGTCCAGCCCTGTACAGGAGTGCAACTGGAAAGTGTTCAGCCTTGTGGTCAAAAGTTAGTCGATCAACTGTGGCATCAGAGATTCTGGTGGAATTCAGCAAAAGAAAGTTGCTGGTCCCTGCAACTACAAGGTGGAACTCGTTTCATGATGCGCTTAGCAGAGTCACAGACATCCCATTAGAATACCTCAATCAACTTTGCACTCGCCTGGACATCAGATGCATTACAGAGAGAGAATATCAGTTCCTAAAAGAATACTGCAAGGTTCTGAAACCTGTCTGTATGGCATTGGATATACTTCAAGGTGAAGATGACTGTTTCAACGGCACCTTTCAACCTACCCTTGAAATCCTGATGGCCAAAATCTTGGCACTGAAAGAGGGTCTCTCCAATATGATGGCCGACCTCCCAGACCTCATAGTTCAGGTAAGTCTGTTAAATAATAATAATAATAATTATTATTATTATTATTATTATCATTATTGTAGTTATAGCGCTTTATACAATTTAGATTTTAAAAGGAACTTTAGAGTGATAAGAGGGAAATAATGATTCAGTAATACAAATGTAATTCAGTTCTGGCAGAAAATAGAAAATAGTTAACAGTTATAGGGTTGAAATCAGTTCAGTGTTTATTTAATTTGGTTCAGTAACTGTAGTTAATCAATTTTAAAATTAGATCTGGCATATAAGGCAGCTCTGGAGAAAACAGTGATGTCATCATCCAGCTCAGTTTAATGTTTAATTCTCATACAATAGTGTCAGTGCATTCAAGTGAATATGTTTATGTATTTGTTATTAAGTTTTAATCTACTTACGTTTTTCCTGACATAATTTCAATTAATCTAGTATGAATGCATGTCTATTAGTTTATAAGCTGTGTAACCTAAAATTCAAAATTTCTCTTGCAGGCTATCAAGACACGGTTTAGCACCATCCTTGACAGTAAAAAAAACACGTCTAAGTCCTGAACAAGATAAAGCTTTAGCCAGGTAAGAAATAAGTAACGCAAAAGTAACTCAAAAGTAATATAACGCATTACTTTCCATAAAAAGTAACCAAGTAATGCAATTAGTTACTTTTTGGGGGGAGTAACTCAGTATTGTAATATATTACATTTAAAAGTAACTTTCCCCAACACTGCTGGAAACACCCTTGCTCTTCGTCTTGCCCTTGTCTGTTCATGTCTCGCCCCAGTCCACCTCTGCCTCCTCTTCCTCGGAGTGGACAGTCTTTCCTCCAGTGATCAGCTTTTCCGCACTGGAAACACCCTTGCTCTTCGTCTTGCCCTTGTCTGTTCATGCCTCGCCCCAGTCCACCTCTGCCTCCTCTTCCTCGGAGTGGACAGTCTTTCCTCCAGTGATCAGCTTTTCCGCACTGGAAACACCCTTGCTCTTCGTCTTGCCCTTGTCTGTTCATGCCTCACCCCAGTCCACCTCTGACTCCTATTCCTCTGAATCTTCCTCTGCCTCGGTCTCGGTTCTGTGGACCACCTTGATTGTAGAACTGGAGCTGGGCCATCATCAGCTGCTGTTTCTGCTTCTCCCCATGCTCTTACAGGGTATTCTCAGCATGTCATCTAGGGTTGCTAGGCTGGCATTCAATGCAGGTGATTTTCACCATTTGTTGGATCTTTGGCTTCAGTCCAGCAACAAAGAGAGTCTTCATAGCTGCTTTCCGCTGTTCCTGGTTTTCAATGCCAGAATAATCTGACATGGCTTGTTCCAGGCGATGTTCCCATTGAGTGACAGTCTCCCCTTCTAGTTGCTTCTCCTTGTGGATCTTTCCCCAATCCGGGTTCCTTCTGTACTTTTCCTTTATTCTGTTTCCCAGGGCGATCCACTTGGCTTGGTACTCAGCAGCGTCTCGTCTGCCTCCCAGGAAGTCGCCTCGAACTGCTGACCACTCCCCCTTCAGTTTCTGACGCAGTACCTGGACCCATTCGGTGCCACTTGGTTGATAGATGACATCCAGGTTCGTTACTTCTTTCCAGAACTGATTTCCTCCAAGTTCACGTGGATCTGGGAGAGAGTTGACCACTTCCTTCACCTCAGCCAGGTCCCAGTTGCGTTGGACGTACACCATTCTCTGTACTCCATCAACACCAGGGCCCCTTGGGTCAGGCATTTCCACCAAGGGGTACTAGGGTGACCACCTAATCCATGTCAGGAGGGACACTATGAGCTACTTCAGCTTTTACGAACTACTTTAAAGCTGAAAGGGTTCTGTGCTCTGCTAAAATGTTTGGTTAGTTCCTAGATTGAAAGACTCACCCAGGTGTTTCGCATTAACATTACTGACACATATGCATGATTATAGGAGACTGACCAATCAGCATACGGCAAGAACCCAGTGCTTAAGTGAAATCCTGGTCCTTTTAATTGAAATGTATGAAATGGTAGTTTACAAATCCTGTTGTAGCTCATAGTGTCCCTCCTGTCATGGATTAGGTGGTCACCCTAAGGGGTACTGGCATGTTGGGGGTGCCGGGACTGAGCTCGCTCTCTCTCTCTCTCTCTCTCTCTCTCTCTCTCTCTCCTGCAGCCTCTGACTTTGTCTTCTTCTGCATGGCAGGGCCTCAGCTCCTCCTGTTTCCTCTGCTTCTTCCTCTCTGTCTTCTTGGAGAGAGGCGGAGGCTCCCACAGGCGCCGCTGCATTTGCTTGGTGATAAGCAGGGGGGGGGGGCACGGCAATAGAGGGCACAGAAAAGACTCTTCCTGTGTCTTCCTTGTTTTACTTGGAGTGTCACTGCGCAACACCATGCTTAGAGATTTTTGCTTCTGCCTTTTCCAACCTTCAGTTCTGCTGTTTCCTTATTCACTTTGTCCCGCAGTCCCTTATTACTCGCCTTTTCTTTCTCTAACTCTTTTACCTTAAGAACATAAGAAATTTACAAATGTGAGGAGGCCATCGGCCCATCAAGCTCGTTTGGGGAGAACTTAACTAATAGCTCAGAGTTCTTAAAATCTCATCTAGCTCTGATTTAAAGGAACCCAGGGTTTTAGCTTCCGCTACACTAGCAGGAAGACTATTCCATACTCTAACTACACGTTGTGTTAAGAAGTGCTTCCTCAAATTTGTTTTAAAATGTTCTCCCGCTAATTTCCAATTATGGCCACGAGTTCTAGTATTTAAACTAATATTGAAATAACCATTTGACTGAACAGCATCCAGACCCATTAGAATCTTATAGACCTGGATCATGTCCCCCCTTAGTCTCCTTTGCTCAAGGCTAAACAGATTCAGCTCAGCTAACCTCTCCTCATAAGACATTCCTCTAAGACCAAGAATAATTCTTTTAGCCCTCCGTTGCACCTTTTCTAAGGCAGCAATGTCCTTCTTAAGGTATGGTGACCAAACCTGCACACAATATTCTAGGTGGGGTCTTACCAAGGAATTATATAAATCACCTGTAATGTACCCACATATTTCCATTTCTCACACTTTTCTAAACCTCCCTTTTTACCACAACATCCCCTCTTACTTTCTGTCACCCCTTGATGCTGTATTATTGCTGGGTCAAACGTGCCATTTTCTGGCCGACGCCCACCCGTCATTTTACACCATTTAGCACATTCCTTTCTGAAACCTTCTCCTATCTCAGTTTCTACAATATCTCTGCATGTACGCTTCTCTCCAGGCCCTTGCCAGCCATGCTTTCTCATTCTCATTTCTCATTCGCTTCTCAAACTCTGTTGCACCCTCCAGGTCGTATGCGGGGTCTGGCCCCCGATTTTTCTCTTTGCTATTTGAACTGCCCATTTCTGTTCTCTTTTACCGGTCACCCGTTTAAACATCCTTTAAACAAACACACAGAGATTAAGCAATTCTTCGTTGCGACAGAGCAGACTGTTAATTTTATACTGCGCAATCCTACTCCTAATACTCCTTCATTAAAACAACTTACGGTACCTTATTACAATAGAAAATATCAAACACAACACAAAACAGTCATAATTTTATGTATGCCAAATGCAAGTCCCAGCAACATGAATTTCAATCCGCATTGCAGTTCCAATAATAGGGACCAGGCAGTCGTGGGGTAATCAATAGAGGTCGACCGATGTATCGGTTTTGCCGATTAATCGGCACCGATAGTTGATTCCCGGAACTATCGGTTATCGGCAAAAATCCACGCCGATAGTTTTTCCGGGTTGCGTCAGAACTGAAGCGGCTGAGAACGGTCCGTTGTCCTTATACAGTGCGAGAGCCAACATATATATCTATGGCAAGAGCCGCCTCTATAGGCGAAAATCACTGTAAAGCACATGCTTTTGTTTTGACACGTGATACTGTTAGTTGCAAGGAGAGCGCAAGCTGCCTGGAGAGAGCGCGTTGCACGGACAACGCTGACACTTCAAATGCACGTTTAAAACACAGACAGCGAAAAGGTATATATACAGTACACTACAGTAGGCTACATGTTTTCATCTCAATATAAAGTCATTCATTTGTTGATTAGATTCTGCATTGGAGAAAGAACAGCAGTATGTTTGTCGACAAGGCTGAGAGGACGCTAACATTAGCAGTACATCAAGCGGTTAAAATAATGTGGCAAAAATACACGCAAGTCTGACCCAAATGTTTAATGTCATGATTGTTACCATCAGGAATGCATTCGATTTCAGTTCTTTTTATCTTCAGGCACAGGGTGCGATTTGCCGGGGGGATGGGGGGATCCGACTGGAGCGCTTCGAAACAGTGAATCTTTTTGCGACGCAGTGTTTTACTGATTCGGAGTTTCAAAAAGCTCTGTTGATACTTTGCTCACCTTCTCTATATAATATATTTGTTGTTTGAAATGAAATCATTACTATTATAGGCCTAACTTACGATGTTTTTATTAAATTTGTTATCACGTAATACAGCTCCCTTCGTATTAAAACCATTTCATGACGTGACACTCATTATCTGGTTCTTGCCTAAAAAGACGGGTATATAATGAGCGTTGTTAACAGATTACACAAACAGTTTGGTCAACCTCTGCCTATGGAGAGAGAAAAAAGTTTTCAAAATAGAAGCAAATATAGTGAGAGACTACACATATAATATACATTTATATAATTAATATTATATATAATTATAATATTATATAATTATATAATTATTATTATAATTCATTTTGTATGTAACTTTTTTTTTATTTATTTGGAGTGTTACTTTTTCTTTCAGTTTGAAAGCATGTCTTTAATTTACCTCTATATTTATTAATATATTCATATTTATTTCATATAGCACATTTTCATGATTCAGTACTGTTTTTTTGTTTGGTTTTTGTAATAAAGTTTAGTACTATTTTACATGTTGTGTTGTGTTTTAATTTAGTTTTTTTTTTTTTAATCCAGTATCCATTTTAAAAACTATCGGTTAATTAATCGGTTATCGGCAAGTACGGACCAACCTAGCTATCGGTATCGGTAAAATTCAATATCGGTCGACCTCTAGTAATCAATATGGAGATTTCTGTGCCAACTTCTCCGTTTTACGATAAGTTTACAAAATCTTTTACACCTCAATTTCTGCTTAATTTTCCAAATACTTATGAGCACGTTTATCTGATATTTTTGAGTGGCCAGGTTTCTGATTTAACACTCGTCTCACTCATCCAAGCCACATGCCTTACACATTCATACTGTGCACATCACACACTCATTTACAGTCCTCTGGGACAGACGTCTGCCAACCACGCACACCTCGACAAGACCACAGTCCTGCTGACCTGTTTCCACTAACCCGTGGAAACCCCGCTTCCACTAACCCGTGGAAACCCCGCAACCACTAACCCATGAAGCCCCGCATCCACTAACCCGTGGAAACCCTGCATCCATATTTATTTTAAAAATAAATAATTCCACATACACTCACCTAAAGGATTATTAGGAACACCATACTAATACGGTGTTTGACCCCCTTTCGCCTTCAGAACTGCCTTAATTCTACGTGGCATTGATTCAACAAGGTGCTGAAAGCATTCTTTAGAAATGTTGGCCCATATTGATAGGATAGCATCTTGCAGTTGATTTGTGGGATGCACATCCAGGGCACGAAGCTCCCGTTCCACCACATCCCAAAGATGCTCTATTGGGTTGAGATCTGGTGACTGTGGGGGCCATTTTAGTACAGTGAACTCATTGTCATGTTCAAGAAACCAATTTGAAATGATTCGAGCTTTGTGACATGGTGCATTATTCTGCTGGAAGTAGCCATCAGAGGATGGGTATATGGTGGTCATAAAGGGATGGACATGGTCAGAAACAATGCTCAGGTAGGCCGTGGCATTTAAACGATGCCCAATTGGCACTAAGGGGCCTAAAGTGTGCCAAGAAAACATCCCCCACACCATTACACCACCACCAGCAGCCTGCACAGTGGTAACAAGGCATGATGGATCCATGTTCTCATTCTGTTTACGCCAAATTCTGACTCTACCATTTGAATGTCTCAACAGAAATCGAGACTCATCAGACCAGGCAACATTTTTCCAGTCTTCAACTGTCCAATTTTGGTGAGCTTGTGCAAATTGTAGCCTTTTTCCTATTTGTAGTGGAGATGAGTGGTACCCAGTGGGGTCTTCTGCTGTTGTAGCCCATCCGCCTCAAGGTTGTGCGTGTTGTGGCTTCACAAATGCTTTGCTGCATACCTCGGTTGTAACGAGTGGTTATTTCAGTCAAAGTTGCTCTTCTATCAGCTTGAATCAGTCGGCCCATTCTCCTCTGACCTCTAGCATCAATAAGGCATTTTCGCCCACAGGACTGCCGCATACTGGATGTTTTTCCCTTTGCACACCATTCTTTGTAAACCCTAGGAATGGTTGTGTGTGAAAATCCCAGTAACTGAGCAGATTGTGAAATACTCAGACCGGCCCGTCTGGCACCAACAACCATGCCACGCTCAAAATTGCTTTAATCACCTTTCTTTCCCATTCTGACATTCAGTTTGGAGTTCAGGAGATTGTTTTGACCAGGACCACTCCCCTGAATGCATTGAAGCAACTGCCATGTGATTGGTTGATTAGATAATTGCATTAATGAGAAATTGAACAGGTGTTCCTAATAATCCTTAGGTGAGTGTATATATTAATACATATGCATAGCATATATATATACAGTACATACACACACACGCACTGTCATACATATATAGAAACATACAGTACATGAATCCAACAGTAATAATAATAATACCAAAAAAATCAGAAGGGGGGGATGTTGAGGTATCTTTTATCCACAAAATATTTTGCTGCAAATATCAGTAAACTTAAATATAAACAAAAATACCGATATAGAAAGAAATGAGAGGAATGAAGGGGAAAGAAAAGTAATTAAGCTGCAGCTTGGTAATTACATAGAGTAATGGAAGGGCTCAACGTAAAAGTATAAAAAAGAGTGATAGATGAGTGACTGTTAAGGTTTGTTTGAGTGTGTGTCTGTGAGTGTGTAAAGATGAACATGTGTGTAAGACAGGATGAGCATGCACACGTGTGTATGTGTGTGTGTATTGACTGTGATTATACATTTAATGTCTTTATAGAAATGTGCAGTAATGGTCCAGTCCCAAAAAGGCAGCTGGCAGGAGGAAGTGACGTCACAGGCAGGTAGCGGCAGCTGCCACTCCTGTCCATCGCTAGTGGGGCTTAACAGTGGCAGGTGCCGTTCGAATACAGTGCCTGCCGGGGTACAGAGACAGCCACCGCCGCTCGTGGAAGTAAACCCGAGATGCTGTGCACGGCTACGATAAACTGCAATACGGAAATAAATTGAGGACTTGTTTAATCTTTGTATGACTACAAATGATATTATTGTTGACTGTACATCTATTTAAGATAATATTTGAGAAAACAATGATTGTACTGTCGCTAGTGGCACTAAACAGTGGCAGGAGCCATTTGGGTACAGTGCCTGCCGGTAGTGGCAGGTCTAGTGGCAGCTCTAGTGGCAGGTGCCGTTCAGATACAGTACAGAGGCACCTACCCGCCACTCCTGGAAGTAGCCTAAACCAGAGATTCTGTACATCGGCTAAATGATCAAAAGCAATGATTGTACTGTCGCTAGTGGCGCTAAACAGTGACAGGAGCCGTTCGGGAACAGTGCCTGCCGGTAGAGGAGTGGCAGCTGCCACTATTGTCCGTCGCTTGATTAGCTGGTGGCAGGTGAATTGAATTGAATTGAAATTTCCGTATTGCAGTTTATCGTAGCCATGCACAGCATCTCGGGTTTACTTCCACGAGCGGCGGTGGCTGTCTCTGTACCCCGGCAGGCACTGTATTCGAACGGCACCTGCCACTGTTAAGCGCCACTAGCGACAGACAGAAGTGGCAGCTGCCGCTACCTGCCTTGACGGGTGCCTGTGACGTCACTTCCTCCTGCCAGCTGCCGTTTCAAGACTGAACCCCCTCAGGCACATTGAAGACTAGTATGGCAATACGTAGGGTCTCTTGCTGAAGGTAGATGCGGGGTGGCTCATTTTTAGTTTGTTTCTCCCGTAACATGCGGAGATTACCTGCATTGGCAATTACCTGCATCGGCAATTATTGGCTGATTAATGATTGGTGTTCTGTGAGAAATTTTGGGTGGTGTTGTGAGTTTTTGGTTTTGTTTGGTTAAATTGGGGAGTTTTTTTTTGTCTTTTGATATAAGTAGTCATGGATATATTGTCTGAGTTCTGCGTGTCTCCGTCTGAAAATCTTTTGGACAATATGACAAAAGAGCAGATGCGGAAAATTGCAGAGCATTATAAAATTGATCACGATCTGCCAAAAACTCTGCGAAAAAACGAACTTAAAGAGTTGATTAAAATCAAATTAACAGAAATGGATATTTTATCTGTTAAACTCCTCTCGGATATTGTTGCTCCGACAGCTGTTTCTACGCCGCTAGAGGCAGGATCTTTGCAATGCACTGCCACCGCGGTTCTGACTTTTGAGCAGCAAAAAGAATTGTTGCAGATGCAGATGGAGCAAAGGCGGTTAGAAGCTCAGGAGCGTGATAAGGAAAGACAATTGGAATATGAAAAATTGAGACGTGATGAACGGATAAAAGAATTGGAATGTGCTAAATTGGAACATGAAAGGGAGAAGTTTAGAGCAAGACCTGATATTAGTCCATCAGGTGGAGATTCTGGGGATGTAGGTTTGTCCCAGATGATAAGGTTTCTACCCAAGTTTAACGAAAGGGATCCTGAGGTTTTCTTTTCGTTATTTGAACATGTTGCTGAAGAGAAGGGTTGGACTGATGCAGAGCGCACTCTGCTGTTGCAGAGTGTGTTCACGGGGTGGGCTGAAGAGGCATTTATAGCTCTGTCCGTGTCTGAACGTAAAACGTATAGTTCTGTTAAGGAGGCTGTGTTACGTGCTTTTGCCTTGGTTCCTGAGGCGTATAGACAGCGTTTCAGGAGCTGGAGGAAAGGTGACCGACAAACGTACATCGAGGTTGCTAGGGAACTTACGTGTTTTTTTAACAGATGGCGCACAGCTGAAACAGTGACTACTTTTGATCACTTGTGTGACCTTATAGTCCTCGAGCAATTTAAAAACATAGTCCCAGAACGTGTAGCTACATACATCAATGAACAGAAGGTGAAAACTGCTGCAGAAGCTGCAATATTGGCAGATGAGTTTATTTTGACGCATAGGAATAAACAAAAAGAGTATGGACAGCATAACTCCAATGAACACAGGCCAACTAGTTACCAACGTGCTGCGGGTGGTCCTTCGCCTAGGTGGGGGCAGTCAGCTCGCGGTAGAGATCCTCAGACCCAATGCAATTATTGCTTAGAGTTTGGGCATTAGAAAAATGAGTGTCCAACGCTGCAAAGTAAGAGGAAAAATCGTCCCACTTCCGATAAAGCTGTGTTGTGTGCTGTGCCTGTCCTTTACTCTGGTCATACAGTTAACACTGATGTTCCATCTAGTAATTGTGCCTCTGCAGGTGTACCAGGTTGTGAAGTACCTGGTGTGCGTGTGGATGGTCTGCCTTCTGTTGAGAGTGACCCCTGTGAGGAGCTGGTTAAAGACAGCTATGGTCCGTTTCTTACAGATGGTTTTGTTTCCCTACCCGGTAGTTCAGAAAAGGTAGCGGTGAGGATTCTATGTGACACGGGAGCATCTGAAACTTTTGTTACACAATCTGTTTTGCCTTTTTCCTTTAGGTCCAGCACGGGAAAATCTGTTTTGATTCGTGGGATTGGCATGACCACTTTATCAGTGCCTCTCCACAGGTTAGTGGTGCATTCAGATCTGGTGCAAGGCGAAGTAGTAGTAGCTGTGCGCCCTTCGCTGCCTGTGGAGGGGGTTGATGTGATTTTGGGAAATAACTTGGCTGGGGGACGTGTGTGGCCTAGTGTTCCACCTCCGCCAGTAGTGGCTGATCATCCTGTGGAGGCAGAGAAGACTGACTGTGCTGTAGAATTCCCTGACGTGTTCAGTGCGTGTGCTGTAACCAGAGCGAGAAGTCGCGCGCAGGAGGTGGATGTGTCAGTGAGGTTAGATAACAGTCCTCCTGCAGTTTTACAGTCGCCTACTTGGCCACTTTGTTTAAATTGCGATGATTTGGTTTTGGCTCAGAAGAAAGACAAGGGGCTTGCAGAGTTAATTGTTAGTGCGTTGCCAGCTGATGACATGGAAAATGCCGAGCATGGGTATTTCTTACTTGATGGGTTACTGGTGCGTAAATGGGTGCAGCATGATGGTGAGTTAGATGTGTGTGCAAATTGTAATACCTGACTCTCTCAAAGCTGTAGTGTTAAAGACTGCTCATGGGGATGTAGCTGGGCAGTTTGGGGTTCGTAAGACCTATAATCAGTTATTGCAGCATTTTTATTGGCACCACATAAAAAAGGATGTTGCAGTCTTTATTAAGACCTGTCACGTATGTCAGGTGGCCGGTAAGCCAAATCAGTGCATTAAACCGGTACCTCTCCATCCAATCCCAGCCATAGGTTGGCCTTTTGAATATCTTTTGATTGTGTTGGCCCACTGCCTCCATCGAAGACTGGCTGTGTGTAACTGTTGACAGTTATGTGCCAGGCTACTAGATACCCGGCAGCGTACCCATTGAGATCTATTACCACCAGGTCCATTGTAAAAGCCCTATCTCAGTTTATTTCCATCTTTGGAATTCCCAAAGTTATCCAAAGTGACAGAGGTAGTAATTTTATATCTACTATGTTTGCTCAAGTGTTAAAACAATTACATGTTAAACATAGGTTGAGCAGTGCGTATCACCCGCAGAGCCAAGGTGCTCTGGAGCGGTTTCATTCTACTCTTAAGTCCTTGTTGCGTACTTATTGTGTAGAGCTAAATCGTGATTGGGAGGAGGGCCTTCCGTGGCTGTTACTGGCAGCTCGGGAAGTCACCCAAGAGAGCACGGGATTCAGTCCTAATGATTTAGTATTTGGACATAAGGTCCGTGGTCCGCTTTCCGTTTTAAAGGACGGTGCTAATGAAGCGGAGCCTCCGGTTAGCTTGCTTGACTATGTTCAGGGTTTCCGACGGAAATTGTTTCTTTCGTGTGAAATGGCAAATAAAACCTTGTTAAAAGCACAAGGAAAGATGAAAAGGCTGTTCGATCGTGAGGCAGGGAGCAGAGTGTTTAGTTCGGGTGATCAAGTATTGGCGTTGTTGCCCATGCAGGGTTCGCCCTTTAAAGCGAAGTACTCTGGCCCGTATTCTATTGTTCGTCAGGTCACGGAGCAGGATTATCTTGTTGCAACACCAGATCGGAAGAAATCCTTGCAACTTTGTCATATTAACCTACTAAAGCCTTATTACCTTCAGCGTTTTACATCAGAGCTGTCTGATGGGGCTGTGTCGGCTGCGTTGGCTGTAGGTGGGCTGTCTTCTCAGGTGGTAGCTGGGGATGACGAATTCGCTCCCGATGATTCTGTGTTGTTGCCCAGGTTTAAAAACTCAGAAATGCTCAAAGATTTGGACGCTCTGTTGATCCATATGTCGGGTGAACAGCGTGAAGAATTAAAATCTGTTATTTTGTCTTTTCCCTCTTTGTTCTTTGATAGGCCTACATGCACAGACTGGATACAACATGACATCTCATTGGTTGGTGATATTAAGCCTATCAGGCAATGCTTTTATAGCGTTTCACCAGCCAAGCAGAGGATTTTAGATGCTGAGGTCCAGTATTTGTTGGACAATTGGTTAGCAAAACCGTCATATTCTAGCTGGGCATCCCCGTGTTTACTTGTTGGAAAACCAGACGGTACCTATCAGTTCTGTACGGATTATCGCAAGCTGAACATGGTGACTAAGCCTGACTCTTTCCCACTTCCCAGAATGGATGACTGTATAGATCTGGTTGGGTCAGCTTGCTATGTCAGTAAATTTGACCTCCTAAAGGGGTATTATCAGGTTCCTTTAACATCTAGGGCTCAGGAAATATCAGCTTTTGTGACGCCATCCGGCCTATATTCTTATTCTGTTATGAGTTTTGGGCTTAGGAATGCTCCATCTACATTCCAAAGACTCATGAATCGGGTTATTTCTGGTCTGAATGGATGTGCTGTCTATTTGGATGATTGTATTGTGGTAGCTGATACCTGGGAACAACACCTAAGCAGGATACAGGCTTTGTTTACTCGACTAGTGGAGGCTAAGCTGACAGTTAATTTGGCTAAATGTGAGTTTGCACAGGCTACCGTAGTCTATCTGGGGAAGGTGGTGGGACAGGGGCAGGTGAGGCCTGTGCGTGCGAAAGTGCTGGCCATTGATGCTTTTTCTCCTTCTAGCACCAAAAAGGAGTTGCGAACGAATTTAATAAACACCAGTTGTGGTATTCCACCATTGAAAAGGAGGCACTGCCGTTGGTTTGGGCTCTGCAACATTTTGATGTTTATGTTGAGGGCGGTTTGCATCCGGTGTTGGTGTATTCAGATCATAACCCGGGTGATTCTCACGAAATCCAGATTTAAAATGAATCCAACATGAAAAATTTCAAAAGGCATTTCAAAACAAATTTCCTTCTGAGCATTTAAGGTTAATGTCTGAACTTAATAAAAACAATATTTTCAGATTTTTAAAAAAATATTTTCTATATATTTATTGGTATTTTAGACATGGAGTCCAGAAAAAAATATCATTACCGCAACATGACATTACATCAAATATATGGTTTAAAATGTATATTTTTGGTAATTTTTAAAGTAGATTATTAACACTCTTGCTCAGAGGTATATATAACTCAGGAGACATTACTTTTTATATTTATTGTGTTTTATCATTTTCTTCATTTCTCTCATTACCGCAACATACTTGATGATTCATCTTGATGATCTTGTTTTTTTAGGATATTTTAACTGAAAACTGACATATATATTTTTTCTGTAATAGAGATTAAAAAAGAAGTGCTATAAATTGTGTAAATACAATTACAAACTAAATATCATTGTCTAATAATTAAATAATTTGCTAATAAACAAATATAGCGGTAATGAGAATGAATTTAATCTCCGAAACACCAATGTTTCGGAAATGAGATTTAGTGCTGTATATTCATAGTTTAGCAAGGATTTCTGAGCTTAGATGACATACTTCACACAATACCACAATTTAAAGAATATATTTATTTGAGCCTGGAGTCTAGTGTTAATTTCGTCACCTATTTTTAATTTAGTCTTAGTCTTAGTCTTGTGCCAAATGTCCTTGTTAGTTTTAGTCATATTTAGTCATTCACATATCTTTTTTTGTTAGTCAAGTTTTAGTCGACTAAAAGTCTCGTCATTTTAGTCTAGTTTTAGTCAAAAGAAAACTCAAGGTATCTTGGTCAAGTTTTAGTCGACTAAAAGTCTTTTAATTTTAGTCTAGTTTTAGTCAAAAAAGAACTCAATATATTTTAGTCTAGCCTTAGTCAAAAAATGACTACATGTAATTTCAGAGCCAAAAACACATTTCAGTAAAAAAAAAGTGTTTCACATATCTCAAACATTGGTTAAATGTCATAATTACCTGACAAAATACACTTGTTGAATGATTTTTGTTGAATGCAAATGTTAAACGTGTCTGGTTTTCAATTTCTGATTTAGGAGACACATTCACAAATGATTAACCTGTTCTGAAGAGCATTTTATTTTAACCAACACAATTCAAAAGCTGGGTCCCAACAGACTCCGACTGACAACTTAAGTTACAAAGGTTTTTAAAACTGTTTTGGTTGCCTTGTGTCTCATGTTTCTGTTCAAATCAGAAATAAAATAAATATACTCGGAAAAACTGAAAAGAATAGGCCTACTTTACTGTGGGCCTAAAATACAACCTATTTACAGTCTAGGCTGATCTTGGGAAATAACAAATAAGATTTAACAAGGCTTTAACAAGGATCAACAATTAACAGTGCTGTTGTTACTACAGCTGCTGATACTAAAGCTTACTACAGCTGCTGAAACTTCCACTTTAGGAATGAATTAAACAATCAAGTTCAAAGGCAAGATTTGCAACAGAATGCAAAATCCAAACCATTGAGGGTTATTTAAAGTAAAAAAAAATAATAATAAATAAATAAATAACTCTAACCAAACTTTAACCAGAGCAGTATTGCAGTTATCACTCTAGACTTTGTTAAGTTTTAGAAAAGCACTTCTTTCTAATGTAATTCTTGCTCTGTTGCGGCGGCCACTTGAAAGGTCTCCAGTTAAACTAAAGACCCGCTCTGCAAACGCTTCGGAAGCTGGCATTGCCAGAAGGTCTAATGCCAGGGGTTTCAGCAGTGGATACATGGTGGAGCTTTGAGAAGACCAGAAATCCATGCCAGATTCTTCTGGGTTTGCATGGGACAGGGATTCTTTGAATTTTTGGACCTCTTGTCTGATGGAGGCCTTGGAGGTCTTTGGCTTTGATGATGGCCGATGGGCACTAAAAAACCTGAATCTAGGCCGCTTTTGCAGAGGCACCTCTGAGACCTCTGCATTTCTAATGTCCTCATCATCTGTCACCTCTTCCTGGTATGGTACACTGCGAGTGATGTACTTTTCAGCTTCACTGAGGAGATTCTGTATGTCATCATTATCATTGTCAATCAGGGTCTCTGCTGACACACTAGCGTCAACAAAACAAGCAGCTGCAGCAAGAGGAGAAAAGTTGCTTGCCGACACATCCAGAAAACAGCTGAAGCGTAAATTCATGTTTGCAGACATCTTCTGTGCCAGTGTAGCTACATCCCTGTAGCTCCTGGCATGAGCAAGGGAGAAGTCTGAAAGGTGGCTCCTCAAATCCAGTATTGCAGGGACAACCAGGGAGAAACAACACGTGTCACTTTCAAGCACCTTTGTGTGTTCTGCAAATGGAAAGAGCAAATCTTTGAGGATGGCCACCTTCTGCCATTCACTGGGCAGCAGGCAGTCCCAGCCCATGGTGTCAGCCACCGATGTCACGTGGTCCTTTACTTCGAGTAAACGAGACAACATCAAAAAAGAACTGGACCATCTGGTTTCACAGTCTTTGATGAGAATGAGTCCACATTGTTCCAGCAACCGTTCTGTGGCAACAGATGATTTGCGAAACTGTCTCACCAGATGCCGGACCTTGTCCAGTAGACGTTTGATTGCTTGTTCCTTTTTGACCATGTTGATGACAAGCTGAAGGGTATGGACCACACATGGGGTCCTCTCCAAGGTTCCATATCTGATAGAAAGTTTAACACAAAACAACAATTATTTTCATTAAATCCTACAATAACTATTAATCTATACAATAGCACTTTATCACTACATAAAATTAATTAAACATATTTATTTCAGATTCTTTTTAGATTCAATATCAAATATCTATTACAGTGAACAAGCTCTCTGTAATAACAAACACCATTCACAGACTGACCTTTCGTCTGCCTCTTCCTCTTCATCACTATCCTTGTTGGAATCGTTCTCATCAGAACTGGTGTCCTCTTCTTCAACGCGAAATGCAGAAACCATGTTGCTTCCATTATCAGTTATTATCATGATAATTTTTTCCTTTGGGATCCCCCATTCTTCTGTGCATTCCTCCACAAGAGTGACAATAGAATTAGCAGTGTGTGGGTGAACCATTTGCTTTAGGTTCAGTAGTATGTGTTCAGCTTTACTGTCCTTAACATTGAAATAGCAAGCACTGACAGCCAGGAAGGAGGCGGTAAGCCCCTTTTTAGTCCATATGTCAATGCCGATGGTTACTTTGCGGGCCATAGCCAGTCTGTTTTTGAATTTTACCTTTTCAGCTAGGTACATTTGGTCCACTAGATTTGTAATTTTGGTCTTTTTTGGCACAGTCAGTCTTTTATCTATTTTCTCCATCATGTTGATGAATTCCTCATCTTCTACTGTCCGTGGAGGGTGGGCTGTCCGAGCTACCCATTTAGCTATAGCCTCCTCTTTAATGCGTTGTTCCTGGGAGTCTGGCTTGTACTTGATGTGAGAAAAGAATGCACCTGACATAGATGGCCTCTCCTCTTTCCTGGCTGGTTGCTTGACCACATCTGGAATCTATTGTAAGAATAAATACAATGAGGCCTCATTAAATGAAATAATATCAGGAACACAAGTGTTATAGTGGAAATAAATAACTTAATGAAAAAAATAACTTAATGAAAAGCCTAAGATCAAAACTGTAGGTGTATATATTGTGTATTGTTCCTATTTACTTATGGTATAAGTAAATTACCAACTGAATGCAAGTTATAAATGGTATTGCACACACCATTATTGATGATATTTGGAGGAATATTAGCCTACATGTAATCGTTCAACTTGATTCCCTTACAGATACATTTGCTTCTAAGCCTAATTACATTAATTTTGATTATGATGTGATTGTGACAGGGCGTGGGAAGAGGTTTCAGGTTGTGGGTGCTGAGTTTTTTCTGTCACCACTTTTGAATAAAAACAATATCAAGGCTATAAAACTTGTCAAAACTCCGCAAATCACAAAAGTATCAGTGAGACGGAGCGCACTATTTTCTTTAGCGGAAGCAATACAATCGTTTTTAACTAGGGGTGCACCGATTGCAGTTTTCTGACCGATCAACGATCACCGATCCTTAGGCAACCTTACCTGCCGATCTCGATTTTTTTTTTGCCGATCTTGTTTCTTTCATAACTAAAAGACAGTTACTTCAATGTTTCCATTTTTATTGAGTAAATTGATATGAATACTCACAAAACATGAGGTAGTGTCCTCAAATATAAACGAACATATAAATGAGCATTGCTGTTTGAACTACAAAATCATATTTTTTCTTCCAGACTTTAATTTCTCTAATTTTGTAAAAAAATATATATATATATAGCTGTTATGACACACTTGTCCAAAAAATAGGGAGGGAGGCAGCCTGCACTGCACCTCTCTCGGGAATGGGAGAAAAGGCTGATTTAACCCTCTGGGGCCTAGGGGTAGGAAACACACTTTCACTGACTGGGGCATGATCACACATTTCATCACACTTAATTCATGGCAAATAAATTATTTCTTATATATTTGTTTTGCCATTACACTCATCTTTATTTTAATATATATTGTAAATATGTCAGATTTTTGTTAAGTTTGAAATTTGACATCAAAGTATAGACATTGCAAAATGCAGTTTGGAACACTTGCAGAAACATTATAAAAGTACATAGTAAGCAATGCTGGCAGTTTGTTTTGATCCCAGATATCTGATCACCAAAGTCTTGGCTACATGAAGATGACTAAATGGTGTAGATGCAACATTAATTTGGATAAATAAATAAGAAAAACCTAACTCATGTAACTATTTCTGGCTCCTTTCATTGAATATGTAGCAACTTTCATGTGTATGAATGAGCCATTGTCACCTGGCCACGTCCCCAACCCCCTTTTATGGCGCTGAAGGGGATGTATCTGGATCGCGTTTCACCGTTGCGCTGTTAATCAAATTACCATGCGAATGCGATTTGAATACGCGCTAATGCGGCTATTTAGAATGTGAATAGCGATCTTCGGGTGAGAGCGGTACTACACGCCCCCGATGCAGGTAAAACAAAGTAAGATGACATGGTTTACTTTTTTGCCGATTTAACCTAATTAAAAAAACTTTAATACTTCCGACAATGGACGTTTTGAAAAGAAGACAGATTACGGATTTAGCCAGCGTTTTTTTCATGATTATACATTAAGATTTCAGCGAGATATTTATAAACTGAAATAGACGCGAAAAGTACGCGAAAAGTACGCGATGTCGTCGACGACATACTCGACCCCAAAGAGTTAAAAGCATATAACTAAGATCGGTGGATCTAATGGGAATATGGTCGATTTCTGATCCCCTCAAATTAACGTGATCGAGGCCGATCGATCGGTGCACCCCTATTTTTAACTCAATAAACTCCTTTTTAAATCATAATTTTGTGTCAAATTATTGATTTATTTGGTAGGTAGCCATGTAATAAGCGGGATCCGCTTCGCGTCGGGGTCCTAATCAGCCTGTTGGTGTTGTATTAGCTAACGTTACAACCGCCTCGCTCTACATTATCCTTTACATAATTTAACATAAAAATAAAACTTTTTAAATAGCCAACTCAGAGTGTTTATTACAAATAAATGTTAATGAAAAAACATGCATTTACAGCACCCCACTTTCCGCGCCCGTGATGTGAAGACCAACACATGCATGTGGCAAAATAAGTTAACATAAAATATATATAACCTGCTTAATGTGCTAAAACACCATAGCTAACTTATTTGATTTACAGCGTAGATGCCTAAAATCAGCATTAGCTTATGAGACGTTAATTTAGGTTAACTTACCTGAATGTGTGGGTGGTTAGCTTTTAGATGTCGTTTAAGGTTGGTGGTGTTTTTCCCCGAAATTCTTTGTCCGCAGTGTTTCCCGTCAGTTAGGATGACACATTCTGACTTTTTGTCAGTATCATTGTAATTAAAATGCGACCAAATATCGAGCCTCTTCCTTCGACCTAGCATGTCGTCGTCGTCACTCGTGTTCGCTTTGTGTGTTGTGTGGAGTATGAGACCTGTAACTTGAGCAACAGCGTGAAGCCGCGAAATCGTTCTGAATATTTTAAAGCCGTAACAGCTGATGAAAAAGCAGAGACGATTGTAGACGAAAATGAAGAGAGATTTTATCTTAGTTTTTATTTTATGCAAAACATTTTCGTCTCGTCTTTTTTCGTCAACAATAATCCATGTTAATTTAGTCTTAGTCAGCGTTTTTGGACAGTGGTGCAGTCTTGTCATCGTCTCGTCTTAGTCATGAAAAAAAAGGTCGTTGACGAACATATTTCGTCTCGTCTCGTCTGACGAAATTAACACTACTGGAGTCTTAATTTTTCTGTTCAGATTATGTAGTTCTTTGGCCTTTTCCTTTAGTTTTTCCTCAGTATACTTCAGTTTGGCTCTCAATTTGCTTGTAAGTTTTGATGTCCGCTCTTTTCTTTTTATTGCTGAATGAGTTCTCTTGGGAGTAGATACTTCTACTGGCCCTGTCAGGTCTATCCTGTCATCTGCTGATGACTGGAGTTCTTCATGGCAATTTTTTGGCTCAGTTAGTGAGGATGCTGGACTCAAATCAAGGAGAGGTTGTACTTGTTTTTTCTTTTGATAGTATTTTGCTGAATTTTTCCTCCATTGCAGTTTCTTCTTCTCATGCTGTCTTTCAGTTAGATCCTGAACTGTCTTTATTTTACCATTCTCCTTACGTTTTTGATACCTGAAAATGAAAAAAAAAGAAGGTAAAATGCATTTTTGAGCATAGACATAGTAATGAAAGTAATGTTTGAATTAGAACAAAATTTTGTACTATCTCCATTTTTGAAGTGTGTGTGTGTGTGTGTGTGTGTGTCTGCCTGTCTGTCTGTGTAAGGTTAAACATTTTCCCTGTTATCACCCTGTCCCCTAACCTCTCTCTCTCCCCTTTCTTCTGTACTCCTCAAGTAGTTCTGGATTGCTGTAAATTTTCTCCCTGAACTTAGACAGTCTAGCCTTTGCTGCTGCCTTTTTTTTCCAACATATCCTTGTCTGAAAAATAAATGGCATATCACAGTTGAATACAACATTTCATAAAAAATATAGGTCTTCGATTGTTGCGGTGAGTGATAATGCTGTTGCGGCATATGAGTGACGTTAAATTTTTTTGTCCTCTGTGAAGGCACCATGAGGCCTAGCTAAACGTTCACTGACTGTTTATATTTAGACCTTAATGAGGTAAATAATAAATCAAAAAATTTTAACCGTTCAATTTTTAAAATGTTAAAAACTTTGTATATCATTTGTACAAATGAGCAAACTTTTCACTTTTATCAGGAGAGATAAAAAATGAACCACTTACCTGGTGGCCATCTTGAGTGTCACAGCCAGTAGTGTCCCCTCTTCAAAATTCCTTGAATATGTCAGTTCTTTGTAGACTTAAACAATGATTGAAAATTATTGCGGTGGATGAGAAAATTCGTCATGGACAAATTTCTTTTCTCTAATATTTTCTCTTCTTTTATAGATGAATGCCAAATACCACATGTTTATTTACTGTAACCATTAGTAGTTTTACTTGCACTGAAGCTTTTACTTTTTTACTTATTTTAAATATTAAAATTTCTATTTCAAAGAACCCAAACTCAGTGATGGACACGTTGCGGTAATGAGAATTTTACTCTTAAATGTGAAAAAACAACAAATTTTTTTTTTATGATATTCACTTTAAAACATATGCAAGATAGCCTATTATGAGATGTTTATAACTGCATCCTTCTCATTTTGATAGCATTTACTTTTTCATCAGAATGCTTCATGCCACCTCCTAAATCTGATTTCGCGAGAATCACCCACCCGCTTACCTTTTTGCATTCTCTGCAGAGCCCAAACCAGCGCCTGGTGCGGTGGGCCTTGTTTTTGCAGCCATATGCCTTGATAATTCGTGGTGTGGATTAGACTTGGGCGGTATCCAAATTTTGATGCCGTCAAACCTCCTCCCTATTTTACCTCGGTATACGGTATTACCGTGAATAATAAAAAAAAAATTGTGACGTAAGGCTCAGACAGCGTCACCAAACATTTGGCTTGTGCCTAAACCATTCAGAAACTGAATACCAAACACTAATACTGAAACAATAACAAAATAATATGCAGAACAATATTAACAACTTTTACTAGCAACAAATAGCAGTTTATAAAAAAAGTGCAAATACAACAGTCAAACAGAATTTAATTAACATAAACATTCCGGAACAGTTTTCGCACAGAGACGCGCACACAAGTCAAATTAAATCACACCGCCTGAACAACTTTTAATAACAAAGAAAAGCAGCTTTTAAAAAAAGTGCAAATAGACCTACAACAGTCAACCACAGTTGAATTAACATAAACATATCCATATTATAAAAACTCCTAAACAAAAACTTATTTCCAGTCTAATTTCCAATATTGTTTTTAACGCAAAACAAATAAAAATACCTGAATCAATTAAATAAATCTGTATTTACCGCCTCTCCCTTCTCGTTCGGTCGAAACCCGAAATACTGCCAAACTGCAGAAGTTGTGTTCTTTTTCGAGAGCAGTGGCCTGTACTACGAAGCGGGGTTACTGGCTTATCGGGGTAACTTGTCGGATTTAAGGTACCACAGTTTAAATGGACTTCATATTCGCTCACTTACATTTTGCTCAGACTACCTTAAATCCAACAAGTTACCCCGATAAGCCAGTAACCCCGCTTCGTAGTACAGGCCACAGGTCACTTGGTGCGGGACTCGCCATCTTTCCCCACCTCTCTATTTCTCCTCCACGCTGTCACGTGATGACAACAGAGCATGTGAGCGGAGTGGCGGTGAGAATTTCCGCTCCTCGCTCATGAGGCTGTTGGCTCCGCCCGCTCCTCCGCTCTAATTCGCACTAAGTCGTTCCGCTCAACACCGCTCCTCGATCCACTAAAATTTCCTCCCGCTCCAGTCAAATCGCTCCACGCTCGCTCCAATTTAAAAGAGGGACAAATAATCTGCAAGCCTAACAAATATCACCTTAAACCGATGCCTTATATCATAAAGAAATGTGAGC
Organism: Paramormyrops kingsleyae; assembly: GCF_048594095.1. NCBI lineage: Eukaryota > Metazoa > Chordata > Actinopteri > Osteoglossiformes > Mormyridae > Paramormyrops > Paramormyrops kingsleyae. Next base: position 1,815,104 of record NC_132800.1, on the reverse strand, counting down.
AACGGCACTCAGAACAGAAAATATTTATTTTTAAAAAACATATAGGCAACAATGGACAGGTTTGGCATGGCATTCCACACAAAATAGGCTTAAAAATAAAGGAATCAGTGGGCTTAATAGCCTAAAGAATATACAGGCTAAGCGCATCCACGTTTTAAATTCCTCAGTTATTTTCTGTTGATGCTGCTGCTGCGCCTCTCTATAAAATAAAATTTCATTGACAGCGTTACGTGAATTTAAAAAATCCTATTAGACCTAATTTGAATGACAAACTAATTTATTTGATTACCAAATTATAGGCTTTTATACTTTTATTTACTTTATAGACTTGATATGCTACAACCATATAGCTACAACCCACTAGGGGCCTCTGTTTTAAGGGGGATGGTGTGACAGCCCTTTCGGTCTGTCAGTCCTGCCCACTCTTTACCTGTGTTCTTGTCCCTGTTTGAGTAGGTGATCAGGCGCAGGTGTGCCGTATGAAGCGCTAATTGGGAGGGGTATGAAAAGACCTGAGGCTACTCTGGAGGGGAGCCCCCCTTTTGTTCCCCCTTTGGCATTTTGGTTTGGTTATGTTTTTGGACATCTTTAGATTTTTTGCTTTATTTACGTATTATTGACTTTGTACCCACTTCTGATTTTTTCTTTAAATAAATACTTTAATTGATTATTTGATTGCGTGGGGTTTCCTTTTATGTTGCGCTGCAGTTGAGCCAGGCGGTCGTAACATTAGGAACGACAGCGACCTGCCCTAGAGAGAATAGGTTAAGCAACTGGTGGGATGATGCAGGGATAACAACCTGATCCTGAATGTGGAGATGACCAAGGAGATGATCATCGACTTCAGGAGAAAACAGCCCAGTCATTCACCACTCGTCGTCGATAACAATGCCGTGGAGGTGGTCAGCAGCATCAAATTCCTGGGTGTGCAGATAACTGGAAACCTGGACTGCTCACCAAATACAACTTCACTGGTAAAACGGGCTCAGCAGCGGTTGCATTTCCTGCGCAGGATGAAGAGAACACACCTTTCCTCTCCTGTCCTCACCACTTTCTACCGAGGCACCATAGAGAGCCTGCTGACCAGCTGTATCTCCATCTGGTTTGGCAGCTCAAAATCGTCAGAAAGAAAATATAAACATCAATGACCCATCTCACAATACGTGACCAATGAATGATGATACACGACGTCCACGCCCTGAATCACGCAAGTGTACATTACGCATGCGTAATAATGAAGTGCCAGAAAATGTGGTTTCGTTGGCCGCATGGGCACATTCATCACGCAAAAAGGCGCAAAAAAAGACGAAAAAAAAAAGTGAACCATAGAATCGGTTTTAGAATCTATTCATTTACAACGGACAGTTGGAAAGAATCGGATCAGTTAATTGAGCTGAACTTTTTTTTTTTTTTATTTGTACAAACCATTATATACAACCAATTACATAACATATGCCAGAAAAATAATTTCTTCATTAATCAAAAGATTGTGAATTTCTGAAAAAGTCCATAGGTCTTTATTGCTTTCTCGTTGATTATGTTTTCCAAACTGGTGCAGTAGTCCTTAATTTCTTGAAGGAAGTAACTGAAGTTAGGCTTGGATCCTGACCATTTCTTCTTATGAATGTGAAATTTTCCCAGAATAATAAGGAGTTGTACAAGTAAAATGAAGTTATTATCATTAATTTCATTAGAATAATACATGCATATATCAAAATTATTTAACATGAAAATAATATTTGTTTTCCTTCTAATAAAATTTTCCATATCCACCCAGAAAATCCTCGTGAATGCACAATTACAAAACAGATGGATAATAGATTCTTTTTCCCCCGAACAAAAATCACAAGAGTAATCAATTTCCAAATTAAATCTCTCTAATACACTTTTAGCTGGATATATACCATGTAAAATTTTAAATGAAACCTCTTTTACTTTATTGTTTAGCCAGAACATATCACAGACACGCCAGGCTTTATTCCAATCAATCTCTCCAAAGACACTGGTCCACTTTACACACTTATGAGTAATTGTATCTCCTGTTATAATATTCCTTAGAAATTTATTTGTATAACTTTGTTTAAGAATATCTATGCCTCCTAAAAAAAAACTTTCTTTAACATACATTACCTCAAAAGAATTACTTCCACAAGATCTTACAAACTGTATAACTGGGAGAGGTATGGCATCAAACACAATTGCATACTCTTTTGGAGTAACAGGAAAACCAAATTTTTCCAAAAAATCGTTATATGCTAATAAATTACCATTTGAATTTAAAAGTTGTTTAACAAACACAATATCATTTTCATACCAATTTTTATAGAAAAGAGACTCATTTTTATATTTAATACATCTATTATTCCACATAATATATTTATTCGGGGAGAAATTGTGTTTATATACCAGCATCCAGGCCAATAAAGCCTGCTTGTGAAAGTTGGCTAACTTTACAGGTAGTTTATCAATTTTAAAATCACATCTCAATAATAGATCTATGCCACCCATCATGTCGAACACATGTTTTGGAATTGCATACCACATGCTATCCTTTTCTTTCATAAATTTAATTAACCAATTAACCTTGAACGTATTATTTAAAGTTTCAAATCTAAGCACAGATAATCCACCTTGGCTCCTATGTTTACATATTATTTCTTTTCTCAAATAATGATGCTTATTCCTCCACAAAAAATTAAACAACAATTTGTCTAATTCTTTGTACACCTTAGATGGCATATCCAAAGCTAAAGACACATAGACAGATCTTGATATCCCTTCTGCTTTGGATAGTAAAACCCTCCCATTCAAAGATAAATCTCTTTGAAGCCAGATATTAAATCTTGTCTTAGTTTTGTTTATTATGGGCTGGAAATTGAGCACACTGCGTTCATTTTCATCTTTATTTATGATAACACCCAAGTATGTAACTATTTGTTTAACAGGAATACCATGTAATTCTGTTAAACTACATGTTTTAATTGAAAACAGCACCGATTTGTTTACATTCATTTTAAGCCCTGACACTGAGGAAAATTCTGTGATACAATTAATTGCTTTTGATATTTCTAAATCATTTTTCAGAAAAATAGTAGTGTCATCAGCTAATTGGGATAATTTGAATATTCTTCCAAATATGTTTATACCTTCAAATTCAGCTTTTTTTATATGTAGGGCCATAATTTGTGTAACTAATAAAAACAAAAAAGGAGACAAAGGGCTACCCTGCTGTATACCTCGATTGATCTCAAATCTACCACTAGTACCTACTGATAATTTGACTGAACTATTACATCCATTGTAAATAGTTCTAACAGCTCTCTGAAAATATTCCCCAAAACCAAAATATTTAATACATCTGAACATAAACTCATGACCAACAGTATCAAATGCTTTGTAAAAATCTATGAATAAGATATATGAATCAGTTGGTATATAACAATTGTAATCAATCATATCTAAAATTAACCTAATGTTATTGCTTATATGCCTCCAAGTCATGAACCCTGTGTCAGGATTCAAGGTCGGGCGAGCCGAAAAGCAGGCGATCGGAGCCGTCAATACGGACAAACGGGGTTTTATTAGGCGAGGGAAGACAGGAACGAACATCCAGAACAATACAATGACGGAACTGGGGACTACTGACTTAGACACGGACTAAATACACAAGACAAGCTAGACTTAATAGGACACAGGCGAGCACAATCAGGATTGAACACGAGGTAATGAGGGGGGCGTGGCACACATCGGGATCGTACGGAGCAGGGTGTGACAGAACCCCCCCCCAAAGGCGCGCACACCGGGCGCGTCAGAGGAGAGGCGACGGACGAGACGAACCGGGAAAACAGGACCTGGAAAACAAAACAGAACGTCAACCAAAACCAGGGAACAGGATGGAGACACAGAAGAAGACCAAGGACGAGAGGAAGGACAAGAGACGACACAGAACAGGGAAGGCAGACAGGCAAACAAGGAAGGGAGACACAGAAGGGGAGACAGGCGGAACAAAAGGGCCAGGAGTGAACGGAGGAGGAACAAAGGGACGAGGAGCAGAGACAGGCGGGACAAACGGAAAGGGAGGAGGAACAAGGGGAGCACGAGGGAGCCCAGGCGGGCGACGGGCAGCGGCCGGAGGGGCCGCAGGCGGGAGGGAGAAGGGAGCTGAAGGGGACCACCCAGGGGCCAAGGGAACGGGACGAGGGAGTGACGGAGGGGACACGGAGGGAGCAGGAGGGAACACCGGTGCAGGCAGGCAAAAGGGGGAAGCCGCGGCAGGCGGAGGCGCAGCCGGAGCCGGCGAAGGCGCCGTCCGACGCCCAGCCGGAGCAGGGGGGCCCGGAGGCGACCGACATGGAGCCGGAGGAGGGACCGAGGACCAGCACCGAGGATCCAGGGGGGGACCCGGCGGCGACCGCCGACCCCGAGCCGGAGGACCCGCAGGCAGCCACCGAGCCACAGCCAGGGGCTGAACGGGCGAGCCAGGGGGCAGGGCGGGCGGGACCCGGGCCCTACGCCTATGTCCCCGTCCCTTGCTGGAGACGGAGAGGCGGGGTCCTGGGGGGCGTCGGCTTTGCCGGGGTAAGGGCGAGGGAGTCAGGAAGGAGGTGCCCGAGGGTGTAGACTCGGGCAGAGCAGGGGGCGTGGCTGCAGGTGATGCAGCCGGGGCCGCGGGCGTGGCCGCAGGCGGGCCGGGCAGGACTGGAGAGGCGGCCTCAAGCAGGGCCGCGGGCAAGACGGGAGAGGCGGCCTCAGGCAGGGCCGCGGGCAGGTGTCCAGCAGGGGGCGCCGCGGGCAGAGCGGCGTCATCCTCCGCTGGCGTGCGGCCAGCAGGGGGCGCCGCGGGCAGAGCGGCGTCATCCTCCGCCGGTGCGACTGCCGGTGAGCAGGGCTGGCCGGACAGGACAGGCGAGACAGGCAGGACAGGAGCCGGCAGGGCAGGCGAGACAGGCAGGACAGGAGCCGGCAGGGCAGGCGAGACAGGCAGGACAGGAGCCGGCATGGCAGGCGAGACAGGCAGGACAGGAGCCGGCATGGCAGGCGAGACAGGCAGGACAGGAGCCGGCAGGGCAGGCGAGACAGGCAGGACAGGAGCCGGCAGGGCAGGCGAGACAGGCAGTTCAAGAGCCGGCAGAACAGGCGAGACAGGCAGTTCAGGTGCCGGCAGAACAGGCGAGACAGGCAGTTCAGGTGCTGGTAGGACGGGCGCCGCCGTCACGTGGCCAGCACGGGGCACCTCAGAGGGCACCTCGGGTGTGCGGCCAGCAGGGGGCGCCTCGGCGGGCACCTCATTCGGAGCTGCAGCGGGCACCCTTGGTTCCTGGTCACCAGGGGGTGCCGCCATCACGCGGCCAGCAGGGGGCGCCGTCGTGGGCGCCGCCATCACGCGGCCAGCAGGGGGCGCCGTCGTGGGCGCCGCCATCACGCGGCCAGCAGGGGGCGCCGCCATCACGCAGCCAGCAGGGGGTACCGCAGCGGGCGCCGCCCTCACGCGGCCAGCAGGGGGCGCCGCAGCGGGTGCTGCAGCCAGAGTGGTGGCAGCTGCAGGAACCGCAGGCAGGTCAGGCAGGACAAGCGGGTCAGGTGGGTCAAGTAAGACAGGCGAGTCAGGCTGGACAGGCGGGTCCGGCAGTGCCGCGGGCAGAGCGGCGGCATCAGCAGCAGGCGGTGCCGCGGGCAAAGCGGCGGCATCAGCAGCCGGCGGTGCAGCCGCGGGCAGATCAGCGGCGGCAGCAGGCAGCGCAGCCGCGGGCAGATCGGCGGCGGCAGCAGGCGGGTCAGGCGGGACAAGCAAGACAGGCGGGTCAGGCTGGACCGGCGGGTCAAGCAGTGCCGCGGGCAGAGCGGCGGCATCAGCAGCAGGCGGTGCCGCGGGCAAAGCGGCGGCATCAGCAGCCGGCGGTGCAGCCGGCAAAGCGGCGGCATCAGCAGCAGGCGGTGCAGCCGCGGGCAGACCGGCGGCGGCAGCAGGCAGCGCAGCCGCGGGCAGACCGGCGGCGGCAGCAGGCAGCGCAGCCGCGGGCAGATCGGCGGCGGCAGCAGACAGCGCAGCCGCTGGCAGATCGTCCCAGGCAGGGAGAAGCGAGCAAGCCCCCACGAAGAGCGTCGGGGCAGCTTCTTCGGCTTTACCCCTTCGCTTCTTCTTCTTGCGCCGCCCGGAAGCTGTAGGAGGCTGTGACGTTGTCTCAGTACCGGCGAGGGGCTGGAACCGCTTCGCCCGGAATTGGTGGACCAGCTGGAGCAGCAGGGAGCGCACCTCCGCCAGAATGCGCTCCTCTGTCACAGGGTTTACTTCCTGGAGGAGATCCCGGCTCCGTTCGACTAAGCCGAATAGCATGGGGTCTTCCTGGATCTCCGGCTGCTCTCCCCAGTACGCGACCTCATGCAGCAGGACGAGCCAGAGGTCGTCGCCCTGCTGCGTCGCGTTGTTTGGGAGTTCCGTCATTCTGTCAGGATTCAAGGTCGGGCGAGCCGAAAAGCAGGCGATCGGAGCCGTCAATACGGACAAACGGGGTTTTATTAGGCGAGGGAAGACAGGAACGAACATCCAGAACAATACAATGACGGAACTGGGGACTACTGACTTAGACACGGACTAAATACACAAGACAAGCTAGACTTAATAGGACACAGGCGAGCACAATCAGGATTGAACACGAGGTAATGAGGGGGGCGTGGCACACATCGGGATCGTACGGAGCAGGGTGTGACACCCTGATTGTTCTTCGTCAATAATCTCATTCAGACCTTTTTTTAATCTTCTAGCAAAAACTAAAGCAAGAAGTTTAGCATCATTATTCAGGAGGGTAATTGGTCTCCAGTTGTCGATGTAAAGTTTATCCTTATTAGGCTTCGGGATCAATGTGATAAGACCTTGTCTTAGAGTTACAGGTAATTCCCCACATGCCACTGATTCTTTAAACATAGCTGCTAAAAAAGGAGTTAATTGAACATTGAACATCTTATAGAATTCGCATGTAAGCCCGTCATTCCCTGGAGACTTATTATCCTTCAAGCCTACTATACAATTTCTAATCTCTTCACAACTAATATCCTTGTCACAAAATAGTTTAAAATCATCATTTATCTTTTTTGTTGTTGTATCAGTAATTTTATTCAAAAACAAATCTGTTTTTCTGTCATCATAGGGTTCTGGAGTGTATAAATTCCTATAAAACTGGGTGACATATTTAGCAATTTCTTTATTATTTTCACATATTTTATTATTAATCATAAGTTTACGCACAGATGATAATTCATTATTACGTTTTTCTAGATTAAAAAAATATTTCGTATTTTTCTCACCGTGTTCAAGCCACTTCTGTCTACTCCTTATAAAGGCACCTCTAGCCTTTTTTTCATAAATGTTGTCTAATTGTGACTGCAAGTAAGCCAACTGCTTAAGCTCTTCGGTCATTATATTTTGTTTACTACATAATTTCATTATTTCTTCAATTAATTTGTATTCTTTCTCTTTATTAACCTTAGCAATTGTTTTACCTATAACTATAGCTGTGCTTCTTATTTCAAATTTCATTAGTTCCCAGTTGTGACCAAATTCATTAAGTGCACATGCCCTTTTCCAATATTTCTCTATAATTTTAACAATATTATTTTTAAATAATTCAATCTTTAATAGGGATTTGTTTAATTTCCAATAATTCGTTTTGGGACCAGTCAGACTTGCAGCATCTTTATTGATATTAATCACTATAGCTTTATGATCTGTCAACACTGAAACTTCAATTCCCACTAGTTTAACATCATTAGCACTATTTGCAGAGATTAACCAAAAATCAATACGAGATTGTTTAGTCAAATCATTATTAGCCCATGAGCCGAACTTCCCATCACTTATACAGATCAATAGTGACGTACACGGAAAACCAGTGTGCGCATGCGTCCGCAGATCGGGCAGCCACACTGCCCTCCAATCAGGACGCGGCGCGCGGCGCGAGTGAAGTCTAAAGGATGGGGAGGCGCCGCCATTATTCGATCAGGCTGCAGCGGTCAGTAGACATTACAATCGTGGGTTTAATTACGACTGAAAGTAACGCAGGACAACGCCGTTAATGGAAACCACTTTCTAGTCACTAACAGGAGGAGGCATTTGTGGCACGGTAAGGCGTTTGTGGGGAATGGGTTTGTATCTGTGACTGCAAATGTAGCTAGCTAGTTTCGTATTCTACCGGGAGTCCTTTAGTTACGGAAAATATGCTTATATGTTTGCAGAAGTGATAAAGTAGTCAAATTCTGTACTCGACTAAAAGTAATTTTGCTTCAATATTATTACAATTATAGTCGGCGTAAAAGTACTCAACAATTTCGCTACTTGGGTGAGAGTAAAAGAGTATCCAGAAAAGAAGACTACTGGAGTTGCGAGACCGCGGTGAAGTTTTATGTTCGATATTCGCTACATTTACTGACATCTAAACTGCAATATCTTCGGGATTATGACGGCAATTCTTTTCAGATTAGACTCCACATGTGAAGTTAAACAAGGAAAATATTTCACACTTTTAGTTGGTTCCACATCCTCTACCAATGTGAATTAAAAATACAAAGCAATTCGGGAATATCCTTCTGCTCACATAAAACTGCTGGAAAATTTAGGGACCATCTTGAAAGTGCAATGCCAATCAGCATAACACCACTTGTACAGTATGTGTCCTTTAACCGTCTATCAGTATTGCTGTTGGATAAATTGTAATACCTCCTTCATTTTTAAGCCAATCAACATCAAACCAAATTCAGTGTGCTCCTCCGGCCCTCTTTCATCTTTCACACCATTTTAGGAAAGTTCCACACTCAGCTATTTTGCTGAACCACCAGTGCTTCAAGTGGGCCGGAACACAGTTCCGGAACTTCTGTATTTTTTTCTTTTGGGTTCCGCCACTTTTTTCTGCGTTCCGGTACTTACTGAAACTGATCCGACGCAGCGACAGTGGCCCGAGAAAATTAGAGTTCCTGCACTTATTTTTTCCCCACTTCAAGCACTGTGAACAACATTTGTATGTGTCCATATAAATGTGTATGATATTATGAATATGGGTGTTTTGTATTAAATAACTACAGAAAATATTGCTTATTCTTAATTTCTAAGTAAAGTAAAACTGAATGAGTAAATGAATATTAATACACATTACACAGTCTGGTCCTACTCTTGATGCTGCTCAGCCTCCTGCTGAGTGGGTGGGGTCCCTCGATGCAAAAGCCCTTCTCTTGCATCTGATGGTGTAAATGTCAGTGGTGGTGGGTAAGCTGTTCCCCACCAGCCTCTGAGCTGCCTTCACCACCTTCACCTCTTGTTTCTGAGCGCACCGCTTCTACTCAGCTCCTAGCAGCTGCGCTCTACCTCCCCAGTCCAATGTTCTCAGAAACCGCAATCTGCCTAACATAGACATGACTACAGGGGGAACAGTCGTGGTATATCCACCCCTGATATCCATGAGTTTGACTGAACTGTACGTCAGGTGCTTGTTTAGTCTGTGTGTATGAGGCTGTGTGTCTGTCTTAGTGTATGTGTCACATGACACACAAAATGTTATTAATGTTTATGGCTGTTGTCAAGGTGACTTTATTAGGTGGGGTTAAGGGTTATGGTGCATTGCAACACACTGATTAACTGGCACAGTCTCACTGAATTTAATTTCATTTTGGTTTCAGCAGATGCCTTCCTGCAGTAAAACCAGCTGCTGTACAAACCAGAAACTTTCCCAGCAGGGTGTCGAAGAGGTTAAAAAAGAGGAGAGGGAATACCTGATATCTGAGGCTGAAGGGACTGCGAACGAGAGCACCTACAAGGTAAAATTAAGTGTATGTGGGTCTCTTCCCAAATGTCACTTGTCCGTTCTGAGGTGGCTTAATTTGTGTATGTTAATTTCAAAAGTGGTCAACGGTAGGTCACACCAGACATGATTTCAGTTTAATGTCTAACCTTTAAGTAATTTTGCTTTCTGCTGTTCTGTTTGTCTAAGTCAGAAGAACCAGCTGTATAATTTTAGGAGGTGAACAGCTTATTCTGCCTTGTTTGTTTTTTGTGACAGAAGGTGAAGGGCGCAGTGGTTCAGGATGTGACTGAGGAGGAGCTGACTGGTTCTCTGCTGTTAGTCACTGATAGCAGGGGCAAACAGTGTGTGAAACCTCCAAACCCAGGTGATTTTAGCTACTAACGCAGGAGTGCCCAACTCCAGTCCTGGAGGACCAGAGCCCTGCACATTTTTGGGTTTCCCCTCATATAACACACCTGATTCAACTCCTTGTGCTACTTACCACGCAGCTCTTGAGCTGAATCATTTATGGTGGAACACGGAAAGAACTAAGCTACACAGAGCTCCGGCCCTCCAGGACTGGAGTTGGGCACCCCCGTACTAATGTATACCATGAAACCTGCAATTGTTTCGGTACATTTGTAGGTAATACTCTGTGCTTCAGGTTGCCATTTCAAACTAGCAGTGTTGTTACTCTGTGCAGTTCAGGCATGGCAGAGATTGCAGCATCAACAGCACACTGTGAACATGGACTGCTTATATAGTAATGAAGGCTCTTTGGAAGATGTCTGTGTTTCTTATTCGCTTTTTTCCTGACTTTGTATTAACCCTGTCCCATCTCAGTACTGAGTGACTTGTCTCTATCTTGCCCCCAGCAAGGAGAGCGGGTGAATCCTCCCAAATCATCGCTTCTTTTCAGGGTCCATTCTATACCACAGACATTGGTCTGCACCGATATACCAAAAAATCTCACCCTAAGGAACTGAGGCTTGGATCAGTAAACACAGCTGAGCATTCACCAGTGTCTGCTGGCCCCAGTACCGCTCAGCTCAGTACAGACACACTCAGTTCCCTGGAAGAAGCAAACACAGACACACTGACGGTTCAACGGGGTTCCCAGAGTGAGAAGATATATAGACAGAGTATAAACCGAGGCTGTAAAATAAACAGGCAGACTTGCATGGAGAAGTCATCCCATCAGTGTTCTGAGTGTGGGAAGAGCTTTAGTGAGTTACGAAACCTCAAGGGACACCAACGAATTCACACAGGGGAGAGGCCCTACCAGTGCTCCCAGTGTGGGAAGAGCTTTAGTGAGTCACGAAGCCTCAAGGGACACCAACGAATTCACACAGGGGAGAGGCCCTACCAGTGCTCCCAGTGTGGGAAGAGCTTCAGGTGTTTAGGAGACCTAAAGAGACACCAACGAATTCACACAGGAGAGAGGCCCTACCAGTGCTCCCAGTGTGGGAAGAGCTTTAGTGAGTCACGAAGCCTCAAGGGACACCAACGAATTCACACAGGGGAGAGGCCCTACCAGTGCTCCCAGTGTGGGAAGAACTTTCGTCAGTTAGGAAACCTCAAGATACACCAACAAATTCACACAGGAGAGAAGCCCTACCAGTGCTCCCAATGTGAGAAGAGCTTCAGCCGTTTAGGAGGCCTAAAGAATCATCAACTGATTCACACAGGGGAGAGGCCCTACCAGTGCTCCCAGTGTGGGAAGAGCTTTAGTGAGTCAGGAAGCCTCAAGAAACATCAACTGATTCACACAGGGGAGAGGCCCTACCAGTGCTCCCAGTGTGGGAAGAACTTTCGTCAGTTAGGAAACCTCAAGATACACCAACAAATTCACACAGGAGAGAAGCCCTACCAGTGCTCCCAGTGTGAGAAGAGCTTCAGCCGTTTAGGAGGCCTAAAGAATCATCAACGAATTCACACAGGAGAGAGGCCCTACCAGTGCTCCCAGTGTGGGAAGAGCTTTAGTGAGTCACGAAGCCTCAAGGGACACCAACGAATTCACACAGGGGAGAGGCCCTACCAGTGCTCCCAGTGTGGGAAGAACTTTCGTCAGTTAGGAAACCTCAAGATACACCAACAAATTCACACAGGAGAGAAGCCCTACCAGTGCTCCCAATGTGAGAAGAGCTTCAGCCGTTTAGGAGGCCTAAAGAATCATCAACGAATTCACACAGGAGAGAGGCCCTACCAGTGCTCCCAGTGTGGGAAGAGCTTTAGTGAGTCACGAAGCCTCAAGGGACACCAACGAATTCACACAGGGGAGAGGCCCTACCAGTGCTCCCAGTGTGGGAAGAACTTTCGTCAGTTAGGAAGCCTCAAGATACACCAACAAATTCACACAGGAGAGAAGCCCTACCAGTGCTCCCAATGTGAGAAGAGCTTCAGCCGTTTAGGAGGCCTAAAGAATCATCAACTGATTCACACAGGGGAGAGGCCCTACCAGTGCTCCCAGTGTGGGAAGAGCTTTAGTGAGTCACGAAGCCTCAAGAGACACCAACAAATTCACACAGGGGAGAGGCCCTACCAGTGCTCCCAGTGTGGGAAGAGCTTCAGCCGTTTAGGAGGCCTAAAGAATCATCAACTGATTCACACCGGGGAGTGGCCCTGCCAGTGCTCCCAGTGTGGGAAGGGCTTCAACCGTTTAGGAAACCTAAAGAGACACGAGCGGATTCACACAGGGAAAAGTTACTGAAAAATTACACTAGTGTATTCAGTGACATTTCAGTACATGTAATTGAACTTGTGTGACTCAGTTAATAGTTAAAGCTTTTTAATTGGGACCTTGACTGGAATAGTATGTTATAGGGTCAAAGGATTAGGTTTAAAGATACTGTACTTGGCTGTAGAGTAGAGCAATAAACCAATTTTATCAAATAATTTTAATTTTTGGTTTAGAGCGATGTGTAAAGTGACAATTGCGATAGACTTTAAACTACCTATGTAACATGGAGCCTGTGAAGTGCCCAAAACTCAGTGGAAACCGCATAAAGTGATCACGTCTCTCTGGGTGAAATTGATCACTTTAAGCAAAAAATTATAACAGATTTTTCTTTGTCTCTGGAATTTTACCAACTCTTTGGCATTTGTATATTTGAAACGCTTGTGGTGTGTTTAATTGCAGTACTGTACGACTTTACTGAACTGTGTATAATTCAAATACTATGATACCATACAGAACTGTACATAAAATGTAGCTTATTGTAGTTTCGCTGATGCATCTTGTTGGCTTGTTTTTGGCAGTTAATCATAAGCTTTGAGTCTATATTCATCATTGAGAGAAAATTATTTTCTTTTTCCTCGTCATGTTTTCTGTGCAGGCAGCATTAGCCTTATGTAGCTACCTAGAAGCAGACGAGTTACCGCAAGACTAACGAATTAAAGTAAAAAAGAATTACCGTTACCGTTTAAATCTTTCCCCCATTAGTTGTAATGTATAAAAGAAACCACAAAACGAACACTGTAAGTGGATTACTTTAAACAGTACTTGTACAGGAGTGATTTTGTCCCAAGCTTTTTGGTCCATATAAGCAGTTGATTACTATAACAGTGATCACTATGAGCGGTTTCCACTGTATTCTTTACATGCCTTTTTTTTTTTCTTTTTATTTTGGGGGCTCTGTAAATGATTGTGACTGAAGGATTAAGTTTAGGAAACCTGACATCACCGATTCTTTGGGGATTAAAGCCTTGTTCAAGGGCTCCACAGTCATATGATCACTCTGCCATGGAATTTGCGCTGACAAATGTCTGGATTTGCAGAACCAGTCCTTTCTTTTCTTTTTGCCATTTCTCAAGCCTTTTTGAAAGCAGTTATGCTTGTACTTATTTACAAGTTAAACCATTAAATATTACAATGTTGGTCATTCTGGCGAACTTTCAGAATAAAAATATATTACGGTGAAATTTGGGTCTGTTGTGTAGAGCAGTACCTTGCCTTTTTAGGTGTATTAATAGTTTGCCATTTGTTGGTCTGATTTATTTAATTTTCTCCAAATAGGCAGCCAAAAATCATTATCAAGAATACATAAGCTGTTTTGAATCTCACAATTTGTTTCACAAGATGTATATTTTTGCTTTGTCAATTTCTGTTTTGTCTTCATCTTAGTTGGCCTTAATTTTTTTCAAGTCAGTTGCACTGGATGTCATGAAATACTTGTGTATTACAGAAATAAATGGTAAAACCGTTCATCCTAGAAGTGATATTGACAGTTTAGACAATTAAGTTGAATAATTTGAGTATGTGTTTTTCTCTTTTTTAGAATATAAATGAATGTTGTTTGGTAATGAGTTTGTGACAATGACCAATGTCTGTCCTTTGTTAATTCTGCATAAATTTATCTTATAAATATTTGTGCATTTTTGTTAAAGACAGTGTTTGCCTCAGTGGCCTAAGCCAGGGGTGGCCAATCGTATCCACAAAGGGCTGGTGTGTATGCGGGTTTTTGGGATAACCTTTAGGTCAGCTGTTCAAACCCAGCTGTGAGGACTCTTCGGCCAATCAGTCCTCTAATTAGGGAGTTGCAACGAAAACCTGCATAAACACCGGCCCTTTGCGGATACAATTGGCCACCCCTGGCCTAAGCTTTTGTGCCTGTGATCAGAAGGTCACCAGTTCAAGGTCAGCTATGGCATTTCTGCAGGTCTTTGAGCAAGGCCCTTAACCCCCAGCTCCATGGGCACCACGACAGGTGGCTACCCTTCACAGCCAGCTTGCTCTCACCTACAGAGAGCAAGTTGAGGGAGGCATAAAGAGGATTTATCTGTGGGGTTCAATAAACTATGTTGTTTTTACAAATATTAATATTTGGTGTGATTAATCATGATCAGTCATGGAAAACTGTACAAGTAATTCATTTTTTAAAAACAATTCCCAGCCCTATATATTTAAAGGGCCTATAGTTATTACAAAAGTATTCCCGGTCTCTTCTGATATTTTGAATTCACATTAGTTGCTAGTGGTTTTCTGTTATTTTTGTAAATATGTGATTGAGCAGTAGTGATACTGAGCTAAAGTCATCATAAATCTACCTTCCTATTAGTATATGAGAAAATCTGGAATCTGGAAAATCTGGAATTATAATGCAAGGTCATTCTACTGCAGAAATATAAACAACCCAATTTGACTTTGTCCCCCCGGGAACTCCTACCTACTGACCTACTCACCATTAACTTAACCTGCCAAAGCACAGAATCAACTGCCAAAGAAGGGCAGAGTCATGTCTCCAAGTACCAAAATAAAAGTAGTTTTCCCTGAGTTACGTGTAATGTTGTTCAAGATACTGATATCAGTTTTGTATCACAATACCAAAAAAAGAGTATGATTGTATCACATTTAAATATTTAAGAAATTGTCACAAAGTGGATAAGAACATATGAAATTTACAAACGAGAGGAGGCCATTTGGCCCGTTAAGCTTGTTTGGGGAGAACCTAACTAATAGCTCAGAGTTCTTATCTAGCTCTGATTTAAAGGAACCCAGGGTTTTAGCTTCCGCTACACTAGCAGGAAGATTATTCCATACTCTAACTACACGCTGTGTAAAGAAGTGCTTCTTCAAATTCGTTTTAAAATGTTCTCCCACTAATTTCCACTTAAGGCCACGAGTTCTAGTAATTAGACTAAACAGCATTTGGCTGAACAGCATCCAGACCCGTTAGAATCTTATAGACCTGGATCACGTCCCCCCTTAGTCTCCTTTGCTCAAGGCTAAACAGATTCAGCTCAGCTAACCTCTCCTCATAAGACATTCCTCTAAGACCAGGAATCATTCTCCTAGCCCTCAGTTGCACCTTTTCTAAGGCAGCAATGTCCTTCTTAAGGTATGGTGACCAAACCTGCACACAATATTCTAGGTTGGGTCTTACCAAGGAATTATATAAATGTAACATCACCTCCCTTGACTTAAACTCCCCACATCTAGAGATATAACCCAACATTCTATTGGCCTTTTTTATTGCTTCCCCACACTGGCGATAGTGGGACATGGAAGCATCAACATGCACACCGAGATCTTTCTCGTAATCAGCTACCTTTATTTCAGTGGAACCCATAAAATATCTGTACTTTATATTTCTGCTCCCTGCATGGATTACCTTACATTTATCTGTTAAATTTCATCTGCCGGGTATCAGCCCAGTTGCTAATTAAATCCAGATCCCGTTGTAGCCTCTCTGCTGCTAGATCAGTATCTGCTACACCACCCACCTACAGTAGGTGTCGTCAAATGTTGGATGTACTGAATTTGCACTTTGGATAGAGATACAGTTGTACTCCTTTTACATGTCTCTTGTGTGGAGAAGTTGCATAGATGGAAATTGCTGTTGCCCACTACCTGCCTTTAGCAGCAGGAGTGAGATATAGTGTTATTTTGGCTTTAAGCTGTGGCAGGCAAAACAACCCAAAAGTTTGACGAAACTGCACCAATGAACAGGACTATGCAGGGCGGACCAATGACCTGCGTGACCCAGTGGGCTGTGCGGCATGGACTAGTTTAATTCCACAGCCTACATAAAAGTAGAGCTATGGTAAGAAAAACATGTCAAGCTGTGCAAGGTGAATTGTAGAAACTGTGATAAATAGTACTGAAATACAAAATAGAATTGATGAGCCCCTTGATAGTACAGGGAACAATGTAGAGACTGAAATTAGAAGGCTTAACCTTCCACAGAGGCAGGTCCCTGGGGCAGCTTTTCATTTTTCACATAACTTCTCTGGAGAAGCTTCTCGTGGCTACGTAAACATGAGACAAAGGCAAATACGTCTATTAATCGCAAAGGCAGATAATGGTGCAATCAGGTAATGCTGGTATTTTCATTCATAAATGGCTGATTTTCAAACAGTGGTGTATGCATATTTCTGTGGCAAAAATTGTAGAAACCTCTAAAAAAGATCATTAGCAAAATGTGTATTTGGATATATATTTTTTTTCAGATGCCAAAGAATTAGTGGTGGTCCCTTCAGTAGAGACTTGTGCCTTTTCACCTCACCTGAGGCAGCCCTGGATCCTAGAGGTGTTATGACCGTGTGAGCCGGCAGTGAGCGTGGAAGCAGGATCGGGCACACAGAAATCCAAAAATGGGGTTTTATTCAGGTAAACTGACAGACAAGAAATCACATGATAAAACAACATCAATGCAGCCGACCGACAAGGCGACGAGGCCTCGGAGGGGGACCCGCAGGTAGGGGTGTTCGGTTCCGTTTTTTTTGGAGTCGACTCCGACTCCCGACTCCTAATTTTGGAGTCGGTGGAATCGACTCCTCGACTCCATTTACTTTGAATTAAAATAGGGTCAGGATTCAGAAGGTGCGTCTCAATATGCTTCCTCGTTTCCTCACTTCTCGCTCGTATGTCCTACGACCCTGAAACCGATCGAGCTCCGCTCTCTTGTAGGACATCTAAATTCTTTAATTCCACCGGGAGGAGGGCGAGGAACGAGGAGGCTTCCTGAGGAGTCAAGAGCGAGGATACAAATGTTTCCTATACTAAAATGTTTAATCAACTAAACCTTATAAATCCCCCTCCTTTTCACATCGCAGCTTCTTCAAATCATATTTAAGTGTGCAATATTAATTAATCATTAAACTTGTAAAAGCAGACTTGTTTTAGACAGTGTATTTATCTAGCCTATTTATTTTGTATATTATTTTATATAATTTTAATTTCTGTATCTTTACATTCATTATAATCTTTTCGTTATAATGAACTGTTGCTGTGTTGAACTTGAAAAAAACACTCAACACTGGGAGTCGATTCCTGACCTGGAGTCGATTCCGACACTAGGGCTAGTGAGAGTCGAGGAATCGACTCTTTTGGAGTCGACTCCCCATCTCTACCCGCAGGCAACCACCGAGCGGGAGCCAATGGACCCGCAGGTGCCCCCCGAGCCCCAGCCAAGGCGAGCGAGGGCGAGCGGGACCCGACCCCTGCATAGGTGTCCCCTCCCCTTTCAGAACACCGACAGGTAGGGACCTGGCCGGGATCCACCGCATTGGGGCGATGGTAGAGGGGTCAGTCCCATAGAGGGGTCCCCGAGAGGTCCCACTCGAGCTCCTCCTCCAAGGGGGAAGGAGTGGTGGTCAGACAGTCTGGGATCTCCTCGGGGACTGGGACTGGTATCATGGGAGCTAAGACGGCTGGAGCAGGAGGTGGAGGCAGAGGAACCTCGAGTGGAGCCGGGGCCAGAGCAGCGGAGCAGCAACTGGAGGCGGGACCTCGGGAGGAGCAGCAACCGGAGGCGGGACCTCGGGAGGAGCAGCAACCGGAGGCGGGACCTCGGGAGGAGCAGCAGGCGAAGGCGGGACCTCGGGCGGAGCAGCAGGCGGAGCAGGTGCCTCAGGAACGGGCGAACAGGGACAAGCAGAGCAGGCACCTCAGGAATGGGCGGAGCAGGGACAGATGGAGTGGGAGCCTCTGAGGGCAGCGATGCAGCTGCCAGGACTGGAGCCTCTGGAACAGGCAGGTCAGGCGGATCAGGAACAGTGAGGGGCAGAGCACCGACCGCCAGTGCAGGAACCGTGGGGGGGCGGAGCATCGCCCACCTGCGCAGGAATCTCTGGTTGTTTGGGAATCATGGAAGTCAGAGCAGGGGTTTGTGCCTTGGCAGTGGTCGTCGCCCGTTTAGGGATCCTGGGGACCCTAAACCCCGGGCTCTGTGGTGCCCAGGGGTGCCGCTGCTCTGGGCCCGGTCTGGATGGGCCTGGGTCCCCCGCCCTGGGTGGATTTTGGGGAACGGGGGTGCTTATGGGGGTGCTGGCTCCAGAGGGGGGGTACTTTGCCCCCCCCCCCCCCCCGATCCTTTCCTCCCCATCTCTAAATGCTTCCCTCCTCCCGCTCCATCACACCAACACACATGTAGGGCTTTGAGGTGCAGGTGCGTCGCTGGGATGCAGGGGAGGTATTCCTCCTCTGTCCCCTCGTGACCACCTGTGTCTCAATCATACATCACAACTTAGACACTCTCATTACTTACTCTCTCATGACACATACATTTAGGGCCTTAGAGGTGGGCACACAAAATGGCATCCGGAGGGCGGTCTGTTTACTCAGCCTTACCTCTGGTGCCAGTGCCCACTTCTCAATTTCAAGTCGCACATAGACATTGAGGGTTCTGGGGAGGGGCCGAGCTGACACCAGCTGTTGATTGGCAGAGGGTGGTTAGCACCATGCCCTTCCCCTGTTTTAAAGCACTTTAGAACAACACGCACCAACACCACATCTGAGCGGGCGAAGGGAAGCATGGGGTCTTTTCACACCCCCGTTCTCTGTTCGCCATCTGGAGCCAGGGGCTGAGAAGAAGAGCTGGCCGTCCAGTCAGGGTCTTGGCTGGTAGGCTTCTCGGCTGCTGCTGGGTCCAGGGTGGTCTCGGAGTATAAAGTATATATGGGGAGTATGAGTGTGTGTACGCCGTTCATTTCTGTGTGTCTCCATGTTGGGTGAATATTTGTTTATGTGTGCATGAGGGTGGGAACATATGCTTGTGTATGTGTGTGCCTGTTTGTCTATATGTGTCAGGCTGGGTCTTAGACTCCACCTGGAATAACATCTATTCCCCCTCGCCACACTCCCTGCCGGTGGATGGGGCCTCCGGCTGCTGATGCATTGGTGGTTCTCGATGTCCGGGGTTGGATGCTCTGGTGTGTGCTGGCTCACTCCTGGCTGTTGGGCCCCTGCTGGGGGGTGGGGGGGCCCTTGGATCTCTGGACCCGGGGTCCGGTCTGCCCTGGTGTGGAGCCTGCGATGTGGCTGCCGGATGGCCCCCCTCCGGAGCGCTCCTCTGCCCTTTTCTGGGTGGGGGCTGGGGTTCCCGTGCCCTGGGGGGCCTCTGGATGTCTGGGGCCCGGGTCTCCTCCATGTCGGCTTCATGTCCTGGGGGTGCGGGGCTGTGGCTCCCCACAAACACTACTAGACATTTACATGGAGAAACCTTATGCGCGCTGACACACACAGGTGTGCACACAGGTGCTCACGAACACACACTGACTTGATCCGCTGTTGCTTCTGGACATGTGTTGTAATGTTGGTTGCGTGTGCTGTTCAACAACATTTAACGTTTGATGTTCGTTGTGATTTATACAGATGTTGGTTGTTTTTTTTCTCTCTTCAGCAGACATGGAAGCAGATTGTTTTTTTTCTCCTCTCTCTCCCTCTCTCTGTATTTCCCGTCTTCCCTTTTCTCCCCCCCTCCCCCTCTCCTTTTGAGGAATTAAATAAAAAATAAAAATAAATAAATAAATAGAAATAAAGTAGTCCTCCGCAGAGGGGGGGAAAGGGGGATCCTGGGGACCCGCGGGATGGCGTCCCTAACTGTCACGCCCCGCTCCGTCCGCTCCTAGTGTGTGCCACGCCCCCTCCTTATCCACGTGTGCTTCCCCGATTGTGCCCAGCTGTTTCCTGTTTCTTTTGCCTTGTTCTGTGTATATGAGTCCGCGTCTCCCCATGTATGCCAGATCCGTCATTGTAGTGTCCGTCGATGTCCGTGCCTGTCTGTCTCTGGACAAATAAACCCCGTTTCCCTGACTGCCTGACTGCTCTCGCCTGCTTCCCTGCTCGCCCTCCATCGCTGAATGTGACACTAACGACCTGGCCCCTTTAAGAGCAAGGCGCATCCCTGCAAAGGGGTGAGCTGCTGGCGCTGGCAGTGAAGGAGTGGGCAGGTGCGCTGCACAGTGCTTGAAGGGAGAGGCGCTCAATCGCTCTCGCGCGCCATCAAACGCCTAAATTGCCATTTAGGAGAGCGAAAAATCACGCACGCCAAAAAATAAAACATTTAAAAGTCGCGCATCTCGGTGTTTCAGCGAAGACGATCGGGAATTCCCCTCCTCACGCAACCCAGTTCATTAATATTCAGTGAAATTGTAACAGCTACAACGATTGGTCTATCGCCATTATGAATACACAATTGACCAATGAGAAACCGGGTTTCATGTATCACTAGGCAGCACGGATAACAATGGCGAAGAATGAGTGCCGGAGAAACAAGATTATGTACGCAACATTTCTGAAGTGGTGTGTGAAAGCCCGAGGCATGGCGCCGCGGATCGAGAGGGAGAATGGAAAGGAAATGGTCATGGAGGTAATTCAAGCTTATTTATCCGTTGACACACCTTATATTAGATACATAAATCGGCTGTATTTGGACAGTTGCATGTCATAATCATATTCAATTCATTGCCCACGGGGCCCTGGCCCGACCCCATTTTTCAACCTCCGTTTTCCCAGCTGAAAATATCATGAATTCGATATCCAATGAAAAAACAGCTCCCCTAGGCCAACTTAGGAGAGCTATTTTTCACTCCCCTGACTTTTTTTCCCTTCAAGCACTGGCTGCACTCCTAGGCTGCATTGATGCGGGCTTCGGGCACCGAATGGTGACGTCAGGAGTGAACACCACCCGGTCCAGAAACGGGAGGGGCGTCTCCCGACACACGGTAGGGGAAGCAGCAGAGACCAGGGCAGCCCCCAGGAAGATTCCTGGTGCGTCCTCCGGTTTCCGAATATTTCGCAGTCTTTCTCCCTGTCTTCGGTGAAACCTGCAGTGTTTCGGGCATGGACTGTAAGGTAGCCCGCTGTCAGAGTCCACCTGCCACATCATCGCTTCCGCCGCCTTCTCTCTAAGTTGCCGGAGGTTGTCACGCACTTCCTCTGCTAAGTGCGCGTCTCCGGGCAGGGACATCTCCTCCAGTATGTCCCTGCTCCAGTTGGCTAAAGCCCAAGCTGCTGGATCTTCCCGGACTTCGGACTGACGTAGCCAGTATAAAACCTAATCGGTGAGGCCGAGGTATTCAGACTCACCGATCCGAGGTGTCTTCCTGTTGAGTAAGGTCATTTTGTTATGACCGTGTGCAGGGACAAGCGAGCAGTGAGTGGGGAAGCAGGATCGGGCACACAGAAATCCAAAAAACAGGGTTTTATTCAGGTAAACTGACAGACAAGGAATCACACGATAAAACAACATCAATGACCAGACTGGGGAAACAGACTTGAACGCGGACTAAATACACAGGACTACTTGGAAATAACACGAAACAGCTGAATACAATCAGGAATTGACACGAGGTAACGAGGGGGCATAACACACGGAAGGATCGTATGAGCAGGTCATGACATAGCAATCGAATAGAATGTCTTTCAAATGCTGGTCACATAATAAGTGATGATGCAATTTCAAAAAACCTGGAATGTCCAGGAAATTCCACAACACATTCATAGTATCTATAACTCAAAACTTGAAAGTAGTACAGAGTAAGTATGCATGTAAAATTGTATAAGATACCATAACAGGTTTACATTTTGTAGTACTCACATCAGTATGTTGTCATTAGTTGATGAATAAACAAAAAGGAGAAAAACAAGTGTGGGTAAGTACCATTGTAGATGGTTTTGTGTGAGTAACTCGCCTTACTTTTTGACCCAAGATCAGCGATACTGAGAGCATCAAACACATATCTTGTCAGACCTGTACTGGAATCTGGAAGACAGACGAATGGGTCAGTGCTGTCCATGCTATTCAAGGACAGAGTTTTAAACGAAGAGCTACGAGAATGATTCCTGGTCTTAGAGGAATGTCTTACGAGGAGAGGTTAGCGGAACTGAATCTGTTCAGCCTTGAGCAAAGGCGACTAAGGGGGGATATGATTCAGGTCTATAAGATTCTAACGGGTCTGGATGCTGTTCAGCCAAATGACTATTTCAATATTAGTCTAAATACTAGAACTCGTGGCCATAAGTGGAAATTAGCGGGAGAACATTTTAAAACAAATTTGAGGAAGCACTTCTTTACACAGCGTGTAGTCAGAGTATGGAATAGTCTTCCTGCTATTGTAGTGGAAGCTAAAACCATGGGTTCCTTTAAATCAGAGCTAGATAAGATTTTAACAACTCTGAGATATTAGCTAAGTTCTCCCCAAACGAGCTTGATGGGCCGAATGGCCTCCTCTCGTTTGTAAATTTCTTATGTTCTTATGTTCTTATACATGTGCTCCTGTCTGTTGACTTGATTCACCCTGTTCAGGTAGGGTTGTATTCCTTGCTTTACAATCCCTCTTTCTTTCCAATACATTTTAACATGACCGCTGTAATATAAATAGTATATGCTTTTTCAATATAATATATATATATACACACACACACTCCTCAAAAAATTTAAAGGAAGAATTTTTAATCAGAGGATAGCTTCAAGTTAATTAAACATCTGGGATGTTGATCTGTGGGGTGATCCACGAAGCAGGATTAAGGGAAAGTCTGACTTAAATGACACAGACTTGTCAAAATAAGTGGGAATTCCGTTCCATCAATGTGTCTTAAATGAATCCCCGCTGAAGTACCATGGTAACTTAGGCGAGTGAACAAGTCTGCTCCGGAGCAGGTTAACTGTCTCGCTTAAGCGATGTCTCAAAGAATGTCTGACGTGTGGAAAGAGATTCCCGAGAGATCGTTACGTCATACGAATTCCTGTGCTGTCAGTACTCATGTCAAAAATAATAAATAATATAAATGTGGAGTCTCAGCATTTTCATTGTTTTAAGATATTAAATCCTTACAGTTTTGCAAATCTCAAACAATACATACAACAATTGGAAACAGACATAAAAATATATACTAAGAACATAGCAGCATAGCTTAATTACATTTAAAATATAACAAGAATAAAAGTAGTAATCATTAACTATTAATTAATTATTAATGAAAGAATAAGATAATTAAGGTCAGGTCTATTTAAGCATTACTAAGGCCTCGTTCACACGGACGTCTGTACCAGGCGTTTTTCTGGTGTTGCTGGTGCCAGGTGAGCGCCGACTGTTTTTCTGCTCATTGGAGCAAATCAAAGCATCCACACGGGTGTTCAGCACCGGCGTTCGGCCGGCTATGCGTTCAGGTGGCGTCAAATAAACGCTGCATGCAATGTTTTCTTGGTGTCAAAAACCCGACGCTATTGCGTTCGGTTGGTGTTCTGGAGGACTGAATATGTCCCATGATTCTGTACGGCAACTATTAGCTTAGATACGCGTAATACGTTTGCTTTTATTTTTGATTTAAAATATGTGTTTCATGTGTCTTTGTCGTGCAAGTGGGGCTGCGCCGCGTCGGTGCTCACAGCATGACAGCCTGGACTGCGGCGCCGTACCCGCGTAGCCAAGAGCCGGGAGCCAACGCTTCGCGGGATGATCCCAATGTGGAAGAAAAATTGATACTATGCTCTATGCTTTTAAAACATTAATCAATATTATGCAAATCATGTATCAGTGCAATAAGAAATTAATAATTAAACTTATGTTACCATTTATGTTATAACTGGTAACTAATTATATACAGTTGTATAATTGCTGTTTCATGACCTTACTGTTTTATGACTCTGATACATGGTGCAATAATTCTGTAGCAGGCTGCAATGCTTAAAAAGCGGAACTAATATATTTGCAAGAGAACCAAACTAAGGTACAGACCTAAGTTTGAGAAGTAAGCTATTGCAACATAAGCAAGGCATATGACCGCTGAGGAGGGGTACTGCTAGGGTAAGCGGAGATGTTATAGTGATAACCACAAGGGGCGACCATGGAAAGGTCAACCCTACCTCTAACCTGATGTTCACCGATAACGAGGTGACCACAGAAAATTCTACTACTCAGCTGCCTCCTCAGCTGATCGAAAGATGTGCTAATGATGCTAAAATGTGCTGAAATGTCGCAATTCTATGCCTATAAAAGTTGTACCTACCTGTTGTTCGGGGAACAGCTCACAAGACGCATGAAAGATTGCTGAGTGTCTGTTCCCCAAAGCTTTGGTAAAGGTAATAAAGTTTGTCAGACTCTTAAACTCATAGACTTCTGCGAAATTCCTTTCACACCAGATGCGGGGCGATGTCACCGGCTGGTTAACTTTAACCGAGTTGTAATAAAGAATAGGGTTCCGTGTTTTCAATGCAGAACTATAAACCAAGATGACCCAAGTGTAAACACTCTGGACAGAGTAATTACTGCCCCCACAGGTAAATATACGAAACTACAGATTGGGCATCAAGCTGGTGTTAAACAGCGTCAAGCGAACACCAGCAAAACGCCAATCAATCACAGATACAAAACGCAGGAAAACACATATGGTGTTCAGAGGGCGTTCATTTTGAACGTCCATGTGGACAAGGCCTAAGTGAGACCAGTGTTGGGTGTAACGCGTTACTGTAATTAAACTACTTTTCCACTGAAAAAGTAGAGTAACTGATTACTCTATCATTTTTAGGTATTTTAATTACAGTTACTCATAATGTACTTGCGTTAAATTGTAAAATAATTAAACTTGCTGAATATCATTATTTAATTTTATTAATTTATCTTTTAAAGGTAAAAGTAAACTGCCGCTTTCAAATCGTTGTAGTGCAGGTGCACGTGATTTCGCGCCAGTTTGCTGCATAGTCATATTCTAAAACAGAAGATATCGGACTCGGCTGAAGCGAGTGGCTGTTTTACGAAATGGAAACATGTCATGTTTAACATTTCTTAAGTTAAGCTTTTTTGTTATTGCAGAATAATATTTTTTTGTTATTCAGGAATTGTGTTTCTGTCACGATCGCGGGGAAAGACGAGGCAGGAAGGCGAAAATCCACATACAAAAGGGTTTATTACTGTGACCAGGACAAACAGTGACGCACATTAACCCTTGGGAGTCTGAAGGTGTTTTGGAGCCCTGAAGAGATTCTGACATGTCCTGACATTTGTGTATTTTTCAGTTACTTATAAACATATAAATGTCTAAAGTCTGATAACATTGTATTCAGCACAAACTGGGCTACACTAATATACACTCACCTAAAGGATTATTAGGAACACCATACTAATACGGTGTTTGACCCCCTTTCGCCTTCAGAACTGCCTTAATTCTATGTGGCATTGATTCAACAAGGTGCTGAAAGCATTCTTTAGAAATGTTGGCCCATATTGATAGGATAGCATCTTGCAGTTGATGGAAATTTGTGGGATGCACATCCAGGGCACCTCCCGTTCCACCACATCCCAAAGATGCTCTATTGGGTTGAGATCTGGTGACTGTGGGGGCCATTGTAGTACAGTGAACACATTGTCATGTTCAAGAAACCAATTTGAAATGATTCGAGCTTTGTGACATGGTGCATTATCCTGCTGGAAGTAGCCATCAGAGGATGGGTACATGGTGGTCATAAAGGGATGGACATGGTCAGAAACAATGCTCAGGTAGGCCGTGGCATTTAAATGATGCCCAATTGGCACTAAGGGGCCTAAAGTGTGCCAAGAAAACATCCCCCACACCATTACACCACCACCACCAGCCTGCACAGTGGTAATAAGGCATGATGGATCCATGTTCTCATTCTGTTTATGCCAAATTCTGACTCTACCATTTGAATGTCTCAACAGAGACTCATCAGACCAGGCAACATTTTTCCCAGTCTTCAACTGTCCAATTTTGGTGAGCTCGTGCAAATTGTAGCCTCTTTTTCCTATTTGTAGTGGAGATGAGTGGTACCCGGTGGGATCTTCTGCTGTGGTAGCCCATCCGCCTCAAGGTTGTGCGTGTTGTGGCTTCACAAATGCTTTGCTGCATACCTCGGTTGTAACGAGTGGTTATTTCAGTCAAAGTTGCTCTTCTATTAGCTTGAATCAGTCGACCCATTCTCCTCTGACCTCTAGCATCAACAAGGCATTTTCGCCCACAGGACTGCCGCATACTGGATGTTTTTCCCTTTGCACACCATTCTTTGTAAACCCTACAAATGGTTGTGCGTGAAAATCCCAGTAACTGAGCAGATTGTGAAATTCTCAGACCGGCCCATCTGGCACCAACAACCATGCCACGCTCAAAATTGCTTAAATCACCTTTCTTTCCCATTCTGACATTCAGTTTGGAGTTCAGGAGATTGTCTTGACCAGGATCACACCCCTAAATGCATTGAAGCAACTGCCATGTGATTGGTTGATTAGATAATTGCATTAATGAGAAATTGAACAGGTGTTCCTAATAATCCTTTAGGTGAGTGTATATGAAATTTGAGGATCCAAGTTTTCAGTACCAGCGACAGTGACTTACTGTCATTTAATGGGTGCTAAACCAGAAACCAGTATATTACGTATAATATATTTCATTTCATTTTGACCAGTGGGTATTACTTCTGGCATATCCTAACCCTAACCCTTATCTGATATGTATGGGCTGCTGACTGCTGAGACAAGTTGCTGTGTTTTTGCTGCAGAGTACAAAATGGGTGGTCCTGGTTTTTGGTCTGTTACATCACACCCAGAGAGGTTCCCTGATTGGTGGACTCTGATATGGAGGTGTGACCTAAAATCCACATACCATTTACTTTTTGATGAAAAAATTCTCATTTTTTTAATAATTACAAACCACAGTAAAATACAAAATGTACAATAAAGTTGTTAAATCAGAAAAAAATAGAAATATATTTCAGAATTAATAGGCAATAATACGGTGGCCCCTAGAGACAAAACACACGCAAAAGAAAAAGCAGAAACAAAATGAAAATGCGCAGCAAGTAGACAATCCCAAACCGGAAGTGCTCCACCACGCTAGGGGGCGCGGTGAGCTCATGTGGCACAGTCGCTACACAGTAGTGATGGGAAGTTCGACTGAATTAACTGATTTGATTCTTTCGAGCTGTCCGTTGTAATGAATCGATTCTAAAATCGATTCTGTGATTCACTTTTTTTTCCGTCTTTTTTGCGCCTGACCGTATGAGTCAACGAATCATGGGATCGGATAATAAATCAAACGGTGTCTCAAGGTTACGTTATTTGACTGAAAGATGGGGCTGGTGTTAAACAAAAATGTTCAGCTTGACTATTCACAATAAAAAAAACAATATATAAAAAGCAGAAAGGGTGTCGATGCTGAATAAACACGCGTGTATATATAGTTCTTATTTTCTTGACTTTAGCCAAATTCATGTGCATGAGTATCAAGGACTACATCACAGTTAACAACTGCAATATTACCAATACAATCACACACACATACAATGAGCATGAGTAAACTTGCATACGTTGTTGTGTAAACGTCAAAGTTAATAAATATCTTTGGTTTTTGATGAAAGACATATGGTTTTATTATGCAGAAATGCAATAATTTACTGTTGTGAACGCCGCAATGGCTCTTGGGATCGGTTCGCAAACCATCCGTTTGACTCGCCGACGGAGTGTCCGAGAGTCCGTTCGATGAACAAATCGAACTTACGGTTTTCGGACACTCGGTCGGTGACTAAAACGAATGGTTTGCGAACCGATCCCAAGAGCCCTCGCCGCCTCGCGGCATTTGCTGCGGAAATGCAGTTACGCTGTTGAAAGGAATAAAATTAACGCAGCTGTTCACAGGGCTGTCAACTTTGGTCAGCCGGTTGGCCAGAGATTTTCCATTTCAGACAAGTCCGCACACGCATTTACACCTTTGTGACAGTTTTATTCCCTTGTAAATGGTCTGTAGGGTTTGCAAACTACCCCAACGCTTTTGCTGCAGCTAATTTTAGGTTTATAATGTAATAATATAAATTTGCAGTAAGATTTCTTGCACGAGCGTGAGAATCCGAAAGCGTGAGTGTCACGCCAGATGCGTGAGAGTTGGCAGCCCTGTGTTCATTTATCACAACAGTAAATTATTGCATTTCTGCATAATAAAACCATATGTCTTTCATATGCAAGTTCATATGAAACGTATGCAAGTTTACTCATGCTCATTGTATGTGTGTGTGATTGTATTGGTAATATTGCAGTTGTTAACTGTGATGTAGTCCTTGATACTCATGCACATGAATTTGGCTAAAGTCAAGAAAATAAGAACTATATATACACGCGTGTTTATTCAGCATCGACACCCTTTCTGCTTTTTATATATTGTTTTTTTTATTGTGAATAGTCAAGCTGAACATTTTTGTTGAACACCAGCCCCATCTTTCAGTCAAATAACGTAACCTTGAGACACCGTTTGATTTATTATCCGATCCCATGATTCGTTGACTCATACGGTCAGGCGCAAAAAAGACGGAAAAAAAAGTGAATCACAGAATCGATTTTAGAATCGATTCATTACAACGGACAGCTCGAAAGAATCAAATCAGTTAATTCAGTCGAACTTCCCATCACTACTGTGTAGCGACTGTGCCACATGAGCTCACCGCGCCCCCTAGCGTGGTGGAGCACTTCCGGTTTGGGATTGTCTACTTGCTGCGCATTTTCATTTTGTTTCTGCTTTTTCTTTTGCGTGTGTTTTTTTAACTTGCTGCGCATTTTCATTTTGTTTCTGCTTTTTCTTTTGCGTGTGTTTTTTTAACTTGCTGCGCATTTTCATTTTGTTTCTGCTTTTTCTTTTGCGTGTGTTTTTTTAATTTGCTGCGCATTTTCATTTTGTTTCTGCTTTTTCTTTTGTGTGTTTTTTTAATTTGCTGCGCATTTTCATTTTGTTTCTGCTTTTTCTTTTGTGTGTGTTTTGTCTCTAGGGGCCACCGTACAATAAGGTTCAATGTTTCTCTCACTAATGACCTAATGTTAAGTGTTAAAACAGCCAAGTGAAAGTCGAACAAAATGAAAGACAAAAGTGTGAACTGAACCAGTAGGTGGCAGCAAAATATAAAGCTGGTCCCCACTAGACAGTCCAGCTTCAAAGTTTGTTCATTTATTTACACAAATAGAAGGAATTTGTTGATCATTTAAATAGGATTAACGAGCTTGGATATTTTAATCAAAATTTCTTAAGACCCGTGGTTTGTATTGGCCCCTCCCTCTGCTTCTCTCTGATTGGTTCCCCTCTTTCTACAGAAGCTCCAGTGCAGCTGAATGGTGATGATGGTGCAAATCAGATACAACACACCAGTCCCAGCTTTCAGTGCAGCATCTAGAACCTGCTCCCACCTGTCAGACATATAATACATCAGTGTGTCTGTCAGTCACACGTATCACATTTAAACCTGAAGAACAATGCAGTGAATCTACTCTGACAGAATTATAACCACCTTGATGACCAACAGCAGCACCAATAAGCCCAGTCTTACATACAGAGCCAGCTGGACCAGGGAGCTGAATAAGAGGGTGGATTTGAACAGTAAAGTCTTACATGCTTTATAGTAACATGGTTCAGCCACATCTGAATTATTTCACAGGCTGTGCAGGAGGAACAGTAGAAATTTACACAGAACATGAAAACTGCTGGGGAATGTTAACTGGTGGCTTTATTATGATTATTACATAACATGCTACATTGTTCTGTAAAATCCAAAGAGGCCTGTAGTCTATCCTCAGTAGAAAGGCGTTCACCTTGGATGGGATGTCGTCTCATGTATTTTATAAGTAAAATAAAATCAAAAAATCAATCTTTATTCTCATAAACAAAAGGGAAGTTTTACATTACAGTGTGACCAGGTAAATGCTGCTAGCTGGACACCACACTCCTGTAAATGCTGCTGAATGCTTACCTCAGTTTATCATTATTCCCTCCATCTTCATCATGTGCCAAAGAACAGCAGCGGAAAGAGGAGAAAGGATAAGTTGAAAAATAAAAACACTGATCTGTTAGTAAGTAAAGATTCCTAAGATAAAGTCATTTCTCAAAGTAAAATAAGAATAATGAAACATATTCAGCAGATTAGCTGCTTGAATGCAGAATAAAACATTTAGGTTATGTTATTGTAGATGTGGCACATGGTGTTAATGTAGCGGTAAACACAAGACTGTCATAACCAGCTTGTCCGATCCTCCTGTGATCCGCCACGCCCCCTCATCTACCTCGGATGGAATCCCCGTGTTACCGGCTGTTAGTCTGATGTATTTTGGTCTGTTAGGCAGGGCCGTGCAGAGACGTTTAAAGGGGCGGGTGCTCAAAATTAAAAAAGATAGAACAGGCTGAATAACAAAAACTCACATTCATGACGAATCTAATATGGAATTATGTGGATATCCATATTAGATCGTTTTTAGTGAAATAAAAGCCCTCCAGAAAAGAAGGGAAAAGTCCTGTAACTTACTTTAAAACAAAACATGTTCCCTAAAATGGTGGACAGAGCTACAGACCCCCTTGTAACACCCTTACCCAGTTAGCTAGCAGTTAATGACCACCACTATTTGTGCAGTTCATAAAAGGACAGGTAATGTTTGTCGCGCTGTTGGACAAACAGCACGCTCATTTATTTAAATTCATTTGTTGTTATAGACTATAGTGTGCGCTGTACACCCTTTTACTGTTTTGTTGCAGTCTGCACCTTCCAATTAATTTGCCTGTTTCTCCTCCAGCTCCGCACCACCCAGCCTGCAGAAAATGCGCGTGCACTTTGCGAGCTCGTACCCGGCTCGTAACGAGCGCGCTCTGCCCTCAAGGGCGAGCATTGGTTAATGGCAGTCATGTGACTGATGCAAGCCAGATCCTTTTATTTAGCAAAATTGAGATTAATAGTTACATTTTATTGTTGAGGGGCAAAGACAGGGCTCCATACGCACATTCACATTAAAAAAAAAAACCCAAGAAAAGGGCACTTGAGGCATCCTGGAGGAAAGGGGCGGGTGCTCAAGCACCCTCCGCCCCCCCCCCTGCACGTGCCTGCCCACATCAGAGCTACAAATATGGAAGAATTGGAAGAAAGCGCATTGCTAGGACTGACCGGAGGCAAATTTCATTTCAAAAGACTACCCGACGGAAGCCTTGATAAAAGCGTGGTTTTGTGCAAACTGTGCAAAAAGGAGTTTGCATACCACCGAAGCACTTCAACCTTACGGTACCATCTAAATGCAAAACATGTTGCAGCGAGCACAGAAACTGTGGGAGCTGTTAGCGCTAGCAGTCCCAGTTCGAGTACCAACAAAAGGTGTCGGCAGCCCAAACTTGATGAGATGACTGGCTTCAGGACCAAAATCAGTAAGTCAACATCGGACAAACTTACAAATTCTCTCACAAAATGGATTGCTCTGGACTGTAGACCACTAATAATGGTAGAAGATAGGGGGTTAGAAAATGTGCTACGGTTAGCGACAGGTGATCCAACTTTCCAACTGCCGTGCCAAAAGACTATTTCAAGTAAAATTCAACAGCTTTATGACACTGAAAAGCAAGCAAAATTAGATGCATTACAGAAAGCAGACTTTGTGGCTCTTACTGGGGATCATTGGACTTCCGTTAGTAATTCTAATTACATCGGAGTCACTGCACATATTGTTGATGTCACAGACGGGACATGGGATCTACAGTTTTTGCCCTGACTGTGCAGAAGACAAACACCAGAAACTATGCCGAAAACTGTGCTGAGCAGTTTCTCTCTGTGGCAGGGGAATGGGGAATTCAACAAAAGGTCACCACAATTGGAACAGACAGTGCATGAACCATGGTGGCTGCAGCAAGACACCTCGCATTCCATCACATGCCTTGTGTTGCTCACATCTTGCAAAGAACCATCACTGTTAGCCTTGCTGATAGTGGGTTTACTGATGCATTAGGAAAATGTCACAAGATAGTGGGTCACTTTAAACACAGCCCTGCTAATATGGAGGAACTACACTAGGAGCAAACAAGACTGGGGCAACAGAAAGAGCCACTCATACAGGATGTTTCCACACGGTGGAATTCAACGCTGGATATGGTTTCTCATCTACTAAAGAATCAAGAGGCTGTTTTTGCTGCTTTAGACAAACAAAAGCACAAGCTAGTCATTTCAACACCAGAGTTGACAGTTATTGTGTAGATTGATAATTACTTTCTTGAACTGTCTACTACAGGTTTGTGACTGAGCTTCTTGGAGGTGAGACATATGTCTCATGCTCAGTGGTTTTACCTGCTTTCTGCTACCTGCATCACACCATGGAGGTCTCCGATGATGACTCAAACTACATGGTGAAATTTAAGGCTGCCTTCACAAAGGACCTATCCCAACGTGTAGCTACACTCAACCATCAGTGGCTCAAGATAGCTACTGTGCTCGACCCACGCTTTAAGGATTTAAAGTGTCTTGCAAGCGGAGAGCGAGAAGAGGTTTTGACCAGCCTTGAGGCCCTGCTGCAGGAACAGTGTAAAGATAGTAAGTAAGTAAGTAAAATTTATTTATAAAGCACATTTAAACACAGCTATTGCTGACCAAAGTGCTGTACATCAATGATAAAATAATAAAAGTAAATAAAAGTAAATAATAATAATAAAATAATAATAATTGCATATTATAAGAAGCAGATCTTATCTAACAAAAATAGACACATCAGGATACCAGAAATAATAGAATCACGGTTATAGGAAAGCCTGTGAATTGAGGTATTTTTTTAATCTAGACTTAAAGATGGCAATAGAGGGGGCACATCTAATATCTGTGGGTAGCTGGTTCCAAAGGCGAGGAGCAGCCACAGCAAAGGCCCTATCACCCTTCTGCTTAAGACGTGACCGTGGCACATGTAAGAGTCCTGCGTTGGAGGACCTAAGAGACCGTGGGGCTGAATACGGCTGGAGGAGGTCAGTAATGTAAGCAGGGCCCTGCCCATTTAAAGCTTTAAAAACAATGAGTAAAACTTTAAATTGAATTCTAAAATGAATGGGGAGCCAATGCAGGGAAGCCAAAACAGGGGTGATATGTTCCCGCTTCCTCGTTCTGGTCAACAGTCTTGCCACCGCAAAGGAGCCAGCAAAGACAAAGAGAGTCCTTCTCTCTTCATTGTCTTCAGACTCTGATTCAGATGAGGAAGCCCTGTGTAACAGGGCCCTGAATTTGTACAGAGCAGAATCCACCATCAGCGAGACGGACTGCCCGCTGCAGTGGTGGTCCAGTCGAGCAGGAACCCACCCACAGCTGTCTGTCCTGGCCTGCAAGTATCTGATTACTCCTGCCACTTCTGTCCCATGTGAGAGACTATTCTCACTTGCAGGTCACATAGTAACAAAAAAGAGGGCTGCCTTGAGCTCTGAAAATGTGAACAGGCTAGTAACTGGCTGAAAGAGACGGACAATAAATAAGCATGGAGGTATTGTGAGTCCAATGGATTTGTTATTTTTTGCACTAAAATGTTCAATGATCACACTGTTTTAGCCTAATGTAGAAAATATTTTTAGCTAAGGTTACTCAGAGTTTACAGGTGAAGCTGGTCAAACTACCTTTTATGTTTCTGCCTTATTTTTTTGACAAGAAAAACTGCACTTTATGTTGAAATTTTTATTATTATTATTTAAAGACAATACTATTCTGAAAATGTACTTAAAGTACGTAAAATAGCACTTTATAAGTCTTGCCCAATTTTGGCCAGGGATATTATTTTTGTCATGCCCGGCTCGTCCGATCCTCGTGTGTGCCACGCCCCCCTCGTTACCTCGTGTTAATTCCCAATCGTAATCACCTGTTACCTGTTATGTTCAGCCTGTCCTGTGTATTTAGTCCGCGTCTGAGTTAGTTTCCCCAGATCCGTCATTGACGTGTATCGCTGTCAGCCCTGTTCGTCTGAATAAAACCCCGTTTACGTTTGGATTCTCGTCTGCCTGCCTGGTATTTGCCCGCTTCCTGCTTGCTTGGCGGACAGCAGTTAAAACAGAATGACGGATCTCCGAGACAACTCACCACAGCAAGTCGAGAGCCAGCGGATCGGCTTGCTGCAAGAGGTGATATACTAGCTGAATCTGCCTGAGGTCCGGGAGGACCCCATTGCTCTTGATTTGGCCAGCCGGAGCGGGACTCTCCTAAGTGAGATGTCGCCGTCCGGGAACACGCACTGTATCGCGGAAGTGTGCGAAAACCTCCGGCAGCTAGTGACAAGGGTAACCGAGGGGCGGCTCCAGCTGCTCGCTCCCTCTGAGGCGACCACGCCTCCAATGACCTGCCAAAGCCGGAAGAAGAAAAAGAGAAGAGAGCGGAGACAGGAAGAGGAACCGGCGATCTTCCTGAGGGCTTGCTCTCTCTCCAGTCTCCACTGCTGCTCCAAAGGAGTACCTCTTGACCCGGTGCCCAGAGGTATGTCCCGCAGAGGCTGCTGCTGCCGTCACCCCGGACGTCACCACCGCTTCCGGTCTACTGGTACCCCTCGCCAGCCCCGCCGAAGAGATGCCGCCTTCGCCCGCTGCTGCTCCTGAGGCGCCCCCAGCTGGCCACGAGTCGGCGGTGCCTGCTGCCGCTGCTACGCCCGCAGCCCGCCTGCCGGCGCCTCCTCCGCCTGCCGCCACGCCCGAGGTAGCTGCCCCGCCTCCGGCTGCTGCTCCGCCACCTGCAGCGCCCGAGGTCTCGGCACCGCCTGCAACTCTGTCCATGTCTGTGACTCCCCTTCCTTTGACTCATGCCCCGGTGCCCGTGATCCCGGTCCATGTCCCGGAGGAGGTCCCAGACTTTCCAACCTCTGCTCCTTTCCCCTTGGGGGAGGAGGAGCTCGAGTGGGACCCCTCGGAAACCTCCCTAGTGACTCCTTTTCCCTTGACCCAGCGAGGCCAACACCCACCAAGACCCCGAATTTCTGTGTCCCGAAAGGGGAGGGGACACAGATGTAGGGACCGGGTCCCGCCCGCCCTGCCCCCTGGCTCGCCCTCGCTTGCCTTGGCTGGGGCTCGGGGGGCGCCTGTGGTTCTTTTGGCTCCGGGTCGGCAGTCACTAGGGTTTACAAAGAATGGTGTGCAAAGGGAAAAACATCCAGTATGCGGCAGTCCTGTGGGCGAAAATGCCTTGTTGATGCTAGAGGTCAGAGGAGAATGGGCCGACTGATTCAAGATGATAGTGTGGAAGTAAAATTGGACATTAGTAGGCCCAGGAGGGGAGGCATATTGGGTCTGTTATGTCTTAGGCCTTAGGCCAGAAGAGATTGTTTTGAATACTATGTGACCTCGCTTTGTGATAGCTGCCTGCAGTTGGCTCCGCAGAAGCGCGGACCTTGGAGGGGCAGACAGTGGAGCAAAGGGGGGGAGAAACCACTTGCAGGAAGAGACTCGAAGCCACCCCAACTGGTGCACAAAGAGTTATAGCTTAATAGAATAGTAGTAGTCAATATATATGTTAATCAAACTAATCATATGTTAACCATGTATTTTCAGTGATTCAGGGACAATACGTCAATGTGTTAATCATTAATCAAACATTAACAGTGATTCAATGCCATATAATTAATATCTATATACATATCTCATGTAGAGTCTAGAAGCCGAGGCTGTCTCCAGTAAGTTGCGTATAATGGGTGGACTTTACCTTGCTACCAAGGTGAACCAATGGAGCGGGAGAATTGTGTTTGTTTTACGTTTCAGCTTAGTTTGTTGATGTTTCATGACCAATCAGGACTTAGAAGTCCTGGGAGTTATGGTTTATCTACTGGTTGCTCTGTGTGCTGGGTGTGACTTGGTACCAAGTGCCAGAGTGTGATGGGAGTGCTTTGCTGAACTTGCTGGAATAAAAGAGATTTTCTTTACTCACCAACCTAAGAGGTCCAGACTTTTATTCTAAGTCCTTGATTTATAATTTTTCTACCACAATAGAAGAGCAACTTTGACTGAAATAACCACTCGTTACAACCGAGGTATGCAGCAAAGCATTTGTGAAGCCACAACACGCACAACCTTGAGGCGGATGGGCTACAACAGCAAAAGACCCCACCGGGTACCACTCATCTCCACTACAAATAGGAAAAAGAGGCTACAATTTGCACGAGCTCACCAAAATTGGACAGTTGAAGACTGGAAAAATGTTGCCTGGTCTGGTGAGTCTCGATTTCTGTTGAGACATTCAAATGGTAGAGTCAGAATTTGGCGTACCTGAGCATTGTTTCTGACCATGTCCATCCCTTTATGACCACCATGTACCCATCCTCTGATGGCTACAGTACTTCCAGCAGGATAATGCACCATGTCACAAAGCTCGAATCATTTCAAATTGGTTTCTTGAACATGACAATGAGTTCATTGTACTACAATGGCCCCCGCAGTCACCAGATCTCAACCCAATAGAGCATCTTTGAGATGTGGTGGAACGGGAGCTTCGTGCCCTGGATGTGCATCCCACAAATCTCCATCAACTGCAAGATGCTATCCTATCAATATGGGCCAACATTTCTAAAGAATGCTTTCAGCACCTTGTTGAATCAATGCCACGTAGAATTAAGGCAGTTCTGAAGGCGAAAGGGGGTCAAACACCGTATTAGTATGGTGTTCCTAATAATCCTTTAGGTGAGTGTATAATAATAACATAACATAATGCTCAAACAGTCAACTAAATATTCTGCTTCCCTAAAGGAAGAAATACAGTCCACAGTCTGACTCAGTTATGTAATCACTGCTGGTTCTTTTTATTTTAGCATTCTCTAATGTTTTCGAAATGAACTCGCACACTTGTCTGTACGTGTTTGTATTCGCCGTTTCATAAAAAGAGTGCCGGTGTTCTGTCGAAAAATACTACCTATCGAGACGTGCTATCGAGCCTTTCTGTGCATGTGCAGTTCTACCGTTTTGGGATTAGGGTTAGGTTTTAGGGGTTAGGGTTATGGTTAAAGTAAGGGTTTTAGGGGTTTGGGGGGGTTAGGGTTAGGGTTAGGGTAAGAGTTAGGGTTAGGGCTATCTATTAGCACTACAGTAGCATTTTTCGACAAGGCAGCATATATCGACAGAACACCGGTTCGGGAATGCGTAGCGGGGCTCCAAATGTTCCACTAAGCGTCGAAAACCCGTATTTTCCACAACAGAATGGGGCTGGTTATCCAGCACTACGAATTCAGCGACCTTCTGTGTAATCAGCATGGCTTTGTTGCTGTCCGAAGGGAGCTTCTCTGAATTGTATCCTGGATTTTTTTGTTGCTTGGGAACAGTTTTGTTCTTTGTCGATGTGGTCTGAATAAATTCGGCGTATTCTTTTGCATGATATTTCTGCAAGTGTTTAATGAAGTTCGTTGTGTTAAAATTTCTAACGCTACTGCCACCCCTCAAAACGGTCCGAATGCATATATTGCACATGGTAGTTCGGCTTTTTTCTTAAAGAACATCAATACCGCGGACATGCTGGCAACACTTTTGGAGTCCGACGTTGCGCCAATGTACATCACGTGACATGCTGCTCATATGATATGGTTGCCTTTACTACATATCATTCAGCTAAGTTCAACTAAGCATTTACATGACGCACTGATGGATCGGATACTCCTAGTTTTTTTTCCTATATCCGATCCAGTAATTTTGGCCAATATTGGATCGATACCGATACGGTGGATCGGATCTGTCCATCCCTAGTAGTCATTGAAAGTGGCATTGAAGCTTTTCACCTATCCATCTGATGGTGATCAGAAAGGAGTAGTGCAAGTCTTCTTAACTTCCAACAACTCAAAGATCTGCTGGAAGAATTCTGGAATGTTGGCTTCTGGAAAGTCTCTCTCAGGCTCTATAACAACATACCCATTATGGCACTTCCACAGTAACAGCTTGTTTATTGGGTAAACAGTAGACTTCTACTTGCTCTCTGTTGCTACTAGTATGTAACAATTGTAGCATTCAGTTTCATTCAGGAGACCCATGAGGTCAACGGCGATTCTCCCCATAGGTGCTCCAGCACAGACGGTGCAAATAGGTGCAGTTTCTTGGCTGCTCCAGTGTAATAGTGAAAAAGTTAACTAGACTGACCTAAAACAAACTCACACAAACTGGCAAACCTCCAGGTACCGATCCGGTTAAATTCCCAGAATTACAGCATCCCACGAATCGAGTGAGTGGACGTAATACCATTTTTAATCACAAGGTGGGGACAAACACTGCCTTGCCACTGCATCTTTGCTATTAAAAATATAATAATTATCATCCATGGCCAGAGCCAAGCAATAAATGTCCACACTAAGGAAATGGCACCTAATCCATGACGCCACAAAATTACTAGTTAGTTCAAGCCTTTTGGCATGTATTCTGTAGGTGTAAGGGGGATCAGTATTGAAAAAAAGCATTCTTCAAAGAAACACGTTTTAAAACTGTTCTAGTCATTAGCTGGCAGTGAAATACGATGTCACTGCTTGACCTAAATTTTAAAGTGCGTTTCGTTTTTGCTGCAACGCTGAATGTTCATAATGCTGTGACAAGCTACGGATAAGGTGCCAAAGAGAAATCCAGGGGTAAACAGTCAGCTGAAAATAAGGCACAGTGACACACAGAGAGGATGCTTCGATCAGGAGGCCGAGAAAGGCTCTCACTGAGACGTACACAAAGACCCCTCTTATGAAACGGCACCTATTCTGCCGTCAAAGGGATAAGAGCACAGCTGCTTTTTTTTTTTTTAATGAAAACAGAGTTATGACCAAAACCAGGTCCCTTACAGGGCAGAAACAGAATACTTATATCATCCAGGAGGAAACTATTTAATTAACTGTTTAATTGTTCACTTATGCCCAGTTTTGTAGAAAACACCATCATTTCCTACCTACTATACATATGGCTGGACAAACAAAACAACACAGTGTCAGTGTAGTTGTTGTATTTTGCCTTTGTGGGGCAGTAGAGATGGCAGAGTTTAAATGAAGCCTTGATTGTCTGACACCCTGGAGTCTGACCTACTTCATCTCACTGCTTCCTTGGTGTAGAAAAAAATAAAAGCACAAGAGTCAGTCCTGCAGCACCTTCACCTGAATTTCTGCTACAGCTGGTTTACCTTGTCAGTCGTCCCAGTTCAGTAAATGCACCTTAATTTGGTCATAAGATGCAGGCCAGGCACAGGACAAACTGCTCCAGCCCAGGAGAGCCTTGTGAATTTAAACCATGGCACACAGTACCGACACACTTTTCGGCCCCGTAAAACCTTTTAGCTGCCTGGGATACACATGGCAAATACATGAGGAGGCATAGCCAAATGGCCCAGGGGGTTACCACGGAGACCGCACCTCTCTGCCTTTGATGTCAGAGAGGACAAGGCCCAGGAAGCCACGCTGGTGATTATTAAGAGGGGATCTTCTAGAATCGGGCTGGCATTCGCTGCCCGAGCACGTGGTCAAATCCAGGCAGCCGGAGCAGAAAGCTGAGGTATGAATACCAAGCATTCCAGCTGCTTCACCCTGAGACGTTCCTCTTCTCCGTCTGGCGAATAAAAGACAGAGTTGAAGTAATGAGGTAGAAACGCATTTGCCAAGCTGCGAGACCAGTGTGCGGGTACACAGATCACCCACGATGTCCTTCTAATCCCAACATAACCGGAAAAGATCTGGTGAATCCACAAGAGGGAGTGTTTTCATTTAAAAAAATGGGTAAAATAAGCCTCAGTCAACCCTGATTATAGGGGTATTCTTAGGGGTAAATTGTTAGGGGTAAACAGGGCCGCAGGTGATTTTGAAGGGTATAAGGATTCTGCATGCTCTGGGATAAGGGTCTCGCAGAGCTGATTAACGTTTGCAGGCATTTCGGTGTTTGAGTTTGCTGCCCCAAGGGCAATCGACTCAGGTAAATGCTCAGCATCTGGCAGACACTCACATTTCAAACTGATGTCAGGTATGTTAAAATCAGTGTTTAGTGCTGTCTGGGATGAAACCTCTCATTAATACATGCTCTCAGTGTCTATTTTTATATTACAAGATACTCAATGCCTGCTTGCACCTGAAAATTCCCTTAAGACAGATACTGTACAAGAGAGTTGAGTCTGTTTCAAATTTTGCGTGAACTAAAGTGTCCACAAAGGCTGGCTAGATACCAGGATTGGCTGGCCGCCGTCTTTGTTTACCGGAGTGACATTTCCTGTCAGCACCCAATTTCGCGAAGTGCTTTTCCCCTTGCCCTGTCATTCAACGCAGAAATGACACACCCGTCCCCCAACCGCAATTCCTCTGTGATAGCTGCCCTTTTCCTTCCAGTGCTCACAGATCTAAAGGCCACCCTTATTGTGCTGATGAAAATGGAAGTGCGTTTTCAAGCCTGAAATAGATTCGGTGCTCTCCAGCATCACCTGGACATACTGTATTTCCACAAACTTACAATAAAGCTTCTGAAAAATAAAAAACACTATCCTTGACCCAGTATTGCTGGATGATTATCTAAAAACAGAGACCTAGTGAACTGTAGGGTCAGTTTAAAGATAAAGGAGTTGGCGTTGTTTTTGCTCTGCTGGCCTTGTGTCAAATGTACCACGGAATTCTGGTTCATGGCATCTGTGTTGACCGTATTTGGCAAGCTGACCTACGTCGGACAGCAGACACCGTCTCCCACACAGGGACACGTTTCTCATCTGGCAGCAAGGTCAGGAGGAATGTGACCGTTTGGCGTTTGCAAATGTCTGCCAGGGTCTTCTGGACAGAACGAAGCAAAAAACCTGAAGGTCCTGCATTCTGTACAACATCACCATCTTAAAAATCAATGCTCTGCTCTCAGTTCATTATTGCAGCAATAACATAACCCTATAAACATGAATCCAACCCCGTTCCGTCTAGTTCCTATGCCACACAGCAACAAAAGACCTGCTTTTCTCTATTTGGGAGAAACCGATCGACTCCTCTAATACTCTACAGAGTTTTCCTATCCATATGAGTCTGCAGATCTTCCCTGCCCATGGAGAACGTGTATCAAAGTCACTTGGGGTATTTTGCTGGGGTATCTGACATCATAGAGCATAAAGCAGTGAGCTGAACTTCTTACTCGAGTTTTGTGCTTACAGTTTCCTTTCTGTTGCCCTTTTCTATCCTCCTTTTTTTTCCTTTTCTTTTGTCCCATGGGAAACAGTCAAAATGCAGCTTCTGGCAGAGCAGGCGGGTCAGATTTAAGACCCGGGCAGCCGTGTGTGGAGACATGACAGCTTGGGGTTTACACATCGGCACTCGACTCGCTTTCCTGACAGCTGAGAAGAATGAATTGCGGTCGCCACTCGCGAGGCACACAGAATTTCTTCAGAATTTCCCTCAGTGTTAGTCTACAGCTTTGAGCTTGGATAACGGCGAGATAGATCACAGAAACAGGCACAAGGGTGTACGCCATGTACTCTAATATCCTATTTTACTCCCATTTATCTTGCTAATGTAGCAAAGTATAGATATAAACTGTTCATCCCTGCTAAATTAAAGACTCTCATTTATGCTCCTATTCTGGGATATTACAGAGGTACTGAGGAATCCACTTGTCACGAGGGCTTGGACTGTTGCTGGAGCATCCTCTATCTTGTCCTGGACGTTCTTACAGAAACCGGCTGGTTGGCTGAGAGGGGTGCGACAGCTTATTATTGACCGATAATCCCAGGTCATTTAATGCCATTCATGGTATCTATAGAGGTCCAATTTTACCCAGTAATATAGCCCAGGGGAAATAGGTTTAGACAGCAGGTTAGTAGTGTGTGTAAACCCCTCGTGCATGACACCTAACACCGGAAATGAGGAGACCTTTCATTCCAGCTTTCTACTTAATATCTAAATTCTCAAGGCTCATGTTTCTCTATACTGTACATATACAATGAGGGAAATAATTATTTGACCCCCCATTGAATTCCTAAGTTCTCCCATTTATAAAGAAATGAGAAATCTATAATTTCAATGGTATGTTTATTTCAATATCAGAAGATAGATTTTCAATAAAACAAACAAGAAAAAATCATTATGTAACAGGTACAAACCAATTTGTCATTTATCAAGGGAAATAAGTATTTCATCCCCTACAAGTCAACAAGAAATTAACACATTAACACAACACAAGTAGTACTTAAGTACTGTATTAACAGATACCAAGCCAGCATTCACATTTAATGCCATTACTTTGTTTAAAGAGTATTCTTTGGTCAACTAACCTTTGTAGATCTTCAATCTTATCACCATGAGAGACACCAGAGAGCTGTCTAAGGATGTCAGAGACAAGATTGTTGACCTTGACAAAGGTGGAATGGGCTACATGACCATCAGCAAGCAGCTTGGTGAGAAAGTGACAACTGTTGGTGGAATTATTTGCAAATGGAAGAAAGACAAAATAACTGTCAATCACCCTGGATCTCGGGCCCCAAGGAAGATTTAGTCTTGTGCGGCATCAGTGATCTTAAGAGCAGTGAGGGCTAACCCCAGAACTATATGGGAGGAGCTCGTTAATGATCTCAAAGCAGCAGGGACCTCGGTTGCCAAGAAAACCATTGGTAACACAGTATGCAGTTATAGTTTGAAATCCTGCAGTGCTCACAAAGTACCCCTGTTCATGAGGGCCCATGTTCAGACCCATCTGAAGCATGCCAGTGAACACCAGAATAATTCCAGTGAGGCTTGGAAGAATGTGATGTGGTCAGATGAGACCAAAATCGAACTGTTTGGCATCAACTCCACTCGCTGTGTTTGGAGGGAACAGAATGCTGACTGTAACCGCAGGAACACCATCCCTATGTCAAACACAGAGGTAGAAGCATTATGCTTTGGGGGTGTTTTTCTGCCAAGGGTACAGGACGGCTGCTGAGCTGTGTGCAAACCTGGTGACCAGCTACAAGAAACATCTGACAGTTGTGCTTGCCAACAATGGTTACTCCATCAAGTACTGAAGCATGTGTTCCAAGGGATCAAATACTTCTTTCCCTAGATAAATGGCAAATTGATTTGTAACTGTTACATAATGATTTTTCTGGCTTGTTTTGTTGATCTATCTATCTTTTGCTGTTAAAATAAACCTACCAGTGAAGTTATAGACTTCTCATTTCTTTATTAATGGGTCAATTTAAGAATTCAGCAGGGGGTCAAATAATTATTTCCCTCACTGTATAGTCCTGTGTACACGGTTCATTAGAATCAGTACTTGAATGCTTCTTGCAGACCATCAGTACCAAATAAATTCAAGAACAAAAGCAGCGGAGAGGACACTTACATCTTCCAGGCTTCCAGAGATGACGGCAGAGACCTTGGCCTGATATTCAGGTGTCATCGGATGGTTCAAGATACTGACTGAAATACTACCCTGCTTATCTGGAATTTCATCATCACCACACTCAGGTGTCAGTTCACTACTGCCAGGAACCAAGCCCAAAGCCTGCAAGTAACTTAATCTCCACCAATCAGAAAAAGACACACTTTAACAGGCCTGCTGCCTGTGGACTTTTTAACAGTTTTCATATGTTATCCTGAGGAATTCTTATACTTTAATACCGAAATTCACCCTCCTTCCTCACTCTCTCGCCACTCAGCCCTTCACCTCGCGGACACTGTCCTGCAATAATAGCGCCCCTCAGATTCAGCAGCACTGAAACGCAGCGGACATTCACATAATTTCTACGCGAATTACCCATACAAATTGTGCATGCCCAGGGGTTGCCGGTTTCGGGGTTTATTAAACCGCCTCTGCAAGATTCCCATTCCTGGATTCCGCTATCGATCAGCATCTCTCCCGACCGGCCCCAAAGTCCGGCTGCTGTCGAAACCCACAACGGCACTGGAATCGAGCGACCCCGAGATTCGGGTCACCGGCGCCGGGAGGACAGCCCTTCACACGCTCGCGTTTCGACGTGATGCACAAAGTTGAGTAATCAATAAGCTATTCCGTCCAAGAATCCAAGCCGGTGATTATTTTTTTTCCTCTTTAACTTACAAGGAGTGCAGTCCTGCTAGCTTTCTTAAACATCTGAAGTGACTTTTGCAAAGAAACACCTGCTAAAATATTAACCTTCTGGGCCTTCACATTCACTGCATAAAACTGTTTCGCTACATTACAATCACAGGCAGCACACTCGCTAGATCCTCCGGTGTAATTTAATTTCCGTTTACATCAGTGCAGGTTTAAGCAAGCCAATTCACCGTCACGACATTCTGACGTTTAATGACTGCTGTTATGGATTAAATACAGGGCTGACTAGGCTTAACAAACATGCTTGTAATGAAATTTAGCAGCTGGTTTCATCCAGGCATCACACAATTAAGCTCAAGAGTAACTGCTACCGGTTCCACGCTTCATCAGTATGCAAACGCTACTCTTGTTTATTTCTCCTGCAGTTCGCTCAGTTTAATTTTCTTGTCAGTTCTGCACCCCTGTTAATCTCTCCTACTTTTGACCCATGAATTGCTATTAAAGCTTTTTATACTGATTGCATGAATTATTCAACTGTCTGTCAGCCGCCGATGGCATCTGTATTTCTTTCAGGCAACAACTCGGAGTGATTTATATAAAACGAAAGAGGCTCCTTTTCATTACGGCGTAGCCAATATTTTGCCTTTACACCTGTGAAACATGATTCTACATGTCAAACAACTGCTTCGCAGTGATGCAGGGTATTACGTTTAAACTGCTAGCATTATGACAGAAAATTATATAAACCAATGCATA
This sequence comes from Paramormyrops kingsleyae, assembly GCF_048594095.1. Classification (NCBI taxonomy): domain Eukaryota; kingdom Metazoa; phylum Chordata; class Actinopteri; order Osteoglossiformes; family Mormyridae; genus Paramormyrops; species Paramormyrops kingsleyae. The sequence continues at coordinate 1,770,149 of NC_132800.1, read as the reverse complement.
CTTAAGTATTCTGTATAATATACCAGTTTTATATCAGCATATTTAACCACTGTGGTTTATTACAATATAACTCAATAATCTGCATATTATTTTGTATAAAATATAATGCATAATTTAGCTTGCATGCATATATATGCATATACAAAAATATGTGTCTGCATATAATTATACTAGAACAACAAACTTAGGGCACCTGGTTCATCCAATAAGACAAAGAGAACCATTCCCTAAATCCCAACAGAGGAGACTCTGCTCTGCAGTCCCAGGGGATAATCAGGGGGTAACTGTTCCTTCCCCCACCCTAAGGGGGCGGTAGTTCACCACTGAAAAACAGTACAGACTTCCACTAAATGCGGCCTGTGGGAGATAATGCAGCTGCCCTGGGCAAGCTTAGGCCTTGGGGTCTTTCATAATTCTTCCTCCTAATTATGAAACCACGACTGAAGGGTGCAATTACATCCAAGCTGAAAGCACGATAACTTAGCGTTGCAGCACCATCCATCTGCTCTCGCCTGCCCACGAAGGCTCTTTAAAGTCCACCTTACTGAAGTGTGCTTCCCAGGGCCAGGTGATGGACTGTAGGCCTTGCTTATATATCCAAGGGCAGCAGGATCACAGTACACATCGCCCCCATGCTGCGTAAACACCACAAGCTGCCCGCCACAGCTCATGCTACACTGGTGCTACTCAGTCAGTAACATCTGGCCAGCTGTTTGTAAGCTGTCAGCAACCTACATCCCCAAAGGAACTGAAGCTCTCAGGGCACTATTAATTATTATTATTATTATTATTATTATTATTGGTGGTAGTAGTAATATTATTGGTATTACATGCATGGGTAATTTGCACAATTTGCAAACTTTTACACATTTGTTGTCTGTTATTGGTCAGTTATTTTACGTGCATTATGAATATTCAGTCATAGTATTCTGTTTCCTTTCATTTGTATTATATCTCCATGTTTACTGTTACATGTCCTGTGTGAAGACTCTGACTAGGCACCAGAATTTAGAAGTATAAATGTCCTCTGCGAAATAAAGTGATCCTGATTCTGATACACGTTTAGCTCGATGTGACTATTTCAGTGACGAGGTTACATGTTCTGGTAGGTCTTCAGGGGATGGTTAATGTTGGCATGTTTTACCTAGAAGCTCTTCTGACATGTTTATGCAAGACCACCCAGGGTTCAATTCATATGGCAAATGATCCCAAGTCAGAGCTTTGCTGAGCTTGACACCGGCTCACCTAGAATCGGTCATACTTGCCGAAACTCATGTTCATACTTAGGGACATGTAAGCAGAACCAAGGAAGACTGACCCACGAAGGTGACTCAGTCACGGCTAATTAAGTCTTGCTGCAGGTGTGATCTGTACCTGTACAGGGTGGACATTAGATATATAAATATAAGCTGCTGCAAGACCAGAACATAATCATAATATCTATGATTAGCAGCAAAATCCATAATTAACTCCACCTTCCAGCTTGATGTACAGTATTAGGTGAGTATTCCCTGATAATTACTGCGGTTTTTGACGCTCAGAATCAGAATCAAAATACAGTCTATTGCCAAGTACGTTCACACATACAAGGAATTTGCTTTGGTGGTTGGTGCCAGACATCGAGAGGTAAGGTGGTTAATATATATAAAGTGGTACCTCGGTTCTCGAACTCACTAGAACTCAAATTTCTTGAAAGTCGAACAAACCAGTTTGACCTAGAACTCGATCTGAGTATCAGAAGTCGAACCGTGAACGCTGACCTAATATAAATTGTATGCGCCAGGAAATGAGTCATACTACAATGCAATTCTTACTTGAATGCCTTCTTCACAGACTGGACGATTAACCAAATAAAGCAGCGCAACATTACAGTAATTAACAATAAATAAACCGCTAACTTACATGTACTATTAGAGCATTTATGTCATTTATTTAAACTTTATTTTACCAGGTAAATTAACTGAAAACCAGTTCTCACTGCTTTACGTGATATTCGGCAGAAATAGCAGATTACGCATCAGAACTGTCTGGGATACAAACATCATGCGTGTAATTAAACTCTTCAGCCAATAAGGGCAAAGGTGTGTCGTCACGGAGGTGGTTCCAGTTTGTGCAGCCTGGTGAGAGGTCGCAATGCATCTAACCATAATGCATTGCGTCAGGATCAGAATGCCTTGCTTTAAGCCAGTGCTGTAAGCAAGTCGAACGCACCCAATGACCGGACTGGGGAAACAAACTGAAACGCGGACTTAATACAGAGGACTAATGACAACAACCAGAAACAGCTGATCACATGGGGATCGAGGTTAACGAGGGGGCATGGCACACGGAAGGAGCGGACGATCGGGGCAGGACAGGGGTAATGTTGGGATAAGATCTTTATCGTTTTGGAAGCCATTAAGAAAAAAATGCTCTTCTTGTCTTATCCTGTTCATTTTGTGTTGAAATGCTAACAAATATATATATATATATATATATATATATATATATATATATATATATATATATTTAGGTGTAATTTTGGGGGGCCAGGAACCAATTAATTGGTTTTCCATAATTTCTTATGGGAAAAATTCGATCAGAACTCGAACTTTTTAGGATTAGATCCGGAGTCCGGAACGGATTAAGTTCGAGAACCAAGGTACCACTGTATGTGTGTGTGTGTGTGTCTATATATATACTATATATATATATATATATATATATATATATATATATATATATGAGTATGTATAGTTACTAATATAAATAGTCAGAGAATGTGAAATATGACAGCATAGAGAGTGCATGTTTGTACTAGGATGGGGAAATAGTACTTGAGTGAGTGTTCCTGGCCTTAATGATGAGGCAGGCCGCGGTGGGGAAGAAACTGTCCCTATGGCGTGATGTTTTGGTCCCAATGGACCGCAACCTTCTGCCAGTGGGGAAAGTCTGAAGGAGTTTCTGACCAGTGAGAGAGGAATCAGCCATAATCCTTCCTGCTCTATTCAAAGACCTGGACTCATACAGGTCCTGTAAGGATGGAAGGTTGCAGCCAATCATCTTCCCGGCAGAGTGGATGATGCGCTGTAGTCTGCTCTTGTCCTTGGCAGTGGCAGCAGGGTACCAGACGGTGATGGAGGTGATGAGGATGGACTCAGTGATGGCAGTGTAGAAGTGCACCATCATAGTCTTTGGCAGACTGAACTTCTTCAGCTGTACATGATATATTGTGGAAAGACTTCCCAGAAGAATGGCAGCTGTTATAGCTACAAAGGGGGAACCAACTCCATATCGATGCCTATGGACAGGACAGACGATGCTAATTGTACAGTCCTCCTTCTGGCTGTAACTACCCTTCTCTAATTAAAAACACTAATAGGTTATTAATTCTTTCCACCCATTCATCATCCAACCATTTAGCCAGCAATGGCTAACAGTAACTCTGCAGCCTCTCCATTGACTCTGAGGGTTCAAGACAGGTGTTCAGTCCATCACAGGTGACGTGCATAAGGGATCACAACGTTGAACCTGTATGCTGAATTTTAGGATTGAGATTCATGACTCATTCATGACGGTCCCTTAATAAATTAAATGCTTCATTTGCCTTTTGTGCCAGTATAAGTACACTATAAGGACAAAAGTATTGGGACACACCTCTTAATCATTTAATTTAGGTGTTTCATTCAGACCCATTACCACAGGTGTGAAAAATCAAGCACCTAGCCATGCAGGCAGATTTACAAACATCTGTGAAATAATTGGCCAAACTGAAGAGCTTAGTGAATTCAAGCATAGTACTGTCATAGGATGCTACCTTTGCAATAAGTCAGTTTGTGAAATTTCTTCTCTGCTAGATATTCCACGGTCAACTGTAAGTGGTATTATTGCAAGCTGGAAGCATTCAGGAAGAACAGAAACTCAGCGACAAAGTAGCAGAGCACATTAAGTAACAGAATAGAGTCACTAAGTGCTGAGGCACATAATGTACAGTATAAAGGTTGCAAACTCTCTATCTACACAGTTCCAAACTGGCATTAACCTCTGCACACTGTGGCCAAGCAGCTGCATACAAGCCTCACATCACCAAGCACTTTGCCAAGCATCAGATGGAGTAAAGCACAAATCGTGCTTCTCTGTCTGGCAGTCTTATGGACGAATCTGGGTTTGACAGATGCCATGAGAACGTTACCTGCCTGACTGCATTGTGTGAACTGTAAAGTTTGGTGGAGGAGGGATTATGGTGTGGGGTTGTTTTTCAGGGGTTAGGCTTGGCCCCTTAGTTCCAGTGAAGGTAACTAAGTACACCAAGACATTTTGGACAATTCTATGCTTCCAGTTGAGTGTGGAAGCACTTGACTGGCCTGCACAGAACCCTGACCTCAACCTCATCAAACACCTTTGGGATGAACTATAACAGAGATTGTGAGCCAGGTCTACATGTTCATCATCAGTGGTTGACCTCACAAATGCTCTTCTGGATGAATGGGCAAAAATTCCCATAGACACAATATATTGGGGAAAGCCTTCCAGGAAGAGTGGCAGCTGTTATAGCTGCAAAGGGGGAACCAAATCCATATTGATGCCTATGGATTTAGAATGGGATATCAGTGAATTTCTGGGTGGCACTGTGGTGCAGTGGTTAGCGTTGTTGCCTCGTACGTTTGGGACCTGGGTTTGAGTCTTTCCCATGGCTCTATGGGTGGGGAGATTGCATGTTCTCCTTGTGTCAGTGTGGCGATTTCTTTAAGTACTTTGGTTTCCCCCAACATGTACCTGTATGTCTACGCCAATGTCCTGATTGGTGCAAATGCTCCCTGCATGGGCCTGTATGTCTACGCCGATGTCCTGATTGGTGCAAATGCTCCCTGCATGGGCCTGTATGTCTACCCCGATGTATGAATACTGATAGATAGCCCTTATGAAGTCAGATAAAATGAGCTTTACTTTCTATTCCCCCCAGAAACAAACAGAAAGTGACAAGAGGTGGGTTTTCACAGGACTTTTAATGCAAAAAACAGGTCAGTGCAAATTGGGGGGGCTGGACCCAGGGGGGTTAAATACATATATAAGGATTTATATATATAGTGTAATGTGCATGAAAATAATAAATAACACAGCAGCATAAAGAGGTGGAATACATATAGGAAAATGAGTACCAATAAATGGTTGATATTAATAAGTCAAAGTGACCAGTCTCGGTCTAGTGTGGGGTGTGGATATTCTCATAAACACGAGATAACTATGCACATCGGGTGAGTGGCGTATAACATGGAACACATGAGCAATTCCGAAACCTCACATACCACATACCATAAACCCACCAGCAAAAATTGCCCACTGAATGGGCATGATTCATCGCCCTGTTGGAGGAGAGGAGCCCTGGGATAGGCTGATGTGTATCCTGCACTAGGGGGCGCTCTCTAGGTCCCTGACACATCAACATACTGAACCGCCATTTGACTTGGTCTGGGATCCCACTGGCGGCCTGGAGAGAATGGCAAGTGTTGCTGTAGATTACATTACATGTTGACGGGCTCATAAGGATGCGAATGTAAATGCCGGCACACTGTCATGGCAAATGCCTTTCCTTTAAAAGAGGTTTCCTCCTGTAAAGGGAGTTGAAACAATATACCCCCCCCCCCCCAACTGCTCTTGCAAGGCGTTTGCCAACCATTTAGCATCCTGTATGCGGCAGCCTCCGACCAAAGGGATGTTTTGTACTTGAGGCTCTTGCCAGCCTGAGAGTCTGCAAAGGCGGACGACCCGGAATCCTTGAGATGAATAGCACGTGGAAATCCTTATATCTACCAGGCTGCTATTCGGAAAGCTCAAATAAAACATCTGAGAGACTCTGACAAAGTGTGGATCACCTATAATGCTGTTTGAAAAGCCACACAGGCCTACTGGCAGCGATTTACACCGCAGACTGTTCCGGAACAAGGGCTTCCGCCTGCTGCATGACGTTATGACTTTAAAGTGCGTACATTTTTTTCCAGCAGTGGCAGATTCTGCCAATTGCCCGTGCGGGGAGGCATCTTATGAGCGGGAGCCCCCCCGGGGAAAACGACAGGTGGAGTAACTTTACTAGGGTGCCACTAATTTTATGCTTATATGTTCATGCAGTAAAAAGATATTTATAACGACAAGAAAAGACAGCGGATAAACCTGGAGGATGATGCGGTAAATTTCTCGACAGTTGCTGCACCAAGTTAAGATCAAAGTTGTCTTACTTTCTAATTACTCTGAAGTTTAGCCACTGTTTGAAAACACGCCAAATGTATTCTTTACCCCTATATTTGTGTACAGCAGGTTCATTTCAATATTTTTCACATCAAAACTAAAAGAAATATTCAGATCAGGCAGCCCTAAGCTAATATAATATAAATGTTAATGAAGATTTGCGTGGCAAGTCAGTGAGAGGAGCGTTAGCAATATATTGGATCTACTTTTTGGATACATCAGTCCTCTCAACAAGTTTTCTTTTCTCCGTCAAATTTAGTTTGAGAGACGCCAGCACCGAGAGTAAACAAAATATAATATTTGAGAGACATAAACAGATGATGCACCGAGAAGATGATGGTGGTGGTGATGGTCTTGTATGCAAATGCAGAAGAATGGGGGACACATTAGTTTGCATTCTGTTCAGAAGGATTCATTTGCTTTCAAATCCCTCTCATTAATATTTTGTCAAACCCATAATCTGTTTAGTTACCTTTATCATAAATTGAGCCTGGTAATAATTTGCACTTCGGCAAGGTTGCATTCTCTCCCTCCTATCTCCAAATGGGTAGAGGCCTAATTCTGTTATGGGTAAATGCCGTTTTGATTGTGTTTGCCTCGTTGCTCGCACATTCTTGGGGAGAAAAAGTTAATTAGATATTAGCCATTGATTTTTAATTTCAGTTATTTGCTTTGAAATATGAAGTACGTGTTCCACATTGCAATGGTCTGCAAAATATATTGAGTGATGAAAACCTGCGGCTATAATGAGATATTTGTGCTGTTTACCAGGAGCTTATCTCTAATTAACAGTCTTAGGAATAGTGTGATACATATACATACATAACTTTGTGGTTTGGAGTATAACTGGTAATAGCACACCTGTTCAAGAGTGGGAAAAATTGTATAATTATTAAAATATATTTAACAATATGGTGATTAATATATATATATATATATATATATATATATATATATGTGTGTGTGTGTGTGTGTGTGTGTAAATATATATATTTACGCATACATACCCTGGGCTGAGTACTCTAAGCCTAGTCCCCAGTATTTTAGCCCCGATCTTCCATAGATAGATAAATAAATAAATAAGGTCCCAGATGAATCTGACTCAGCCTCTGATTTTTCTCAGTAGCTAGAAAGGCCTGATGCACAATACACACACAGACATATATATATAACATAGAACTTACAAGTAGAGGTTTTGAGTCAGTGTAAGGTTATTAACTCAACAAAGGGCAACATAAATCCCTGAGGACTGTAAGGGGGACTTAAATCACCCCCAAGGGAGATTTACTCTTAATTCATACTTTTATGTGAGTAACTTTCAGTAGTTTTGCAAATATCTGAGACAAACATGCTTGATCTATGCAGAAAGAATAGAATGTAAACCCTGGTGTTGGGCATTGGATTAGCCATGCATTTAACTGCTTTAGGAAGCTTAATGTACCATTACAGTCTTACATCAGTTTAGCTGGATACATAAAAGAGACATTGAGAGGTTTGTTAGCCGTGTTTGTGCAAAGATTACGACCAGCGGATGACTGTAAAAAGATGGGGCTATTCTGATTGGCATTCTTACAACAGCAATTATCATAAAACCTGCATGTGCTACATCTTTGTCTGCATGGTTTCGTATTCGCCAGTGGTTCCAAAGCAGCAGTTAATACTTTCTGGATGTAGCGTGTAAACATAAAGCAAATAGTACAAAGGCAGAAATGAAGGGGACACACCTGTACATCCAGAGATCTTTAATTGTATTTTTTTCCTATGCAATGGAGCCTACAGCCATACCACAGTTGCAACAATCAAATATAAATAAAATACATCTTAACAGTAAACATGCTCATCATAAAAATAGCTTTACAAAAATGTTTACATTTCTATACAACATTGTTCATATATTGAACTGAACTTTGCTTGGGCATTTTATAAATCACAGTTTTTCATCCACCTGGAAAGTCTAATTTACGTAACTGTTTTGAGTCCTACTGTAATTATGATGTATAAAAAACAAAGTGAACTGTACTGTCTGATTCCCCCAAATCAAAAGGTTTTCAGTTTTGAAGTTGTCACAATTGCTTAGATCCGTCTTGAAACATTTTTATCACTATGGGAGGTACTTTTAAAATCATAATGACAAAAAAATCCAGTGAATATATAAGACCATTTTATCTTGGGGGGAAAAGAGATATCGGCATACAAAAATAGAGAGCTCACTATCCATTAGAGTAATAGGCCTTCAGATATAAGACTGCTGCTGTACAATGAAACAAATGGTCCGGGAAGGGAGACGGAGGCCCCCCCCCCAAGCCACCCACCCACCCACTGGTCTCCCCACCCTTGGTAGTTACGAGGAACATGACTGCCTTTCGCTGCCATTTACTTGCCATTTTACCTTCTATTCTTCATGAAACATAGAAAAGCAGATGTAACAGACACTTTGGACTGTGCCATTATGCTTTTTTGACGGGAGGGCACCGCACTGAAATGATGTTTTTTATCCAGTGGAGAGCCCTCCTTGAAAACCGGTGGCATTTACCTTTTAACTAAATACTAAAAAGAGGAGCTGGAGAGCCCTAATGAGAAGCCAGTGGCCACTGGGAGGGGGGGGGGTGAAACCCTCAGTAGAAAGAGGGGGGGGGGGGGGAACTACAGGGTGAGGCATCATGCCCCCTATTAGAAAGTTCTGGCACAAGTCAGGATGACATAAAGTGTCACACGCTACAGCAAACATGCTTGGGTCGCACCAGCTCCTGGAAGGGGGTGTTTACAGCCACAGCAGATACGTGAGGGGTAATAAAAAAGACCCACTTTCTGAATTCCTCAGAACAACGCTCTGTATTTGTTCACTTTAGCTCCTCCTCTTTCAAAAACAATTATTTATTAATGGGCCCCAATGTTGAAGAAGCAACCTATTAAGATTTTATCTATCAGGGTTACGTGGGGAAAACAAACCAGCCAGGAATATGGGGTCTTATTAACTGGCAAACTGCTAAGGGAGGAGATGTAGGACATTCTTCATCTTCAATTAAAAATACGGAATAAACAATGACATTCATATAAATGGTTTGTAGAAAGCGCCAATAGGCAGAGTGCATGCCTTACACGGATGTACACATTATGTGCTGAAGTGCCTCTTTATAGTCTTTCATTATTCGAACAAATATGATATTTAAAAGGGTTTTTAAAACATCTGTAGGACTGAATGGATTTTAATTACAAATAAATGACATTGATGTGTGATGTGGACAGTGTCGGAGAAAACTAACGAACATTTTCTAAGGGTGCACACTGGTCAGTCCCACGTCGCCGTGGCCCTTACGAAGCAAAAGATTCATTTTCATTTTTTTTCCCGAGAAAGCGTCTTTTCCGAAAGCCGTCTATGCGTTTCCTTGGGACTATTTCAGTTCCCTTAGATGGCGCTGCTTCCCTCTTCCTCCGGCTTTGGTTCACTCTCCTTCTCCCTAAAGAGAAAAAATGAAAGCAAATTGAAGTGAGACGGAGGAGCTGTTCATTTTCCTCCGCTGGATATGCATGCGGTGTAAATTATAAACCCAGAGCGTCTCCATCAAGGTTACGGCGACCCGAGAATTAAAATCGCCGCTGCCAAGTGTCAGACTCGCTGTGTAAATCTGTCTGTCTCCATTTATAGATGCCTGGGATTATCCTGTGTCTAAGAGGAGTTCTTAGACCCACAGGATGTCTAGATGGAAACACACGTTTTTCTTCCAGATTTCAACAGAAGCACAATGGCAGACAGATCTGTGGTCGCCAATCTTTTATATATATTCATATGCATGTCTGTCTGTCTGTCTATGTTTTTTTCTGAGGTCTTGTAACTCTCGGATTTGCGGTTTTCTTTCCTTCTAAACGGCAGCAGGCTTTAAGGGAGAAATATGTACATAATAGCAGAAGCAGCTGCGTGACATATGGCCGGTCTTAGCTGTACATTTCCTACTAAGCCACAAAATTTGTCACAGTGCTTGGTGGAGATGATGGTGTCGCGGGGGGGGGGGGGGGGGCATGGACACTTTCCTGGATTCAACCTCAGGCGAGGCAGGCTACCTACGAAATCGTGTAACGAAGTGCACAGACAAACTGGCGGCTGCGGGGGAAGCTAGTGTGGGGGATCGGAGGGGGGGTTTACAAAAACCACCAAAGACTCCCCATTCTCACTCACAACCTGGAGCAGGAAGGGCAATTAAGTTACTGCGGAAACGAACACGCTCCACTTGCTGTGCCCTTAGATCCCCCGGAAAGTGGATGGGTAATTAGGAACAGCAAATTAAGTATTACATTAAATGAATAACCAAACAACACTGCAAAATGGTCACGATTGCCTCTATAAAAATGCACCACAGCCAATGATATGATTATTGTCATTATTATTGTTGTTGCTTTCTAACATTGACATGCAGACTTGCAGATGATATTGCTCTGAGTCTAACCCATTTATAGGCCTACACCTTTCCCACCTGCGCCCACCGGCTTCTCCATCTTTTTCTCATTTTAATACTTTCATTTTCCTCTCTTTGCAGATGCTGTACATGTCCTCTCTTTAATTAAAATATTTCAGAAAACGTTAGGGTCACAGTAAATCGCACGCCCAGGTGTTTACACTGATTACAGTGACGTACACGTTCAGCATATAGCTTGTGAGATTATCTTACTTAGCTAGCCTACACCATGCCTCGTGTATATATCTTTATATACTGCATGGTAAGCGAATCATTCTTCAGTAAGTGGGTGTATAATGTGCAGGGGGCGTACCATGCAATCATAAAATCCTAGCGGGGAAGAGTGCTATTCCCCATCTGCTGCTCTCCACATAACAGCACAGTTCCAAGGCGCCGACTTTTAAGTGAGTTTGGAGGGGGTGGCGGGGGGGCATTTTTGTTTTCTAGAGGCGATGTGATTGTTTCGGTGAGCGAGCGCGAGGTGCAGAATGACGAAGCGGCTGTGCGCTGGGTAAGCAGCGCCGGGGGCTGGCTGCTGCTATAGGGAGCCAGGGACACCCAAAGGAGGGGACGCCAGCGAGGACGGGGACCCGCTCTGAATAGAAATACTCATCAAGATCTGATTCTCGCTTCAGATAAAATCTGCGCACGCCTAAGTCACTTCCTACAGCCTAACGGGAAGGGATGTGTTCAAGGACGCGGCAGGTTTAAAAATAATGCACCAGAAACGAAACGCGCAACAACGAGCGATAACATTTTATGAGTGTTAAAGCAAATCTGCTGCCGTTTACCGGACATGATGCGGAACAGCGTTTCCACAAAGGCAAAGGCATCAGATATGTTTTCAGCCTCTAATCCCGCCCGGTTGTGTCCAATCACAGCCCCGACTCGGTTGTATGATCCTCTGTGGGGGCGTGGCCTATGAGGAGACCCCAGCACAGTCTACTGTTGGCCTACGATATCCTGCCATGTGGAATGTGGGAATAAAGACAATATTCTGTTCATTATCTTACACTAGCTACGATTACAATCATATACAGGCCAGATTACAATCATACACAGGCCATATTACAATCATATACAGGCCAGATTACAATCATATACAGGCCAGATTACAATCATACACAGGCCATATTACAATCATATACAGGCCATATTACAATCATACACAGGCCATATTACAATCATATACAGGCCAGATTACAATCATATACAGGCCAGATTACAATCATATACAGGCCAGAGTATAATCATATACAGGACTGACACGCTGTCCAGGATGTCCCCGGCCAGCTACCCTGTGCTTCCATGTGTGGATGGGATCCAGCCTGCTCACCCCCCCACAAAGTGGTTTAAAGCCACTGAAAGCAGTAGTTTCCTACATGAGAAAACCATTACAGCCAAACTCCAAACACATGCTTAGCTATAAAAACAGCTGCCCAGGTCCACTACGGAGCTTTACATCCTTCAGATTATCATTTGCATGAAATCCCGAACAAGAATGGCTCCAAACTTGGAACAAAATCAGAAGTGGTGGGATTTTCCTTTTCTTCTGGAGTAAATCATAGCTGAGCATAGTAGACAAATGGCTGACGAAAAGGCACTCGGGGGGGGGGGGGGGGGGGTTGTGGCAGGAAGCACTGAGAAACAGCAGGGGGCTCGTCTGCTCTCCCTTTCAGCACGGGGTAGATATCTCGGGGGTGTGGACCTCACAGAGGCTTCGACAGCATGATGCGGCTGATCTCATTAACCCCAATGCTCTCACAGTCATGGTGATCCTCCGTCGCTGCTCTGTTAGGGACGTGTTCACCCTCTCATGCTACGCAGGCTAAGGTAAGGCGGGCACTCTGCCAGGTCAGGACTGTGCGTATCAGAGCAGGTGGCACCACCTTTTAGGAATCTAGTCTGACTAGTTTCGTGAGTCTGATGATTAGGACCCTGCTTGGCCTTAAACAGATCTAACGATTAATGACTACCTGGCCAGCAGGGGGTGTGGTAGTTCAGGACCCTGATCCTTAATCTAAAGCAGGGGTTTCCAACTCCGGTCCTGGAGAGCTACTATCCAGTAGGTTTTCTGTCCCACTTGGCTTCTGATGAGCCACACCTGCTCCTGGTATTTACCTGAGAACAGGTGTGGCTCATCAGAAGCCGGGTAGGATAGAAAACCTACTGGATGGTAGCTCTCCAGGACCGGAGTTGGAGACCCCTCATCTAAAGTTTGTTGTTTCTAGTTACAGGGGTGTCAGGGTGTCTCCCTCGCACTGCATGTCTGTATGGCAGTGTCAGGGTGTCTCCCTCGCACTGCATGTCTGTACGGCAGTGACAGGGTGTCTCCCTCGCACTGCATGTCTGTACGGCAGTGTCAGGTTCATCTTGTCCTCACAGGTAATTCTCGCTCAGCTGTTGACTAATGTGTGGGAGTGAGTGTGCAAAAAACAGAGGCCTACGTGTTCAGTTTTTACATTTATTTTCTAGTATCCCGCAGCCCCAGAATGACTTAAATTTACCTTTTTCAGTTGTCTATGTCCGATACATGGTTCTCTATCTGAAACACAGAAAAAAACACAAAACAAAACAAACGACAAAAAAAAACTCGTGATAAATTTGTTTTAAATGTTGCATGTATAATTTCATTCCCCTGCTTACGGGGGTACTGTATAGGAATTAAAGCCCCCCCCCCATACCTTTTCTTACTGTCATCCCCAGGTACAGTCTCCGTCCCCAATAGTGACATGCATGGTACTGTACACATGATGCGAGACGCGTGTCAAATTGCCACTGACGCCCGATTACCCGTCTCCCAGAACAGGGCCATTTGTCACTGTTTCCATGACATTACATTTTACTTATTTATCAGAGCGATGTACATTTTTGAGAAAGCAGGGCCAGACGGTCCTGGGGCATTTGGGGATTAAGGGCCTTGCTTAAGGGCCTGTTGGTGACACCGATGACCTTCCGATCACACTCACACCGCCCAAACCCAGGGAGCCACGCGCCATTTCACTCTGCGGCGTGCGGCTGGTGTCCTTATCGATCAGCCCCCCCGCGTGATCACACTCACACCGCCCAAACCCAGGGAGCCACGCGCCATTTCACTGTGCGGCGTGCGGCTGGTGTCCTTATCGATCAGCCCCCCCGCGTGATCACACTCACACCGCCCAAACCCAGGGAGCCACGCGCCATTTCACTCTGCGGCGTGCGGCTGGTGTCCTTATCGATCAGCCCCCCCGCGTGATCAGAGTCCTGCTCCTCCTCTCCCTGCCCCCCACCTCCATACTCTCCATCCACTTCCCGCTGCTCCATCTTTATTCCCCACATACCGCCCCCAGCTGTGGCCCCAGCGGGAGACGTGCTCCTGAATGCCGTTCGATTGCTGGATTCTGGTGACTGTGCGTGACAGAGTTGGGACGACGCCCCGCAGCTGAGGACATCCTGCCCCCATTGCCATGGGATACGGACAGGCCTCCCGCAGAACCCCCCAGAAAGAGAAACGCCACGGCCTCAGTCTCTGCTTAATCTAGATGCCGGCGGGGCATGGATTGAAATAAAAGGGCACGCAGAGCCCATATCACACGCCATCACTTATTAATGCTCCTAAAAATATCTACAAAAGAGTCTTTTTGTGCCTTGGCTGGATTCCGACTAGCACTCCTGGTGACCCTGCTTTTCCAGCTTACTTTCCAAATCTCTGCCTCCATCGTCCTCCCACGTCCCTCAGCAGTGAATGCCCAACATTTTTGCAGGGCCTATCTGGTCGGCATCGCTAAGGATGCCCCCCACCCCACGTGCTCCCCTCACCAAACTTCGAAAGCAGCTTTAAGTTCAGCACACAGCGGAGCGCGGACGGACTGATTCGCCGGGTCTCTCTCTCTTAATGGCTGGGGTACAAGGACAGGTTGGCGGCCCTAAATCTCACATGGGGCGTGACAAGATACGCAGCCTGCTTTACTGATGGCCTTAATTCAAGGCCGTCAGGCCAAGTGTGTCGGCGTAATGGAGGCTCAAAGGAGGCTAGATTAATGCCCCCTGTGTGGAACAGAGGCGTATCTCCGGCTAATTGGATTGGAGATGGGCGTCAGCCTACTGATTAAACACCCAAACGGGGGGGTGCCACCTGAGCCTGACCCCCTTGGCGTGTGTCTCCCCGCGGTCGGCTCTCCTCACCGGGTCGTTGCTGCCGTCCTCGTCGTAATCATCCTCGCCCACGTCGGTCATCTCCCCGGCCTCCGTGTCCAGTGCTCCGTCCCCCACCTCCTCCGCCGAGTTGTCCGCTGTCTCTGATATGGACTCCTCTGGCAGAGACTCGCACGTGTCCTCGTACCTCCTCTGCACCTCTGGGCACGTTGGACAAAGAGAGGCGGAGTCAGTTTGGGGGAAATCCAGACTGGGCTGACTGTGGGCACCCCAATGATCGAGCAGCGAACCCAACACCACCTCATTCCCCAGGCATCCCTTAGACTGCAACATGTGGGGGGATGTCACATGATTACATGAGGGAGATGTCACATGATTATGTGAGGGAGATGTCACATGATTACATGAGGGAGATGTCACATGATTATGTGAGGGAGATGTCACATGATAATGTGAGGGAGATGTCACATGATTACATGAGGGAGATGTCACATGATTATGTGAGGGAGATGTCACATGATAATGTGAGGGAGATGTCACATGATTACGTGAGGGAAATGTCACATGATTACGTGAGGGAAATGTCACATGATTACGTGAGGGAAATGTCACATGATTATGTGAGGGCAATGTTCCATGATAACGCATTTAAAATGTCACATAAATACATGAGGGAGAATTCGCATGACAACACGTGGGAGATATCACATGACTACATGCAGGAAATGAAACATGACTACATGCATAAGATGTCACGCGAGTATGACGCTGTGTCTCAGTTTTGTCTGTACCTGCATGAAGTTTCAGACCCTAAATCGCTCTCAGATGGGCATCACTGACCACACTGCACCCTCTGCCGCAGTGTGCCCATTAATCCGGGCGCAGATCCGGGTGGCGTGAGCCTGCTGTTTGATGGACTGCCCCGGCCCTTGGGTCTCCCGTCATTGTCAGGAAGAGTAACGACCCTGTGTGGCTTTAATCACACCCCAGACGGCCCCCTCACCGGCTTCAGTGCGCTGCTGCTTCTCGATCTTCTCCAGCCGGCCCAGCAGCGAGTCGATCTTCGTTTTGATCTGTGTCAGCTCCCGCTTGATGGTCTGCAGCTGGTCGCTCTTCACTGTAAAAAGACATAGGGGGTTATCACTCATTGGTCACCCTCCCCCCCCTTCCAGAATCAGCCCCTGCCTCACACTCCCCACCATTAAAAAGGAAAAGCTGACAGATACATCAACAGTCCTTCCAGCAATTAACTTTTTTTTCTATATATCCGCGTCAACACGGAATCCATTCGCTCTGGAGGCGCACATTGCAATTTACCCGTCGGCAGGACTTCCTCTAAAAATGCTCGGTCCCGCTGCTTTCAATTTCCAGATTTAATAACGCGGCGCTGACCCCACTGTTTGGCAATGGCGCCGGACCGGCCGACAGGATGGCGTGGAGTCACTACCGTGGACTGCCGGCAGGCAACTGACAGCAAGTCATCCAGATGGTTTTTGGAGTTACACCTTTTCAGGAGCGCCAGGCCGGCCCAAAATCGGGAATGATCACTTCAGCAATCCGTTCACATGGCAGCCCCTGACCGCATCCCGTTATTTCAATTGAAAGTTCCCCGTTTTTCCAGAGGCAAATGTTAATATAGCAGAAGGAGCCCGAGACTGGGCCACACTGGCACGGGAGACAGGAGACCGGCCGATCAGAGGCCCTCCGTGACCACGGGCCAGGCTTCCTGTTTACTCTGGCACGTCCCTGACATTTTGAGCCATTCGAAGCGGAGCCTTTCAAAGCTGCTCTGCGCGGCTGCCTCGAGGTCATGAAGCTGTCACTTTCTCCCAGGAAGCTGCTTTCATAGCATAATACCACCGCATGCACCTCCCGAAACACCATACCACTGGATATCGAAAACAAAAAGCCAGTACAGACCCTCCCCCCCTCGGTGATGCCCAAGCTGAATTAAGTGAAATTCCATTTGCCAGGCGCCGTGCCGGTTTTGCGTGTTTGTCCCGTGTGTCTTGGTGTCCAGAAACACGCACATGATATTCTGGCATCGGTTCCTGTCCTTCGGGGTGACCAGAGATAAGGAGCGAAGGGCGGACACTAGTTTATCGGCACTGCAGGGTCTCGCGACTGCGTTCCCATTCCCAGTGGTGACTCCGGAAGGGACGCGGATAAGAGAGTAATCCCGGAATATCCCCGCTGGCCTGGAAAGCCTGACCCCAAAGTCTACATGAAAATGGTGTTTGCCTGACATAGACGGAATGCTCCTGATCACTGGGGGCACGGAGTCCCCCCCGGGAGACCCTGCTCACAGTCCACGATGACCATAGGTAAAGGTGCTCGGCTGCCTTACATTTCGGTCCAGTGGAAGAGGAGGAGCCGCACGTAGTTGGTCTGGAAGAGGAAGAGGAGGAGGACGACGAGGTCTTGAGCGGGAAGGAGGATTTCCCCCGGCGTGTGGATGGGACCACCACCCGCGAGCGCTTGATAGGGATCACGGCCCTTGGGGGGGGGGCCACTCTGCTGTGATAGTCAAAGAGCCTGTTGGGGGGGGGGGAGCTAAATTATAAACTAAGACAGTTTCACGAACAGTCTGGGGTAACAACGGTCTGAGTTAAAAAGTGAATTAAAAATTTAGCTGTGAGTTAACGACAGTCTAAGTTAACAACAGTCTAAGTTAACTATCTAAGTGAACAACAGGCAAACATAAGGGTAAAAGGCACCATTAGAAGCAGACTCATTTCACTGGCATTAAGTCTGCCGTTTGAGTTAAGCTCTGATTTGGGAGTCACACAGCCCATCTGCTTCCCAGTGAGTTTCCTCGTTAAAGAGCTGTAACCAGCTTCCAGTCCCCCAGAGCAGAGCGAGCAGAGAGCTTCAGCCCTGGTAAGTGCAGGGGCGTGATAAACCTCTGAAAGCAGTGAGCTGCATGACTAAGGGCGCTCCTACTCCCCATTAATCTAAAGCTTTTCATTTAAGGCCACCAACATCCAGCTTTTCTTATAAATGTTTCTTTTTTTTGTTTAGAATATCCTCCTCCTTTCATGAGCGTGGTTGCTACAGCAAATTAAGTGTCAGACAAGCCAAATGTCAGGAAAGTTATGCAACGAGAATTCAGATTAGTTTGTTAGAACAGCTGGCAGTGAAATCTTCACAGAACTGTGTATAATGGCCTCCCAACCCCCAGGGGGCGGCCTCACGTTATTCAGCCCACTGGAGTATCAGCTCCTTTCTTTGAAGCTTAAAGAAAGGTCAGCCTCGCAGGGTTTGACCGCTCTGACATTCCATCAGAATCTCGAGAAATTGAGAGAAGGCGCACAGTATCTGTGTTTTAGGGGCTCTGCCCTTACTGCTGAGTCCAGGTATGTTTCACAGTTGAATCACTGAGAAAAACACCGCCAGGCTTTTGGAAATGCTCTCCTTACTTTACTTTATTCCCAGGTGATTTTCAGACCAAAACACTAAAATTACTTTCAGCCATATTGTTTCCTCTGAGGAACACAAGAGTTTCTGTAATTATACAGACCTGTGAACCTATGAACTGGACATTTATCCCTGGGGTCTGCATAAAGAAACAAGGTTTCTCGTTTAGAGGCATAACTTGTCAGATTTAAGGTAGTCTGGGCTAAATGTAAGTGAACAAAGATAATGTCCATTTACACCGGGGTACCTTAAATCCGTTATCTGTCTAAGCAAGAAATATGGCTTCATAATACAGGACCCTGGAGATTAAAATAAACTCTGACTGCAACGTATGTGATGGATGAAGACCTGAACTAAGGACTTTGAGTAAAATGACACAAAAACACAAAATCATACGTAATATTTCACTCGCTAATGTATGTGGGATGTATGCTTGATAAATGTTGTCTGTATTGCACCTGTGTCAATTTCCCGTATTGCGCTATTTAAACTCCCACAAACCTCTGTATCACACACCGTGCATTACTGCCTCTCTGTTGTGTATCTCGTGTCATGTTATGCCCTAATTTTTCGTTGTCTATTGTCATGCCGTCTGTATCAGTAGTGAACTGTGCCAACACTAATTTCCACTGGCGCTGGTTGTGTGGGAATAACAAATCTGATTCTGATGAGATCAAAGACATGACTAGATGCGATCTGGCTGGACGCCGTATGTGTGAGAGTCTGACGTGGGTGACGGGAGATTATGCGGGGGGGGTCTCCATAAAGCACTGAGATCTATAGTGCCCAAAGGGCCTGACTGACCTGCATTTTTCATTCAGTCTTTGTTGATAGGCTCATGTCAGTCAAAGCAGAATAAAGGCAAAAACATGTCACTGGCTAAAGGGAATTTGTAACGAGAGGGGGTGGATAAAAGGGGCCGGGACTGAAAGAGGCTTTTGCGGGGGATTGTTTCTGAAATAATGTGTCTTTTTTTTTCAATCCATAGAATCCTCCCACCTCTGAAACCCAGCCAGAAATGCAGGGGACATGGAGACCGAGATGGGTAGGGGGGGTGGGGGGCGGGGGTAGCTTACCGGCTGTAGAAGTCGTCTCTGTAGTAATCGTAGTCAAACTCGTAACCGCTGTGGACAGAAGCAAAGACAGGAGGCGGCAGTGAGAGAAACGTGTCTGAATTGCCCATCACCAGCAGCCGTAGCCAGGGACCATAGTGGTAGCTCACGGAATTACAGCAAGAGAAAAGAGAAACTGATATTACAGAAACAGAACAGATAAAGCCTGCTAATATTTACTTCGCAGATGCCTATTTTTTGTTGAGGAAACAGTATGAGACAGTCCTAGGTGTAACTAGGGTTAAAAGCCTTGGTCAAGGGCCCAATGGTGACATCATTCTGCTGAGCCTGGGATTTAAACCTGTGACCTTCTGATCATAAGCAGGCCATCCTAACCCAGGGCCTCACACCACTTCCCACCACTGACCACACTGTTTTCAATTTAGCGTTTAGTTGTTGTTAAACAGATTGACTGACAGTGTCGGGATCAGTGCCTGAGTGTGTGATGATATTTTAA
Organism: Paramormyrops kingsleyae; assembly: GCF_048594095.1. Lineage (NCBI taxonomy): Eukaryota > Metazoa > Chordata > Actinopteri > Osteoglossiformes > Mormyridae > Paramormyrops > Paramormyrops kingsleyae. Next base: position 1,750,356 of record NC_132800.1, on the reverse strand, counting down.
ATAAACACCCTACAATGTCTGATGAACCCCCCTGCTACACTTCCAAGCTTTAACGTCTGGCTCCAAACTCCCTGACACTCTGCGGCCAGGAACCCAGGATGCCATTGGTCAGCCAGCATCACTCTGGCGTCGATGGCGCCGCCCCCTGTGGACCACCGGCTCGTTACAGAGTGCCCCTCACTCACGAGCGCGCAGGCCGTTCTCTGTAAACGTCTCATTAATTCATTAGAGCTCATGTGCCCCATTAGTCTGTAGGTAACTGGCCATGTAATGCTCCTATACCAGCTGCATACTGATTGCAGAGTTTCCACATGGGTTGCCTGGGTATTATTTAATAGGTGGGTGAAGCTACAGATAAAGGGTTTCATTGGCTGCAATGAAAAGCACATCTATGGCTTATGGTCACCGTGACAACGCCTCCGTCTGAGGGTTAGTTTTTTTTGTGACGGAATCACATACAAGCCAATCAGAACCTGGGATGGTACTTAGATGTGTGATATTTAAATGCCGGTTCATGAAGTCTTTCCTGCTTCCCTCAGGCATGTTGAGGCCCGATTGCTCAACTAATCCCAGCAGTGGATTATTCCTGATAACAAAGTCACAGAATGTTCCGTAGCCTTCAATTGCGCTGACCGTTTAATTTGTGGTACCACATGAAAAACAAACTCGAGCATCTTATATAAAAGAAAAAGATTGTGTAAAGCATTCAGGGAGGGTGAGGGTGTGTGTTTTAAGGCTTCTTAAAATAATCCTGATGAGTGGACAGAGAGGCCCTCTATGGAACAGCGACGAGTTGGTCGATAACCTTATCAGACAGGTGGAACAGAGTCCATTAACATAAACCTCTGGTTCTCATGCAGCAGGAGGGTGTGGTCGAATCTGGCCAAGCAATTTAAAACAGGAGAGGTACAGTATTGACCTTGAATATAACGTCATGTGTTTGTGTCTTTACATTATGTTCGTTTTGTGTTTCGTGTCTTTCTGCATCATGCTCATTCCATGTTTCGTGTCCTTCTGCATTGTACAAAATTCATGTTTTGTATCATTCTGCACTGTTTTGTGCCTTGCGTCTTTCTGCATGGTGTCTGTTTTGTGTTTTGAGTCATCCTGCATTGAGTCATTCTGCATGTCCTTCAGCACTACACTAGTTTCATGTTTTGTGTCTTTCTGCATTATGTTTGTTTCGTGTTGTATGTCTTCCTGCATCATGTTTGTTTCATCTATCATGTTTTCATCTATCATGTTTTTATGTTCGTTTCCTGCCTTCTTGCATTATGTTCATTTTGTGTTCTGTGTCTCCCTGTATTTTGTTCATTTTGTGTTCCCGTCATTGCTGAGCCATTCAGACCTTACCTGTAGACAGCTGATAAGGGTCGCTTGGACCCAGCTTTCGGTCTGTACGGTTTGGGCTCCCCGGCCATGTTGATATCTGCAGCAGAAACACAAGAGGGGGGGGGGGGCGTGGGGGGGGGGTTCTGTGTTAATCAACAGCACACACATTTTAACCCCCTCGAATCGGCTCGTGGGGCTTGTGTTTTGCTGACGACAAAACATTCAGCACCGTTTCCTGTCTCAGCATGATGGTCTTGTCCCTCTGCTCTCTCCTCTCCCAGAAAAATTCCCCCCCTTCTCCTGGAAAATATGGCACATCCAGATTCCCTTGTCCTCTGCTGGCTGTCTGACTGCAAGACTGCGGTGTGAGACCATTAGGGCAGTCAGTGGAGTTGGGGAGGTATTATACTGATATGGTGGAACCATGTGGACTAGAGACAGCAGAGGATTTGCCTGTGAGTATGGAATCCAGTTTTAAACAGATAAATAATCAGTAATGGATATTACAGTGTATCTTCCCAAAATGAGGCATGGGACCAGCCCTCAGTCTGGCTGCAGCTTTCATAAACCTCCCTCCCCCCCAAAAATACTGGGAGACGGGCATTTTAAATTGTGTAGGACTGTGAGACATTGTCGAGGGCCTTTTCTGACTGTCACACTGACCACAGGCTAGCATGAGCTTGGCACAATCACTGCATCTATGGGAATACAGTGCATGCCGCTGCATTGCGTTTGATGTACGGTATATGGGAATACAGTGCATGTCGTTGCATCGCGTTTGATGCGCAGTATACGGGAATACAGTGCATGCCGTTGCACCATGTATGATATGCAGTATACAGGAATGCAATGCATGCCGCTGCATCATGTATGATATGCAGTATACAGAAATACAGTGCATGCCGCTGTGTCGTGTTTGATGTGCGGTATACGGGAATACAGTGCATGTTGCTGCATTGCGTTTGATGTGCAGTATACAGGAATACAATGCATGCCGCTGCATCGTGTTTGATGTGCTGTATATGGGAATACAGTGCATGCCGCTGCGTCTCGTTTGACGTGCGGTATACGGGAATACAGTGCATGCCGCTGCATCTCGTTTGATGTGCGGTATACGGGAATACAGTGCATGCTGCTGCATCATGTATGATATCTGGTATATGGGAATACAGTGCATGCCGCTGCGTTGTGTTTGATGTGCGGTATACGGGAATACAGTGCATGCCGCTGCATCTCGTTTGATGTGTGGTATACTGGAATACAGTGCATGCTGCTGCATCATTTATGATATGCGGTATACAGGAATACAGTGCATGCCGCTGCGTCACGTTTGATGTGCGGTATACAGGGAATACAGTGCATGCCGCAGCATCACGTTTGATGTGTGGTACATGGGAATACAGTGCATACCGCTGCATCGTGTTTGATGCCGGTATACAGGAATACAGTGCATACCACTCCATGCTGCCTGTTTTTCATACCCAGCTATGCAAAAGATTAACTTACCAATTAGCGTCATGTGGTGTTTTAAAGGTAAATTCCTTTAGCCGTCACACCTATACTCAGCACAGTGCGCGGTCGACAGTGAGTGAACAGTTTGCTCTGAACATGTCGGGGTTCAAGGGTGAGTTTAAGTGTGAAAAGTGTGGCCCCACGAGCTGCGTGGGATCCTGGCTAAGCAGCTGGCCATTAGCTACCCTGATTCTCTGAAATTTCTGTCACTGATCCCCACCCCCACGTAACGTGACAAAGACATCTGACCCACTCAAGACAAATTGTCAAATTCCAAACGCCCTCAGAGAGAGGAGAGAAAAGAGAAGCATGCCTTGTTTTTTTTCCACCCCTTTAAAAGTGCTCCGATCTGCCAGCATAAATAGGACAGCGCCCCCAGCTGTTTACAAGGCAGGCGTCTAAATCCCGGCGCTGCACTGCAGGAACTGGCCTCATTCCTCGACATGTTTTTACTCTTTATTTATTTTTAGCAGATGCTTTTATGAAAAGCAATGTACACATGTTAATCACTATGCCAACACTGGGATTCACAGAGCACAGAAAAGACTTTATGATCAGTTCCGATCCCAGGGACAATGCCCAAACCTGCTGATCCGCACACCAGCTCCATGATGCTTCTCCACAGGCTCCTCGTAGCTCGGGCTGGTGGCCCGGCCACATGCAGCTGCTTCGCTCTGTGTGTGAGTGTGTGTGTGTGAGTGAGTGTGTGTGTGTGAGTGAGTGTGGGTGTGTGTGTGTGAGTGAGTGTGTATGTGTGTGAGTGTGTGTGTCTGTGAGTGTGTGTGTGTGTGTGTGAGTGTGTGTGTGAGTGTGGGTGTGTGAGTGTGTATGTGTGTGAGTGTGTGTGTGTGAGTGTGACTGTGTGAGTGAGTGAGTGTGTATGTGTGTGAGTGAGTGAGGGTGTGTGTGAGTGAGTGTGAGCGAGTGTGTGTGTGAGTGAGTGTGTGTGTGAGTGAGTGTGACTGTGTGTGTGAGTGAGTGAGGGTGTGTGTGTGTGAGTATGTGTGTGTGACTATGTGTGTGTGAGTGAGTGTGAGTGTGTGACTGTGTGTGTGTGACTATGTGTGTGAGTGTGTATGAGTGTGTATGTGTGTGTGTATGAGTGTGTATGAGTGTGTGTGAGTGTGTGTGAGTGTGTGTGAGTGTGAATGAGTGTGTGTGAGTGAGTGTGAGTGTGTATGAGTGTGTGTGAGTGTGTATGAGTGTGTATGAGTGTGTGTGAGTGTGCCACAGCGGCTTCACAGGAGCTCTCCATGGTCCTGAAGGCTGGCCACGCTCATGACTGAGAGTTCTGTCAGAACCTCAGCAAGCACAGCTTCGGACCGGCGGGTAACAGACGACACCGGTCTCTTCCAATCACAGTGCCGCTGAAATCGTACCGTGGTTTCAGCCTCGTAAGCGAGCTGAGGCTTTGATCCGTAAATAAACAAGGAGGCCAAATTATGGGTATCTGACAGACCCTGACTTCTCTGGATACGTGCACTGAGATGGCAGGTTCTTTCCCAGGTCTGAATCCATGCATCAGTTTCCTTGTAGGACCCTGAAGGCACTGATCACTTCCCACATGAAATTTCAAATTTGAAAATCATTTCATTAGCTGTTTAATGATCAGTAATAATCAGAATGTGGTCCTCGTAGTTTTAAAGTGGAACACACAGCATGTAATGAAAAATGATCAGTCCACATTAAGCCATGAATGGTGATCATATGTGGAGTGTTTTAAAACAAGTGAACGTGACAGAAAATGAGAAGAGTGGGAGCGAGAGACTGAATTTGAAGCAAGGGAGGAAAAGAGAGGGGAGAGAGTTAGAGAGAGATACAGAGATGGAGAGAGAGGAAGTCCAGAGGGCCAACTGTCTCCCCAAGCCCCCCCCCCCCCCCCAGCCCAACCCCTGGGCCACATTCGCCGCCCCTCCCACTGCCATCGCCGTAGCTACCAGGCACCTGCCTCCAGCACAAAAGCCCTCCCTACCCCCACCCTTTCGAATATGTGTGACTGGTGTGACTAAGCATGTGCCAGACAGTGGGCAGCAGGGCCCCCAGCCGCACCTGTTACACACAGACATCGGCCCCCGCAGCGCTCAGGCTCACTTTCGATTTGGAGGCTGGACTGAGGGGGGGGGGGGGAGCGTGAAGAGACAAAGGGAGGAATATGAGACTGGGAGAGTTGGGTGCGGCCCGGAACAAAGCAGGATTAATGATGGGGGCTAACGGCCTCAAGGTTGTCGGGTTTGAGTCCCAAGGGGAGGGGCGGAGCAGAGCCGAGGAAGGCGCAGATAATGGCTCCAGAGATTTAACAACCTAATGGAGAGGGTAGACAGGCGGGGGGGAGGGGGGCATCGCAGACGGCAACGGATTGGTGTGAAGGGCAGCGGTGTTAGACCAAATAGGTGATGATGAAAGTCAGCAGGTCAGCATGGTGACGGAGGCACGTAGCTCATTTCAATGTTTATTATTATTACTGTTACAATTATTGTTATTCCATCCATCCACATACTTATTATTGTTGCTATTATTGTTGTTATTATTGTTGCTATTGTTATTATTGCTGTTGTTATTGTTATTATTGCTGTTGTTATTGTTATTATTGTTGATATTGTTATTATTACTGTTGTTATTGCAGGAAAATCCCCACAAACCCCCCCAGAGAATCCGGATCACAACATACAGATCACACGCCCTTGAGCCCCCAGAATAAACCCTCCCAGCCTTTCTCTTCCTAACAGAGACAATGTTGGGGGGGGGGGTAGGGGGGTGGCCCCTGTTTAGAATGGCCACTGCCATGGCACCGATTCATCAGCGATGAATAATTAAACACATCCTTGGCACCCCCGCACTGATCCGCTTGGTGCTGCGGGGACCCCATTCTGAATGGAGAGCACATTCTGAAATACCACCTTTAGCCCTTCTAGTCTTCCCAGTAAAATACCAGCCTCCCCCACCCATGTCATCTTTCAGTTGTTCTGTCCTCCCCCCACAGGCCACTTCTTTACTAAGACTCATCTATCCTACATCACCATTTTCCCCATACTGTGTTGTCTCTCACACACACAGATCCAGAGCACATCGAAACAGTCTTAGGTTGCCGTCCACACAGCATGAGCTTCTCTTCCCTTTGCTGTACAGCAGGAAGGATGGAGAGCAGGCCTCCGCTTTTTAGTGTCATGAATTCGGCACAGTCTGTAGTGACATTCCGATGAGCACCATCGGAGTGGCCTTCTCATAATGCAATCAGAGCCCTGCTCAAGACCAGTGTGCAGATGCAAAATTAGTAAGCGGGGGTGGTCCAGGCACATTAAGAAGCCAGAAGGCCTATGCATTGGAACTTGAGGCACAGAGAGATTACCCACAATGCACCTGCCCCCAGAAGACCCAACGGCATCACATGGTAATGAGCTGTTGTAATGGCTGGTAATGATCCTAGCAGGAGGTCCGCGGCGTGTGCTTACATGGCCCACGGGGGCAGATATGCAAAAAAAAAAAAAAAAACACCCCAATGAGGATTCCCAGGCGACAGCTGAGCAGTACAGCGTGTCCTGGACCGGAACGCGGAGGCTGCCGTTTCAGAGAGAAGAGACAGGCGATTGTGCCGGTTTTAACCCGAGGACGCCTACTGCATTATCTGTAAGAAGCAAGAGCAAGCGAACAGAGCAGGAAACTGAAGGATTATGGCAAAATAAGGGCCACAGCCCCATCCAGCTTCTACGGGGAGATCTGGTGCCAGGCTGAGTCTCTGCTTAACGCCACGTGGATGGATTGAGGTGGGGGGGGGGGGTCTAAAATGTGCCTGCTATGGAGGCAGCTTTGAACACCCACACAAGTACTCCAGAGTAAGCGCTCCCCGGCACAGTCACTAAATCCTCACATCACCACTCGACCCGTTTACCCTTTAAATGCCGCCGGGCCACTTGGGATACAAGCATCAGCCGGGTGGGAGGAATCACAGGAGCAGGGACGTGCTGAACCAGCCAAATTACTCCTCCTTCACATGATTGATGAGTGACACTTTGAGCCGGCGGCGCGGGTCATATCATAAGGCACACTGCGAGTTCCCAGGCAGCATGGGGGCCATCAGCATCTTATAGAGGCGGACCATTCTGCAGTGTATCGGGATTGATGACTACAGCTGCAGTGGGTAAAGATTGCAGTGCATCAAGTTCTGTGTTTACAGTTGCAGTGGGTACAAACTTGCAGTGTTCATTGTAAGAAAAAGGGTACAGCCCTGATACAGTTTTGTTCCCTAAGGTACAAACAACATCAATGTACCCTCAATGGTACAAAATGTTCCTCCTTGTCCATTTATGTACCCTGATAGGTATATTTACCTACAGCTAGGGTACAACTGGCAGACCCATGATGGTACAGCTCCACTGACAAGTAATTAAACCCCCAAAGTTACAAATTGGTATTTTTTCTCTGCATAAAGCTGCTTTGCAATGTATGAAGTTCTAAGTTAACACTTACAGTGGATAAAGATTTGCAGTGCATGAGGTTGATCTGCAGGGCATCAAGTTCTATGTTTACAGTTGCAGTGGATAAAGATTTGCAGGGCATGAAGTCACTTTGCAGTGCGTGCACAGAAGAGTCACAGAGTCGGGCACATTGTGTCTCGCGGCAGCTTTCACAGTGCATCACCCGCAGCGCCATGGGAGATCTGCTGGTGTCTAGAGCAGACCACCAAACCAGAAAGCTGTGCTTTACCTAGCTTTGCCATGGCAACACGTCTCAAAATCCCCAACTGACAGGAGTCATTCTCATCCCCTTCTTCTTTTACAAGAAGACTGTAATTACGCTACATTTCCTATGCGACACTTAATGTTCAGTGTTCTAACGACCAAGAGCACTTCCTCTGCCAAAATATATTATAGCCTGTTATATAGGTTTGGTTTATAACTGTGTGGAGTAGACAAAGAGAGGAATGGAAAACGCTAACAGAGCATTGCTCTCCAAAACCATATAAGTTACACTGTTTTAAGTCTCTTTCAACCTAATTCGTCATCATCATTGAAGAGTTTCACAGTGCTCCCTCAACGAACTAGACGGGAAACTCAGTCTAGGGCTTAACCAGCAGTGTGGTATTCACAGGGTTCACAGTGATCCCTCAATGAGCTAGGCAGGAAACTCAGTCTAGGGCTTAACCAACAGTGTGGTATTCACAGGTTAGCACTTAGGTAACTAGCAGTGTAGTATTCACAGGTTAGCACTTAGGTAACTAGCAGCTCTCGGGGGAAGAAAAACAGCTCCCTCCATAAGTGAACATCTGAAAGCACATAATGATCTACCATCTTTACTAACACCCTATTCATCACACTGTCATCACCATCATCATCATAAGATTATGTTTGTGAGGTCAACCTCAAACCCTATGATTCATCCATCACCAAGGTTCTGACATTACAGTAGAAATGGATCATACAATGGAATTACATTTACGGAAGGCTATTCCTATGAATACTATGCTAATACTATATTAGGGCATTTATTGACAGTGGATGTCGGTTTCAAAACCTGCAGATTACTGGTTCCAGTCCCAGGAGGTCCCCTGCTAACGTGCCCTTGAACAAATTACTTAGGTGACATGAATCCAATACAACACAAACCCGTGGACATGGATTTAAAATGACGTGATGGACTGGACAAACGCATCAGAGAGTAAATATTAGGGTTACTGGAATCGCATTTCATTAAAAGCTAGGATAAACACGATTTTGAACATTCAAGGCGAAGAAACACTTCTTCAGCTAAATCGTTTTCTACATTGAACAGTCAAATTTTTATCGTCAACCACGTTAAATGACATAACTGAAGCATACGCACTTTCGAAGTTCAAATAATGAAATGAAATGCAGCATCTGACCTGTAAATGTGGTATAACGGAAAAAGAGCGTATATTGTGTGAGTTGGTTGCTTTCATTTTTAAATTAGATTAACTGTTTGGTGTCGCAAGTTTTTTTTACAGCGATGATATTTCAGTTCAGAACTTAGCTCCGTTTCCGTCTGACATTTCTGGACTGGATATACCTACAGACATACTGGAAAGGGCACAAAATAGGTAAGCTGCTCTTTATAGTCATGTGAAAATGCAAAAGTGGGAAATGACAGGGGGTGATCATCCTCGGTCTTCCTTCCGCCGCCTGTTTATTAGTGCAGCCTATTAATTTCCAGCTGTGGGCGCACGACGGGGTGCGATCAAGCCTTAAGGTGCCTGCAAACCCCCGCAGCCCCAGTCTCCTGACAGCAATTTATGCTGATAGTAACTTACCGACATACCAATAATGAACAACCGTTTCATAAACGTATAACGCAAATGCATAATGAAACAGTGCAAATAATATGCTAACACAATATAAGCATTTAGAAAGACTGATTTTACCGCAATTACTGCATTATTTAGAGGAGTAGAACTCAAGTTCTACTTCTGTGGCAAGACAAAAATGTTAACGCTAAGGAAATACATTTACTGCAAGAAATTACACTGCATACAGCCGGCGCGTGCCACTCCATATCATAACAAATACTTGGGGTTTCGGCCCTGGATTACTTACATCTTTGATTGCGACGCTTGCCTTTATACATTGTCATCCTAAAGGAGTCCAGGATTACGATCTTAAACGCGGAATGGGAGAATTTGGGGGAAGACTGCTCCTACCCTACCGCTTTGCCCAGGAACAGTAGCTCCAGCGAGGTGAAGCCAGCCTCTCCGAGAGCGCGGACTGTACCATTTCCGCCAGTCGGGAGGGGGGATCACTCCTCATTTTAAGGTCAGGCTGGTTACATGAACTTTGATTTACAGTGGTATGGAACAGCGAGGGACATGGATTAGAATTATTATAAAACAGAATGCACAAACATAAATATTTGATTTTCTAATTTGAAATCACTCCTAGTAAACAGTTTCCGTTCATGCGAGGGAGGACTCTCAGCTGGGTGTATGGATGGCTGCTTTGATTGTGTTTTATATGGATATGCATGTGTTTGTTTTCTCTGTCTGCATGACTCTGTAACTCCAGAATATGTGCAGGCAGTGTGTTGTAACTAGTTAAATTCATTAAGGTAAACACTGTCCAGGAGTACATCTGGGCAGGTATTGGAGCTTGGTCCGAGACTGGATGAGCTATGGTTCCAATACCGTGAAGCCTCTGAATAAACCTGAAAGCTTTTCTCGGCTTAGCTGGTCGCAGGTGGCTAACAGTCCAGGACAACCTCGGCTTGCAAATAGCCATTAGCAGCAATTCCATTAAAGTCGAGCACTTTAGATAATCTTATGTCATTTTCAATTTCCAAGATGTAGTATATTAATCTCTTCTCACCAATTCACATCTTTGAATATTTTGGTGCGGATGAAACCCTGGATCGAGTAGCCTGCATACCAAGTATCAATTAAGGGGTGCAATCTAATACATAAAATATTCCAAGGAAATAGCATAGAATGCTCATGTATCAAATTATTGTAGTAAGTAGTATTCTTTCCGTCTGAATAAACTACGCATATGCGGCGTTTGGTTTCTCCACTAAAGCAGTCCTGTGACCTTAGTCCCGTCATAGAGGCATTTAATAATAATAATAATAACAATAATAATAATAACAATAATAATAATAATAAGCATTGCATTTATGTTCTCTGAAAATCGCATGAAATTATAGGCTACTTAAGAAACACAAGTGAGGCTTCTCGTCAATTTCATATTGTATATCAATATTTCATGTTATCTTTTTCCATGTGGTTATTCACCCGCGGACTTCCCAGGAGCCCAGTCCAGCTTCGGCACTCATATGTCAATATTTGAGAATATTTACATTTTACAATACTTTCATTTTTACTCAATGCCGTACGTGCCTGTGCAGAATGGCCGATTCAAATTGAATGACCTAAGCAGATTAACCTGGTCGCCTTCCATAACGACCCACGTTTCCTGATTGCTATCTGCGTTACGATTTCCAGTATAATCCAGACAGATAAATCCGTCCCCACTTCCCTGCCGGAAAACATCAGCATCCTCTCAATAGAAATGGGGGGGGGGGGGGGGGGGGCTGGGTTGCTAAGGAGATGGAAGGAACAAAGAAGATATTTTGATATTGTGCTATTAATTCAGGGTTATTTTATATCTGTACGTGAGGTTGAATGTTTAATGTTTTAGGAGAAATGACTGAGGGTGAAAATGCAATAAAATCCAGGTTCATTGTGCAAGAAAAAAATCCATCTGGTGTTTCTTTAGCATGCAACATGAATGATAAATCATCTCGAGTATTACTCCCCTTCTAGTGGGAGCAAGCGTGATATGGTGGATGCTAGTGTCTTTCCTGATTTTCCATTCTGCGTTTAGCATCCTGCTCGTAACTCAAAAGGGTCAGACCATGTATACGGCTTCCTGTTGTTTATTTATCTTAAGTCTACTAATAAAACCAGTAACTCTGCTACTGGTAACCTTAAATCACCTATATTCGTTTGTCATATATTTCAGTTTAATCAACATTGGGCTCATGTGGAGAAGAAATTGGATATTCTTGTACAAATACTGGTTTCCTGCTAATATCTGGCATTAATTTTAAAAGTTTGGAAAGTATCCTAGTGGGCAGAGCTAAAAAGAGACAAGCGACAGCAACAGGGTTCACAAATCGGCCAAAGTAATTTAAAATGTCCAAATGAGCTCCTTCACTTGCATAGTTGAGTTGATTGAAATTCTGACACCGTCCACTTGTTGGGCCTATTTTGGGCCGTTCTTATTAGCACAGCCATTAAGATTATGCAGACACGTAGCCATGGCGACAGGTTGGATCGTATGCGGTGCTGAATGGGAAACTCCAGATGCATAAATATCCGGAAAAGGAAAACAAGGCGATCCTCAAACGAAGTTCATTTTACTAAATATCCGATGTTTCAATGAGTTTCCTTCTTTGGATATTTGGGATGCATGTGGATACACGGATACCTTATTAGATCTTAAAATGCCTTATTTTTAAATATAAAAAATAAATTCAAACAGATATTTAAAATAATATTGCACTTGTTAATATTGCCATCTACTGGTGACACAAAATTATTACAGATGATGATTTCACTCTGAGTCCAATCTGTCCTAATTTTACGTAATATGATATGCAACGGGGATAAAAACATACAAGTTAAAAATCCAACAAAAGTGACTGATATTGCCGGGTTTGTAGAACAGTCGGAGTGTCTGGGCTTTATTATATTCTCGTGGATTTTACCGGAGACATGCCGGTGCGAATTTCGTTCTTTTCATGGATTCCCTGGCAGACTCACGCATCTGATATTTGATGCCCATTTTCAGTCTCTCGTCAGTGTAACTAAGCGGCCGTATAGCCATAGATTTCATTTATCGCATGCGTACAGCATTTCCAACTACATCATCGCACACCTCACCCCTCCAGTGCTATGAGATCGAATCGCAGCTCGCCCTGGAGGTTGCATGTTTTAACTCGTTTGCGGTTAGTTTCCTCCTAGTACTCCGATTTTCTGTCGTAGTCCAAATACCCTTTAAGCAGACTATACAGAGGTGACAAGTGCAGGTTCAGAAAGTACAACTGTTGAGCAGTTGGTTGAAACAAACCCTTGGTCTGGATTTGTACTTTCTGAACCTGGACTTGCCACCTCTGGACTCTAAATTGCCCGAAATGTATGCATAACGTGTATGCCCTACGATGAACTGTCTCTACCACAGGAAATCAGCAGGAATCAGTATAATGGTGAATTATAAACAAAGGGGCATTACTTCATAAAACGAATATAACTGGGATATACTTTCATCACTGCCAAAGCACTTAAATATAAATGTGTAACTGCTTTGTGATGGGGGTTGGGTAGGTGTATGGATACGCGCCAGTGCGTTGTTTGTCAGCACCTTGCAGCTACTGTACGCCTTAATACGGGCGAAAAGCAGGTGTTTGTCGGCACCTGGGTCGTTAGCGCTATTAGCTCTGCGAGAGGAGTGACTCATTCCTGCATATTAATTACGACTGCAGAAAGGAGAAATAGGAGAACAACAAAAAAAAAAACAACATGAAAGGAAATATGACACTATTGTTTTCCCTCCGAGTAATGCTGATCTTGAATTTGATGGATTATCCAGCCTTGTATAGTGGGTACATAAGGTAAGCAGTGCTAACCACATAATGTATTTTTGACCAGAGGGATTATGGGTACCGTCTCTGTCAATCGGATTTTTTTTACTGCCTGAATGTCTTTGTACTGTATTACGGTGCGTCTGCAAACTTGCAATGTCCTTCAGGTTTAGTAAAGTACATTAGCCTACCTATCAAAAATTCGGATACACCTGCTTTTAATGCATTTGTATTTATTTTAGTTATGCTATTCATGTTATATTAAAAGCCCATGATGCAATGAAGTGATATTGCAACAGCCAAGAAAAGTGTTCCACATCTCAAAATGTTTTTAAATTTTTGACTCCTCAAAATAGCTAACTTTTGCTTCACTGGCAGCATTCTATCTATCTATCTATCTATCTATCTATCTATCTATCTATCTATCTATCTATCTATCTATCTATCTATCTATCTATCTATCTATCTATCTATCTATCTATCTATCTATCTATCTATCTATCTATCTATCTATCTATCTATCTATCTATCTATCTATCTATCTATCTATCTATCTATCTATCTTTTTGCCCTCTATTTAGAAAGTAATTGAGCTGTATTTAGAAATATGGTGTGTGCTTTTATGGCAGCATTGACTCTTGGCATTATTTCAACCAGCTTCCAGATCTCTCTCTCTCTCTCTCCCTCTCCATCTCCCTCATTCTATCTATCATCTTTTTGCCCTCTAATTAGAAAGTAATTGAGCTGAAACCTCTGATGGAGAGCACCATTTGAATGTAGCTGAACTACGGGCGAACAGGATTAAAAAAAACAAGGGAAATGACCTGGACTGATATAGCGACAGAGACCATTTGTCAAGATCAGGACCATAATAGGAGGGCCTAAGAGGGCCTTCTAAAAGTAGGCTCCCATGCACCCATTTCCCTTTAAAGTTCCTATAACAGGGCTGGGGGCCCCCTGAAAGCACCGACCCCCCCCCCCCACCACCACCACCACCAGCACCACCACCACAACCACCACAATTCAAGGGCCCTTGGCAGCCAAACGCCCTCCCTCCATGTTTCCATCAGAGGCCCTATAGGGCCCCCTGCACCCCAAGGGCCCCTGGGCAGCGGCCCCGCTGGCCCGGTCCGTAATCCGTCCCTGCCCACAGCATGTACTGTATCTTTGCCAAATGCTGCAGGGAACACTAATCCAAAGCAATGCATTTTGGCCTATACAGTACTGACAGAAACACAGTTTATTATCATGCCTGACAGGGGCGTAGGTTACATATTAACAGTTTTTTTTTTTTTTTTTTTATTCGTGAAGTACTGCCCTTACAATTACAATATTTAAAGTGATATTCGTCTTTCCATTTTTACTGATATCCACCTTCACTAACATGACAATTTAAGTCCAGTAATGCCCCGCATTATTTATGCAGAATTTTAGGGTATTATTAAAATTATGCACAAATCGCGAGATTCTGCCACGAATGTCAGGCCATTCACTCTGGAAAAATGACGTCACCTCAGGGTCCACTATGATGCCCCTGTCACAGTCGTGCACCCTGTCTCTCACAAACACATCCTATCCGGAAACAATCACCAGCACAAACACAACACACATAGCAGCTAGAAGATCTATATAAGTAAATATAGGGGATTTATTGAATTTCTTAGCCATAAATGGGACTTTCTGGCAGCAATGCTAATGAACTAAATGATTCTCAGTTTCTGGTAACAGAGTAACTTACTTTAAGTAAGTTAACTGGAGTTTCCCAAAGAAATGCCAGGTCTGGCCCCGTTTTTTGACGGGCTTCTTACTCATTCTTACGCCCTAACATCAAACACAGTTCGATGAGAATTGTGACGGACTCAAATATTACCGACAAATATTACGTTGCTATTTGTGCTGTGCTGTTAACTAACCAAGCTGGTTGCAGTTTGCACAACCAAATAAGATAATCTATATGAAAACAATTAAATTCCACTATTTCAGATAGTCGTTTATTGATTAAGTGTTGGTTATGACACGAGGTCATGTCGTCCCCCCCCCCCCCCCCCCAATCTACGCCTACTGTATGATGACTGAAGTGTCGTTATATCACTATATAGTCTAAAGGAAGTGAAATGCAGGTGGTTCCATGCTGCTGGATGTCCCTGCTCAGATGGGGAGCGAGTGACATCTGGTGGATACAAGTCAGCAGTGCGCGGACCTTGAAACCACATCCACAAGTCGCAGTTCACACGCCAAATTAAATAGTTTATGTAAAACACCATCATTTGATCTTGCCTTGGTCTGCCTTTGCTTTATAAGGGATCGCCATTGACCCTTTAATTCTTTACTTGAGGTCAGGGCTCTTTACTTCTCTGCTAAGTCTTATTATGCACAAGTATAATCCTTCACACTTCGGCCCTAATCAAAATTCTGACACCTTGATGTGCAGAAATTCAAAGGCATATCTTACTAAAAACGGCGCTATCTGGCTAATAGGCTTTGCTTGGGCAACGTCAGAAATGGTCCAGCATGCATTGTCTTCATATAAGTGCCCCCTCACCTGTCGCTCACCAATTCAAAACATATCATTGGCTAATGATAAGGTTGCCCCTCCCCCTCTGAATTATGGCCCCTTTTATGCCCCCACCTCAAAAAGACCCTATATTTGCCACTGGGTAAGGTAGAAAACCGGCGCCGAAGCATCAGCTCCTCCTTAACGGACTGGGCTTTCACAGATGGTTCCCACCTCCCTCCCAAACTGGCCAACATGACAAAGTCACAAGGAAGGCAGGAAACACACACAGTGACCAACACCTACAGGTCATTTTAAATATGTTATGCTACATCACTGGCCACTTTATTAGGCACACCTCTTCAACTGGTTTTTCAAGCAAATATCTAATCAGGCAATTATATGTCAGTAGCACTAAGCATAAAATCATACAGACACAGGTCTGGAACTTCAGTTAATGTTAATATAAAACACCAGAATCAGGAAAAAAAAGGTGATTTAAGTGACTTGATGGCATGGTTGTTGGTGTCAGATGGGCTGGTATGAGTATTTGAGAACCTGGTGATCTACAGCAGCCGAAGATCATGCCAGGTGCCACTCCTGTCAGCTAAGAACAGGACACTTAGGCTACATTGATCACGGGCTCACCAGAATTGGATGACAGAAGATTGGAAAAACGTTGCCTGGTCAGATGAATTTTGATTTCTGCCGTAACCTTCACATGGTAGAGTCAGAATTTGGTGTAAACAACATGAAAGCATAGATCCATCCTGTCTTGTATCAACAACTCTGGCTGCTGGTGGTGTAATGGTGTGGGGATATTTTCTTGGCATTCTTTGGGCCCCTTAGTACCAACTGAGCATCATTTAAATATCTACCAGAGTACTGCTGCTGACCGTGTCCCTCCCTTTATGACCACAGTGTACGTGAGTATTGCTGCTGACCGTATCCCTCCCTTTATGACCGCAGCCTACCTGAGTAATGCTGCTGACCGTGTCCATCCCTTTATGACCACAGCCTACCTGAGTATTGCTGCGGACCGTGTCCCTCCCTTTATGACCACAGTGTACCTGAGTATTGCTGCTGACCGTGTCCCTCCCTTTATGACCACAGTGTATGTGAGTATTGCTGCTGACCGTGTCCCTCCCTTTATGACCACAGCCTACCAGAGTACTGCTGCTGACCGTGTCCCTCCCTTTATGACCACAGCCTACCTGAGTATTGCTGCTGACCGTGTCCCTCCCTTTATGACCACAGCCTACCTGAGTATTGCTGCTGACCGTGTCCCTCCCTTTATGACCACAGCCTACCTGAGTATTGCTGCTGACCGTGTCCCTCCCTTTATGACCACAGCCTACCTGAGTATTGCTGCTGACCGTGTCCCTCCCTTTATGACCACAGCCTACCTGAGTATTGCTGCTGACTGTGTCCCTCCCTTTATGACCACAGCCTACCAGAGTACTGCTGCTGACCGTGTCCCTCACTTTATGACCACAGCCTACCTGAGTATTGCTGCTGGCCGTGTCCCTCCATTTATGACCACAGTGTACGTGAGGATTGCTGCTGACCGTGTCCCTCCCTTTATGACCACAGTGTACCCAGCTTCTAATGGCTACTTCCTGCAGGATATACGCCACATCATCTCAGACTGATTTCTTGAACATGACAGTGAGATCACTGCACTGAAATGTGCTCCACAGACACCGGATCTCAATCAAATAAAGCACCTATGGAAAGTGGTGGAACAGGAGATTTGCATCATGAAGATGCAGCAGACAAATCTGCAGCAACTGCATGACACTATCATGTCAACATGGACCAAAGTCTCAGAGAAATGTTTCATGCACCTTGCTGAATCTATGCCATGAAGAATTAACCCTCAATGGTTCCTTGGGGTGCGTTCTGCACCCCCTGCCCATTTCTATGGCTACTACCATGTTGTTATTAAAATTACAGCAGTTATCCTCTAGGACATTGTAAGTGCACCAGTTTTACATACGGTCATGCAGAAAATGATAGAAAAAGTGTTGACGTCAATTATCGCTGGCATACTTTCTTCGGGGGTGCAAAATGCACCCCAAAAAAAACTTAATTTATGACAGATGTCTGTGGAGATTCTCAGTTATCCAGGTCATGGTTATCCTAAAAAAGGGTTATGCAATAGCAACTGGACTTTGTTTTTCATAGAAGAAGTGTTGCACTCCATCCAGAGTGCTTTCTCAATTCTGACTGACTGGTTGGCATAGCAGGTTGATGAACCCTGTAGAATCCTCAAGTCGTTAGCACTAGATGGTCACCTGTGGGTTGTTGTTGTTCCCCCTGGCTTTCATGTGTTTCACTGATACCACCTGAGGCTGAGCGTGAACGACTGTGGAAGCGTCTGGGCAAAGTTGAAAGAACTGCATTGTAGGTAGGTGATAGACGTCTTAGGCCACCTCCTCTGTTCAACGACGGTCGTTCATTTGAAGCAGTTGTCCTCCCGGTCCACCTACAATGCAGTTCTTTCAACTTTGCCAAGACGCTTCCAAAGTCGTTCACGCTCGGCCTCAGGTGGTATCAGTGAAACACATGAAAGCCAGGAGGAACAACAAAAACCCACAGGTGACCATCTAGTGCTAACAACTTGAGGATTCCATAGGGTTCATCAACCTGCTATGCCAGTCAGTCAGAATTGAGAAAGCACTCTGGATGGAGTGCAAAACGTCTTCTATGAAAAACAAAGTCCAGTTGCTATTACATAACCCTTTTTAGGGTTAATTTATGACATTGATATGATCGACAAATTCAGTTAATTAGTGATAATTGCTACTATAATTTTTTATGTTATTATATTCTAGAACATTTTCGGATATTAAAAAAAGTCAGCCATTTTGTTTTGTTTACATTTCAACTGTTAGAAAAGATATAACACCATGGCTAGGTATTCCACAGCTGAAGCTCTTCGACACATTCTGCAAGAGGATACAGTCGGAATGTGCATTATATGACCAGTCCCCTCTGCTGCCCCCCCACTGCCGCAACCGCTTTAACTGCACTATCTCACTGCGTAAGCTGTGCAAGCATCATGCAGTTAACTAATAAATGTATCTTAACTTTAGTTAATTGAATTTGAGCTTGGTACCATTGAATTATATATGCCAATGGATAGGGGTGCAACTTGAACCCCAAGGACCTGGAACGTAACTTTCTGACAAGGACCCATTGAGGGTTAAGGCAGTTTGGAAGGCAAAAAGGGGTTCAACCAAGTGCTAACAAGGTGTACCTAATATAGAAGCCAGTGAGTGAGTATAGCTTTTATCAATGTTATAGAACAGATCATATAAAACAGAAAAACATCAGGTCTGTGCAACGACTTAGAGGGACAGGCGCTCAATCAGGGATGGTGGAGGGGAGGGCACCCAACAGTAAATTTTGCTGCCTGGGGTGTAGGGGGCTGTGATTATGTTATGCCCCGCTCGTCTGATCCTCCCGTGTGCCACGCCCCCTCATCTACCCTGTGTGGATTCCCCGTGTTTACCAGCTGTTTCGCGTTATTTCTGATTAGTTCAGTGTATTTACATCCACGTCAGAGTATGTTTCCCCAGTCCTGTCATTTTTTTTTTTTAATGTGTCCTGTCCGGCAGCTTTCGCAAGCAGAATAATGGTCTGAATGCACTGCTATGTCAGACATATTTGCTTTACCATGAGGGGCTCTATAAACTCTGTATAGGCCCTTCATGTTGGTCAATTTCTTTTTATTCGTATATTTATTGTATTTTATTTAATACATGTCAAATATTCCAGTTGCCGTGCTGCCCGGAAGGGAGTGATAGATTAGGAAAATGAGTGAAGAAAAGGGGTAGGGAGAGAGATTAAAGAGAAGGAAGGAGAGAGAGAGAGAGAGAGAGAGAGAGAAAAAAATGAACAAAGGCGGAGACAACAGTGGGACAGAGAGGCTAAGAAAGACAGGAGTAACGTAAAAATCACATAAGGCAAGAAAAGAAAAAAAAAAAAACGCATTTGAAATACAACCACAAAAGGATAATACAAAGACACAACCAGAAATAAAGAAAATAAAACAGATATACAGACATACAACATTATTGCATGTGCTTGGAAGGGAGCGTGGAGGTGTATTTACATGTGTGTTCATCTGTTTGGGGGAGGTGTTTGAACACGTATGCGCGTGTTGGGTGCGTGTGAATTTCTCCATGGAATGCACTTGATAGCGAGGGTGGGGGGCCGCAACCACACCCCACAAGAACCAGAGGCCGGCGGAGACAGGCCGGCGGAGACCCAAGGAGTCCGCAGCCCCCCAAGAGCACGGAAGAGCCAAGGCTCCACATCCCCACGACAGCCGGGTCCCCCCCCCCCCAGCAGGAGGAGGAGGGTGGACCCAGGCGCAGCCCCCGCAGCCAAAAGGGCAGGAGCCCCAGAGAACCAGAGGCAACAGGCAGCCGACCCCACGAGGGTGACGGCCGCTCCTGCATGGGCCAGGGCCAGGACCCCAGAGAGCCCCACCCGTGCCAGAGAGGCCCGAGCCCCCCCCAGGCCACCACCCGGGGAGGAGGGACAGCAACCATGCCAAGGAGGCAGCCACGCCCAGGAAGGAGCAGCTAGCCCCGGACCCAGGCCCACACCGCCCACGCAGACACCTCGCAGACACACCTCTCAGCTATACACATAGACCATACACCCACTCACACAACATACACAGACACATACACAGAGACAAAAAGACATAAGCCCATACACTCCGGACCGCCCTCCGCCATGCGGGGGAACGGACGCCACCCCCCAGGGCCAGCCGCAACCCCAGGGCGCCGCCAGCCGGACGACTACCCGAGTGCCCCCGCACCATCGCGGGCAGGGGAGCAGGTGTGTAGGAAGACCCGCCCACTCTCCTCCCCCATGCACCTGTGTGAGAGGTGAAGTGTTGGATGCATGTGTTGGTGATTGTGAGTGTATGTGGTGTAAGGGATGAGTATGACTGTTGAGAAACTTAAGATGGATTTAAAATTGACGGGGGAAGCGCGGAGGAGCGCTGCTTGCAAACAGCTCTCCTCCCCATCACCCCCCCCACCCCGCCAAGACCCTCAATGTATATGGTGTAAGTAAGATTGAGGGGCGGGCAGCAGTGAAGAGGTGAGTGAGACCACCTCAGCGGCCCCACCCACCAACCTCTGAGTCCCAGCCCTGTCATTAACGTCGCGTGTGCTTTAATGTCTGGTGTTAGGATCGTTTACCTAATAAACCCCTCATTCCCTGATTCTGGACTCCAGTTTGTGGTTCCTCGCTCTGTGTCTCCCCGAGACGTGACAGATTGTTGGTGATCAGTAAAAATTGTGGAGCAAAATTCAAGCCCAGGACTGATTTTTAATCCCAGTAAAGCCAAAACTTTTGTGTGACCTTGGTTATCAAAAAGGGGGTCAGAACCTTCAATCATTCGGGCAAAGGGACAGGTGTTCAGGCAACTGCCCCCCGCACATCTTTAAAAGGCATGTGAGATGATTCTGGTTCTCTGTGGAAGTAAATAATGATGAATAATGACCTCTCTAAGATGCTTGACAAGTCCTGAAATGACATTTTGGCAATTGGGGAAGCTGATTGTTTATACCCCATTGCTGGTGAAATGCCTTTTATCCAGTAAAACAGCCAATAATGAAAATGCTATTCAGCTTTCCTTGTGCCTAATGCCCATACACTCTGCTGTCAGCTGTCTGAAATTAATGTGCCACAGAAGATAGATGAGAGATGAGCAGCCAGACTTGCAGAGATACACGTTCAGGGAAGAATATGAGCCAGAGCACCCTGGGTTTCTTTATAGAGACACAGACATCTACACTTGAACTGGAATTCAGCTGAAATAAACAGTGAGATCAATGGTATACAGGTATTTTGCTCATCCAAAACTCCTCAAAGTGGCTCAATGATATGATCTCTTGACAATCTGGGTTAGTGCCCGGACCTCCCTTCCAGAAAGCATCCTCTTGCGCTCACAGTTACTCTTGTTGGATGTGGTTCGTCCTTTGTGGGGGCATGCCGACATTACCCTGGGTACCGTGGCTCTCGATACACCACAGACTTGCTGTCCTGGTCACAGATGCACCAGCGAGACACATACCAAGATTTTGTCCTCTTTTAAACTCTGCTGTCTCACTTTATGTTGTTTGGATTGCAGTATTTTATGTAGCGCTGTGCTATTTGCTCTGTTAACTCAACCTTCACACTCTGCTCTTACTGTTGGAACATGCAGTCAGTGAAGACTGGCCACCAGGCTGCGCATACTGTATATAGGTGTGAAACCTCAAACACCACAGTTTCAGTTTCATTGTCCAACCCCTGTATGTCCCACCTTCTCTGCACCTTGTCCTGACAATGTTACAAATTGAAGGTGTTAAGCGATCCAACAGCACCCCAAATAAAAAATGAGGGCCAGGACCAGACGGCAGAGTCATTTCTCGCCCTGAGTTCCGGGATAAATTAAAAGATAGACGAGTGACAAAAAGTAAAACTGGCTCGTAAGTTTGTCTGCAAGTTCCAGCACGGACTGGGGGGAGGTCGCGAAGAGAAGTGAACTAGAAGAGGTTCATTCTTTTCGTCTCGCTCGGTATAAACTGAGACATAAATTTTTCTTGACGGGAACATTGTCTGTTTTCCTGTCATTAAAGAGACAAATACCGTAAAATAACTCGTATATATACGTATCGAGTCGAATCGCTCCTCAACAGCACGTCAGATACCTCTGCGACCGAAGCTGAAATAGCGTGGAAATGAAATCCCAGTCCCCCCGTGAAATCAAAATGCTTTTCAGGCTATCGGGCTTAATCAGATGAGCACACAGCCAGGGTCACGCTGGATGAGTAAGTCAGAGAAATATCGACAATGTTTCTGAAATGTAATGTGTTCACGCATTCTTCCCCAAACCAGATCGAGTGGCCATAGGCCTATTTAATTGTATCATCAGCCTCAAAGATTAGCCCGCTGAAGCCGTAAAGTATTAATTAACATCATGTGAACAGTGAAATCACTGAAACAAATAGCTGAAATGTTTTCCAGTTTAAACTTGACGGGTGGAAAGTCTGCACCTAATTAACACGGCTCTCTGCGCGGCGCGTTTAATTAGGCTACTAAGATCGCCCAGATGGAAGTGTCGTCGTGTTATTTTAACGTTGACTGAATTTTATCCACCGAGTCTTACACCGCTGAGCTTCTCATTTTTACTTACGGTAAGTTTTTTTTTTTTTATAAGTCAGAAAGTGGCAGGTTGACATCCCGCAGCAGGTTCCTTGCTGCATCTACGGGTTGCTTAAATCAGCTGTACGCGCTGACAGTCGTGTTATATGGGTCACAATGCAAGTATGATACAGAAAATCAAATAAATAACACTAGGCAGTTAGAAACTGAGCCGGGTAGGTGAGTTTCTGAGAAGGGAATTGGTAGAGGTGCTGCATTTTGCATGCATCCGGGCCCACATGCAGTACGGTGGGTTTAGAAAGCAGTGTCCAGGATTGGAATCTGACACATTTGAAGTGTTGTAGCGTGTGGCTGTTATAGTGTTGGTGGCGCACAGTATATGTACATGTGCCCCCCATTTTACCGCCTTTACGTTGTTTCTGCTCACACGTTTGCACGCCTTGTCCTCAGCAAGCCGAGAGATCCGCTCCTAAGTGTACTGAACTGGTACAGGAGTGGAGCTGCAGGTACTGTACGTCTGAATAGAAAATTACGAGTATCCTTCAGATGAAATCATGAGAGTATAATCTGGACGATGAGGATCGTGTTTTGTACCGTTAGTTTCCCAGTCAGTAATCCCAGCAAACAAACAAAGAAAAAAAAATACTAACTCTAATAGAAAAATTAGCGATTGCATAAATCACCGCTGGCCGGGTTAACCAACACTCATATTTTGTTTTACACTAGTATATCTACCGAGGTCCGCTGATTATTCGAAAATTATTCGAAAAGTTCAAAGAAAAAACACACTAATAAAACGGAGAAAATATATTCACCACTGGAGGGCGCTATAATACAACACAAACAGGCTCTGCTGCTGGTAAAATCCTCCGCTCTAATAATAATAAAATATAATTAATACTTAATGCATTTCCACTTAGCATATAACCAGAAACCATCATCCTATTCCGGACCCAAATTTCATTCGACACAGTCATTCAGTTTAAATGAAAGCCCGCTCCCCGCCTCTCGCTAATAAAGCTGTCAGGCAGATGCGACGCCCGAGATGCGCTCCACAAAGCCCGCATGCATCCTCACACATCCTTTCAGCACCTTTGTCTCACTTTCTCTTTTTGCTGAAAGGATGTGCGGGCCGTATAAGGGAATGCCGATGTCAGCGCTGCTCCTGTCAGCGCCGAGCAAGGAGCTAATTAAGCGCCTAAGTCCCTATCGCCGCTCGGCTCCGTGTACTCGCACGCATAAACACCCCCTAATACGTTTAAATCGCACTTCAGCTGATAAATAATGGAGACATTATCTGATTGAAACACTGGGCCATTTGTCTGAAAACGCACTCCTTTTTCGGATCCCGGGACGTACATTTGCACACCATTTAACTGGCATGGAGAAGGAATAAAATCCGCGTCATGATTAATTGCCTGAGCCCCCAGGTCCCAGGCAAACACTTTGTTCCAGATGCAGAAAAATGCGCAGCGTATTTTGAAAGTTTGTAATCTGGCTGCGCTCTTTCCGTGGGACTGTGCCAGTCGTGGGGTGTAAAACGCCGTGTCGTGTCAGTGATCGTGTTAAAACAGGAGTGCATTCTGGTGGAGAAAGACGCGTCTAGTGCTTACTTAACCTTTCAACAGCTGAGTACACTGGCAGGTCCTCAGTAGTGTCCCGATTTGAAATAACGCAGTCTCATTCTCCTCTAGATTCAAATTCAGAATTCTTCCTGGCATAAGGACACGCTGGCATTGCCAGAGCACTTTAAGCAACAGCAGATATTAGACTGCAGTCTCTCTCTGCCAGACTCTTTCTGCTCCACTCCGCATGCACAGAGTCCCTGGCAAAGTCACCAGCGTCATGTTTTGGGATCCCACCTTTTCAGACACCAGACAATTAAACCGATTCTTTCCGAAAGCTGGGTTGCGCGTATAATGGGAGTTTGAGCGCCTGCCCTCAGTGCTGCGTCTGACTGAATGCAGCAAGCAAACAAATTCAGAAGGCATACGTTTTATATTGAGCGCATTTTAAAAAATAAAATAGATTCCACGCAGCTTATAGCTACTGGACATTTATTAAGTGGCTACTACTGTATTTGGCTGTAACACATCACTCAAATACATTTATTTCTAAACTCAAGGATGAACCAAACTCTATCCTTGTGCTGGACTTTGCATCCTTTTTTATAACCCCTAAAATACATAACGCCCTGACCTCCACTGAGACATAGGCCTACTGGAACACCATGGAGACTTGCTATTTGTATTAATTTATCCAATCACACTCGTCCCGTGATTTAAGCCTACGTTTAAAATTCATTAGACTTCCTATGCATAATCCAGCCTGCATTTGTTTACGTTCTTTTCTTCGCTTCTTTTGTAATTGCATAAAATATTTATTGGATAATGCGTTGCCGCAAAATTTAAATTGGGGAATATGGAGGATCTCAGAGAATGGCGTTTATTGTAGGATATAACGGGTCCTGTTTTTCTTTTTATCATTTTCTAATTTATATAAATAAATCTTAAGTATTGAAATATAATCAGCACTGCCTCATATCGGACTGCTGCATGAGAATGCGTCCAGGCATGACGAGTCGACAGCGACGGCATGAATAAACAGTCAGCACCGCCGGCTGATTAATACTGCCGCAGGAAATAGGTCTGGCTTCCTGTCCTATGGACCCGTAACAGCCCCGCAAGGCTGTGTGATATGGAGGAAGGCACTGCCCCGCGAAAGCAAAAGACAGACTGCTTTCTGCTGCTCTCACGACCTGCTGCTTCCATCCAAAACCGAAGCTCCTCTCCCGTTCTCTTGATAATACAAGCTCAACACCGCCTCCTGCTGACAGGGGCTAGCAATAGCATCCTTGCCTACAAGCAGCAGCAATTCAGAGCTCGGACACAAAACATAATTAAAACATTTTTAATAGTCTTTTGCGGTGAGATTTTTCTTCCTGGCATGGTGAAAACGACACCCTGGGAAATGAGTCCCACGGCAGGATGCATACTATGGTAGAATAAAGGAGTGACATTCACAGAGCCCGGGAACGCCACATTTCCTCCTTCACTGCCCATCCGCAATAAGCCGAGAAAAGGCAGCAAGATGTCTACGAGCGTCGACATCGGAAGCTGGCTATTGAATTAATTCAATTTGGGCGAGAATAACAGCGGATCCGAATCCGTTTGGCTATTTATGCGGTTACTTATTTATATTGCCACACATGTCTCCTTGCCCGACAAGTGCGATTCCTCCATTAGTTCCTGCTACGCTCTTGAGATAGCACCTTCTGTAGTCCTGTGATAACCGAGCCCATTGTGTCTCGCACAAATGCGCTTCTTTATCTCAAACAGAGGCCTGCCGGCGGGGGAGAGGAGTCTCAGCCCTCACCTTCCCCGCTCGGCTGTATGAGAAGAATGATATCCCCCCCCATTTAAAAAAATTTCTATCCAAACCGTTTGTTTGATCAGCGTATCGGACAGGGGACCCAGAGACAGTGGCGGCAGAAACGTCTTCCTCTGCGGAAGAGCGGCGCGATGATCCTGCAGAACAAGGCCACCACGCCGCCCGCGCATCCTCACATTTAGAGCCCGCTATGCCATCTATCCAATGTTCTGTGATGCTTTAACTATTCACATTCAGTGGCGGAAGGCAGCTGCGATCCATCCATTCGAACCCTGGGCTATAGATAAATGTGCCCAAAAAGAAAATGCGGTTTCACCTGGGATTTCGCAGCTGCTCCCTGATTGGACCGAGTCACACCTGTCCCTTTATACTGGAAATGCCAGCTGGAATCTGTTTATTCTGCTTCAGCGCCGGGATGCTTAAGACTGGGGGGGCTTTTCCAGGTGCACAGCAGCCATACGTCTGAATGAAAGGCGATGGATTGGGGGGGGGGGGGGGGGGTTGGAGCTGACTGCTAATTCCCTGATTAAATCTCGGGGCTTGTGCCTTGCAGGCGCTCATAAGCAGACGCCGTCGTCTGAGTGCACTGGCATTTTCGGAAAGTAAATCGTGTTTTCCTTTTCTTTTGCTGAGGTGCGTGATTCTCCACTGCATCCCCGGAACAGCCGCTGGCTGCTGGCCAGAGACGCGCCGTCTGAGGGGATGCGGCTCCATTTAACAGGCCTGCTTATTCATTGCAGCTGCGCGCTCTGTAGCCTTTATTTGCTGCCGCCGACCATCGGGGACGCTACTTTACGTCAGCCCAGATCGATGGCTTTTTGCGGCCGACCGTTGCCACCCCCAGAGGGGACAGCGATGAGTCAGACGTTCACTTTTAGCTCTGTAACTGTCCCCTTTACCCACTTCCTGTTCCTACTGGTTTATACCGGCTGGGTGCATAAATGTAGCCACATGTGTCTGATTACAGTTGGGCGCCTCACGGGACTTGAATGAGTGTGCAAACCTGTGTCCCTAATCACTACGCCACCTGCTGCCCGCAGATATACGGCGCAGGTTCCAAGCGTTGCAAGACTGCAAAGATGGTGTTTGGTCCCGGTGGGGTGGTCCACCTCACGGTCTGTGCCATGCTGAGCCCTAGCTTCTCTGGTGAATGAATCCAGGTGCCCTGCCTTTGTCAAACTGAGTGAAAGGCTGTGCATTTAACTCGGAGGCCTCCAAATGTCAGGCAAGAGAAACGTGAATTACAGCAAGCTTAGCTGCCCGATTCCAGGTCCCACTGCGGGTCCTTGTGAATCGGCCTGAATTTCCAATGCGTTAAATCAGTCTGCTAATGACACTCAAACGTGCAGCTGACAGCATTTCGAGATTTCAAGGTTAACACATTGTGGCGCACTCGAACGCATAGAGAGAGTGCGCTGCATGGTGCTTCAGTATTTACTCACTTGAAATGTTAACCTAGAGTATCTTACAGTTTTTATGGCTTCACACTGATTTTATATTTAAATGGGTTAAGTGGACTTCCCTGGATTTGATGTTGTGAAGTTTAACTTTAACTAAATGCTTTGACTCTCCTGGTTCACATGTAGGGCAGGGAGAATGGCCAACATAAAAAAACACTGAAAAACCCATCATTAGGTTCCTCACTGGCCTGTTGTCAGTCAGATCCCCATTTCTGGAACCTCTCTCTCTCTCTCTCTTGCTCTGAGTCTTCTGGTACTGCCTCTGCGCAGAAATGTCTCCAAAGACGGGGATGAACAGACAGCACTACTCTGAAAGCCTCGCGGACATCTTCTGACCTTCTGTGCTACGGGGCATACCGCTATTAGACCTGACCCTTGGGTTCTGGGGCATGGAGGAGGGCATTATGTGAGAGGGCAGATGGATCGTTATGCCAGGGCACCTGCAGTGGGGTGGGCCCAGGGGCATGCTGGGATGCCTGATGTCATTTTCAGCTGTGGGTGCTATGGGTGCTGGCCCTCTGATCCACCATCTCCAAGTTAGACTGCCCCCCTCCTGGCCAGTCAGAGGATGGCTTCCTTAGGGGGTTTTTTTGGGGTGGGGGAAGGGGGGGGGGGCTTACAAACATTTGCTCAGAGGAGAATGTCATGTGTCCCTAAATCGACATCCGGATCTATCCCCATGGCAACCGGCGTCAGGTGAGAGTGTGCTTTTGGATGTGGCTCATAGCTCCCAAACACACCATCATTACATGTACTTCTGCCTTATTCATATTGTTAATTTTATATATATAAAATATTTATTTTTTTCAATATTCCCTGGGTTTTACGGCATTCCCGTCCTTTCATGTTTCCATAGCGACATCGCCAGTGCATACGGCCCGTCTCTGACTCTTTACTGTGGACATTCTCCATTTTCATTCATTGCATGGAAGTCAGTTGAAGTTAATTCTCTCTGGGGTGTTCAGAGGCCACAATCCACCCCACTGCCCCCATCCCTGTAATCCCCCCTGTCCCGGAGGGTAGCGGCAGTGGCGGAGTTATAATGCCAACGTGAGTCGCTGCCAGCGGAGAGAGATGGATATGGTGCCGCTTTTTTGTTCCAGGGCAGATTAATGACCTGACCTTTCTATCCTGGGACAGGGGCAGTGGAGAGAGAGGGAGGGAAGGAGAGACGAAGGGAAGGAAGTGAAAACAGAGTTTTGTGGGCGTGGAGGTCGAATGAATTTGTTTATGAGGCCTGCAGCCTGGATGCTGGCTTGGCCTGCGGCCGCTTTAATCAGCACGGTCGACCTCCTGCAGAAAAAAAGCCGCAAAGAATCAGGCGACGGCGATTGATGGGTGCCGCCATCCCCCCACAATGGATTTCTGTCCGGAACCTTCCATTATTTACGAGCCCCCACCATCTCGCGTGTCACCGGGACGCGGTGATTAGTCATTCATATCCCATTATCCCGTCTCCACGGTTACTGACGAGGGCCCGGCCCCTACGGACCCAGCAGGACAGCCGGGTTACTCTTCCTCCACTCTCATCCATACGCAGTGCCGACTTCATTTATAGTGGGGGGGGGGGGGCGATTTGCAGATTTTTACAGTGAGTCAGCATTTATATGGGGAGGGGGGTGAGGTCTGGATCACTTCTTGATACACACACCCCCCATCCCAGGCTGCCCAGCTGCAGTTTGGGTCAATACCACAATCCATCTCCATAATGGTAAGTGGCAGGCAGAACCAGACAGCGGCTGCCCTCACCAGAACCTTGGGCTTGAGCAGCTCCATGCGGGGGCAAGAGCGCCCCCTACCTGTTCGCTGGGAATCATGCGCGGATGAATAATATCCTGTCGCGGTGGACTTTGAACGGGCCGGCGAAAACAGCTTCACCTGTAACGTGTTTTTATTAAAGGAAAGCCAGTTTGTAGGTTGGTTTAGCGCATGAATGCGGTGGGGGTGATCATGGGGCCCCCAGCAGATGGTTTTATCCGGACGTGGAGGCTCCCGCTGGGATGCGGGAATGAGCAGGAATGAGAGGCGGCAGTACAGAGGTGTGTCTCTCTTGGGAGGTCGTTAGCATGAGCCATGAGGCCTGCCGCATGGTATCTCGTCCGCCTGCGCCGAACCTGCACGCCCACAATCTCAAACTGTCAGTCACCCCACCCCCCAACCCTCCATCATCTGTCACCCCCCGCCTGAGGTGGCCCTCATAACCATGGCGATGAGCATGTGCATGTATTTTGGCACATGTCTGGTGCCCCCTACAGGTGGCACCCTGTCAATGCCTCCTTTCCCTGCATACGGTCTCGCCTGGTGACACATCAAACACCATGCTGCTTAAACACTGGGTCCACGGTGCCTCTGGTTCCGGTTCTAATTGTGTAGTTTGACTAGCAGTCAAAATCACTCCTGCCTGGCCCTAAAAGATCACTCCTCACCAGCCACATCCTCCAGAGCACCAGGCTGTGAGGACAAAGCACACCCAGTTAATCCCCTGACTAATCCTTTCATTTTATATACAAGGACAAATTTAATTTAAGGTGCTAATACAGTGATATTCTACCTGACAGGCACCAAGGCCTCTCCAACTCCCCCTAGTGGTGGTTTGTATAAATAGCAGCCGGTGGTCAAAACTTTCCAGCTGTGTTGATTCTCTTAGGAGGCACCTGTCTATGTCAGAATAATCAGTCTGAGCATTTCGAATACAAAACATGTCTACGTCAGGAATAAGAAAACAGCAAGACTGCAGAGCCATTAGGTAATTTATGTAGAGAAACAACATGAAGCTTTCAGCCAAAGATGTATGCAAACCGCATGAATTTACAACAAAGACTTTTAATGAATAATGGATGTTTTTTTTTTATTATTTTTTGTTTGGCTTTACTCGCTGCCAAACATCCAGAGCTCATCAATCCCCAACCTTCATACGTCGGACCTGCTGCCGACGGGGTCTGAATCTGCTTCGGCTTCCGGGCTCCGCCCTCACTCGCCATCTCCTGGGAAATAAGGGCAGGGAGACGGTCGCCCAGGTGACGGTTGCCCAGGTAACGACACCCCACGTGGTGGAGGCCCCGCCTCTGACTGTCTGTCAGCTGGAAAACATACTGCTGGTCTGCTGTACAGGATGCCTGGTTGTTTCTAAGTTTTCAAACTGTAATTACATTTTTTAATTAGTGTTTTTTTTTTTTACTTCCACTTGTTTATTCAACCTAAAACTATAAACCCATCCAATAGACTTTTCCATGAGGAAATAATGCAATTACCACAAAGACGCCGACAAAAAATGGCTGAAGACATTTAATTGTCTGCATCTCCTCATCACTACATTGGCAACGACTGGAGGGAGCGAGTGTGGTTTTATTTAGGAGGAAAATACGACCGAGGTTACAGAGGGCCACCTTCCCAGTGCGAGCGCTCCTGCTGTTAGCTGCGAGCTACACTCATTCCTGTCATGTGTCCGCACTAAGAAACCCTGTGCAGCTCTGGAGGTACTGGGTGCCTCTCACGCCCCCTGCTGTCACATCACCAGACTGCGATGAAGCCACGCCCACCGGCGCATTGTTGCTGTCCAATGAAAATCGCCTATCTCCAAAAATCCATTTTTTCAAGAGCATGAAAAAACACGTTCTCAGAAAGTACTTTACAAAATAAACCCAGATGAGTCACCCTTAGCGCCACAAATAGACACCTATTTTTACACAGTCATCAATGAACAGTTTCGTGTATTAAATGGACTTACATGGATTGTTCGCAGTGAGGCAAATATGTCAGTCACAACAAGATATGAACAAATCTCATTTTATATTCACAAGTAACAATGATGTTAGTGAGCTATCTAGCTATTAACATTAAGTTGATCAATTTAGAGATTTAAAGTAATCCAAACGACAATTACGAAAACAAATGTTAACTTGTACAAACATAAATATCAAATTAATAGATAATATATCTTAAACTATCTGCTCATTGGTCAAATAAATGTAAATACTACTAGTAGACAGGGAATCTATATGGAAAACAACGACAATGACGGTATAAAGGTCTGTGTGAGCCTCAACCAATCAGCACGCACCTTAGTCTGAGTCACAGCCGAGACATAGACAAAAAAGGTCGTTTACTTGTCACAACCTCTAAACCTGCACTGCTCACTAGAAACTCAATTTTGGCTCTCCCTGCCAGAGCGGCAGAAGGTCAAGGGGACTGAAATATAATATATAATGTATATAATATTCCTTTATAATATCATATATATTCTATGGCCCTGAATAAATGTCAATCACGGTGGTAAAATGTGCTGAATAATCTAATATGTGCGATATATTTCCCCATAAATTTTCGGACAGGTTCTTTTTTCGCCAATATTTTCCTTGATGAAATCGTTTTTTTTTTTTCGCCAATGTGAATGTTATTTGGAATGGTGATGCTGTGCACAACTTGTTCTAGTTTAATTTTCTCTGTAAACAGTCTCCCACCTTAATTTATCTATAAACAAGGCTTTTATTTCCCATTTGCAGAAGTAGAGGTGGGATTCTTCAATTTTGGCATATTCATCGTTCTCCTTTAAAGTGACAGTGAAGATTGGGGTCACTCATTCATCTGGCAACTTGGCAGCATTTTGGGGGATTTGGGGCCTTGCTCAAGGGCCTAACAGTGATGTTTTATTTCTGTTGGGGTATGGGGATTCGAACCACCAACCTTCTGAACATAGGCACAGAGGAAAGACTGCTTCAATCACATACTGGCCATATACCCTATATATCAGCTTTGAACACAAACACTGAAAATTATAATTTTTTATTGCATGATGCTGGATAAGTGGCTGGAAGATGGATAGATGGTTGGTTGGTTGGTTTAAGTAGACACTAAGGTACTAGGATCAGGCCCCTCAGGGATATGGGGGGAGATGAATTTCCGTATGCAGACAGACTTCAGTACAGTCTTGTTAAGTCAGGATTGTAAACACAAAGGCCACGAGCAAAACTGATAGCAGGAACGGCTGTTTCCTTCCGCGTTCCGCTGCTCTCCAGCAAACCCAGCCAGCCCGACAGACCCCAGGGTTCAGTCAGAGTAGACTGAGAACCAGCCACCGGAAATGGGTGGGTTGTTCAGCCACAGAAAGGCCCTTATATCAAGCCGCACAGAAACGCGATTACGCTTTCAACCGTGAGCAAAACACAAGTACTATTTCAGCTGCGGATATAAACACAGACGGTTACAAATCCTCCTTCAATCACGAGTATAAACAGCAATGCGTTTTCAGCCATGAGTACAGAATCCACACGATCATTTGTCCTTAAAGGGAACTCCTGTCCCTTTAAAAAAATACCACTTCAGATAGAATATGCTTCCCAGATGCCTTAAGCGATAGATTCTCATTCCTTCATTCTACACTTTCTTTGACTTGTACCTTAACAGTGTTTTTAAAAATGCTTCTCCGTCTTTCTTTCTTATTTTAATCCGATATTTGAAGGACTTTGATCTGTATTTCATGTATGAAAAGTGCTATATAAATAACCAATGCAAAAAATAATCCATCCAATAACCATCACTACGGCAGCACGATGGCACAGTGGTTAGTGCTGCTGCCTCACAGCAAAAAGCTCCCGGGTTTGGTCCCCAGTTCAGGCATAGGACCTTTCTGTGTGGAGTTTGCACGCCCTCCCCATGTCCGTGTGGGTTTCCACTGGGGGGTCCAGTTTCCTCCCACAATGCAAAAGTGTGCAGGATAGGTTGATTGGCGACTCTAAGTTGGCTCCTGCCTGCGCCCCTTGTTCCCGGGATAGGCTCCAGTCCCTCCTGCGATCCCAGTTGGGATTGAGCAGTTCTGATGATGGATTGATGGATGGGATTATTATTATTCAGGATTTTTGTTCACAGCAGCCAAATCCAGGGCCTCACATGACCCCAGCCAGTGATCATGTGACCTCAGCGGTCAGTTTAGAGTCTCTTCATTGTCACATGACCTCAGTTTATACAGCACAGTCTGTTATGGCCAACCTACTTCCACGACTGGAAGCACAGGGCTGTTATTTAGAAGCCTGCATATTTTATCATTCGCTGGATGCACTCTTCCTTCCGCCGGCCGACGGCATCCGTGCCGTCAATCCATGCAAGTGCCGCCAGCCAATTAATTTCCCCCCGTGCACAGAAAGTCATTGCCCGTTAGGGGACATTACCGGCAGGCCCGCTGCCGTGCTGCAAAGCCATCCGCCGTCCTGACAGACGCGTCGTAAATGAAGCTCCTCTCTGTCAAGGTGCTGCTCTTTCTGTTTTCTTTTTTTGTACATTTTGTCCTGGCGAAGAGGAGTGACTGGGAGGTAGGGGGGGCTAAATTGTAATTTCCCCTCTATGAGGGATTACAAGAATACATAGCGTGGAAAAAAAAAAAACACTGAGGATTTATTATGATGAAAGCAGGACCTGGTGCCGTCGTTATGGCACTGCGATCAGATTGGCTGAGTGCAGATGTGTGTGTGTGTGTGTGTGTAGACCCCACTCAGCTATTTATCCAGTTCATGGTCACAGAGACCCTGCAGCCTATCCCAAGATGCACAGGGCAGAAGGCAAAGGACGCCCTGGGTGGGACACCAGTCCATTACAGAGATATATATGCGGGTTGCCTATATACAGTATATAAATGCCGCTATATGTCTATGTCAGTTTCTTATATAAGTCATAGTCTGACAGTGTAATATCACTAAGCATTGGCGGGTGGGTCAGCCCTGTTAGTTCTTTCCATTAAAAGTTTCAAGCCAGCCAAGAACCTGCAGTGAGCTTCCTGTGTGACTGCATTTTGCTATCCACCTCCTCCCCTTAATGGACCTCGTTTTCGAAGCTTGTTAAGTCGCGCACGGTTTTCCCATTGAGGCCCAGCTTTTGGTGGAGTGCAAACCTGGGGCCCTGGGCTTGCCGAGGATCTCCTATCCTCCACCTCCGTCCCCATCGACGGAGAACTCCCAGGCCATCTAATGCCTGTGGAGCTGTATTTTCTGCTTTGGAGAACCATGTAACTCTCCTCTAGCCAAAAGCCTTTTGACACCCTTGCTGTAGCAGCTTCTGTAATTTGAAAGTGTGTGTGTGTGTGTGTGTGTGTGTGTGAGGCCCAAACCACAAACAAGGCCAAGCACTTTGGTTTACTAAGCATATTCTTCTCCAGAGTGTCGGACATGAAATACTGTTCAGCACTACTTATACTGATGCAGATTAAAACAAGCCTCCTGATCCTATATTTACTGCCTTGACCACCCCGCCACCTACTGCTCTGCTCAAGTAATGTCATCGATATTATAGCATTGTTAGTAAATATGAGGGGGTTTTCATTCAGCTGTACTCTGGTGCTTCAGAATGCAGCTGGGAGGGGATGTCAGGCAAAAAAATACAAGAAATTGGTCTGGAATTTTAAATGTGATCCTATGAACTTCCATTTATATTTAATTGGACGAGGGAACTTCGGCTTTTCCTTTCCTGGGCTGGGAGGAAATAATCAATAAATCATCGCCAGGTCCCCCGTCACAGGCTTCACGTCACGGAGGCGTGGGGAGGGGCAGGGAATTATTTACCTGCCCCAATGACCCTCCCCCGCAGCTCGGGGGGGATTAATGACTGACGCTGCCAGGGATACTGGCATATGGATTTCAAGCCCCCAGTCTTCTCCAGGCACGCCACCCACAGGGGGGGGAAACAGAGCCCATGCAGATGTGACACATTTTCAAACTGAGTTTGTTTTCATATCCTTTGGGGGTGTAGTATTCAGTGAAGATTTTCCTTGCAGGGCTCATGGGGCATTCCTTTTTGGGTCAGCAGACGGCGTAGTGGTGAAGGGCTCAGCCCTGTCACCTGAATATTGCTGTTTCGCATCCCCCGAGCGGCTCTGCTACTGTACCTAGGGGGAAATGTGCCTGAAATGGTTCAGTTAAAATGCACAGGGGCCTAAATAAGTGGCTCTGGAAAGCAGCTGCATCCTGGTATTACGGCACTTTCAGTGTCTGCTGGACTTTGGGCCGTTTAGATAGATGCCACGTCACCTGTCCCCAAGGTCACTACAGTGCAGTTACCGGGTTGCTAATGGCGACGACGTTCAGACGTGCATTACCTTAGAGCTAGACCCCCCCCCCCCCCCTCACTGTCACTCCTCACCTACCAACCAACAGCCTGATCATTCAGAATTGCTGTTCTGAGGCTCATGGTTCAAACAACTGGAGTGACTGAGGTTGCTCTAAACCAGTGTTTCCCAGCCCGTTCCTTGGGGAGCCACAGTCGGTCCACATTTTTACTCCCACCCAAATCCCTGCCAGGCAATCCATGCTTTTGCTCTCTCCCAGCTCCCAGGGTTTGTGGGTCCTCAAGGACTGGATTGGGAAACACTGCATAAGAGTGCTGTCTCCAAGATGATGACCAGAAAAAGGAGAGACAGCAGAGAAGAAACAGTGAAATTTGCCATAAAAGTCATACTGCACATATGGATGTAAGACATACATATTTACCCATGTGAGAATCTCAACATGCTCTGAATACCCAGGCATATGTAGAGTTAGAATTTGTTATGCACAAGTAAAAGAACACACAAGGGCGATTCTAGGACTTTTTTAAAGTGTGTGGGGGGGGGGGGGGGGGGGGCATACGAGGGGCCATAAGTCATACCGCAGGGCCAACCTTATAACTAGCCAATTATATGTTTTAATTTGGTAAGTGACAGGTGAGGGGGCCAGTCAGCTTTCAGCAAGAGTCATTGCCTGTGTGGCCACGCCCCTGCTTACAGCCCTAAGAAAAAAAATTATCCTGCTTGTCAAGAAAGCAATGACCCACAATGAAATTCAGGTTGTGTGTGAAGGAGACTGTCACCTTATCACGGCGTAGTGCTGGGCCGTCTACAACGCAGTGCATCATTAACCTGTGAGGGCCAGTGATTAAACTCATTTGCATATCAAAATAATTTGCCCCTGTCCGTGGTCTACCCTGAAATCCACCCGTAAAGCTAATGATCGGTCTCCTGAAATTTGCCCACAAATAAACGTTACGATCCCCCCCCAGCAATAACACATTAAAAAAAAGATATTTATTCAGTCTACATCTATTACAAATCACCGACAGAAAAAAATTAATTGCCAAAGAAAGATTCATTATTCTATGTTGCCCCAAACCCTTATTACATTCTGCATATCAACCTCTCAGTACCAATTCAATTCAGGCAATTGAGTTTCCCCTGTTGTTAGCAGGCCAGAGAAATCATAAGCAAGCCCTCTACCCGAGCTGGCTCATATAAAGGCTATTTGCATGGTTAAAAACCAATGTTCGCCAAAGTACGGCTTGATTTGCTGACTTCTGCACTCGCAGCACTGATATGCAAGTCTGGGGACTGTAATGGGGCTCCGGGTCTCTGCTATTGACAATCAAAAGGATATTTTCTGGAGACAATTACTTCTCTGTCCCTCCCATCACTCAGACACAAATGTGGGTTTGTGGGGACACGCCTGGGGGGGGAGCTGCATTTTGGGTCAGGTGTGTGGGATGGCTGTACCCATCCGTTTTTGAAAAACTGGAAAAAAGGAAGGGGAGGGGGGTACTATCCATTTGACATGTTTCAAGTTGAGAAAGGATTTTTCCGGAGAAGAGGTGGATTCCATTAGGGACAACCTGCATCCGTGTGTGTGTGCGGAGTGATTCTGACCAGCCAAGTATAAAGGGGGAGAGTGAGAGAGGGAGAGCACAACAGCCTGCCCCATCTCACCCATCTGTGCCAGAAATAAAAGCCTTTGACGCCTTTTTGACTTCTTTTATCCCCCACTGTCGGGGTCGTCAGTGTAGAGGGCATGCAATTACCCTGCACGCAGACTTCCAGAATGGCCGTGTAATGAAAGCCCATTGCCCGCACCCAGTACTCCAAGGGAGACTGGCCATTTGCATCACAAAGTCAAAAATAGTTGCTTCTTAAGAGCCTGTCCTGCGAAATGCAAAGCTGGCTGTGAACTTGAGGACTCTTTAGCCTGGTCCTGTTTCGAGCTGTGACAGTGGCCCCTGTCTGGTGCCCGTACCTGTATCTCTGAGCTGTGATGGTGCCCCCTGTCTGGTGCCCGTACTTGTAGCTCTGAACTGTGATGCTGGCCCATGAGTGGTGTCCATACCCTAATCTCTGAACTGTGATGTTGGCCCCTGACTGGTGCCAGTACCTGTATCTCTGAGCTGTGATGGTGGCCCCTGACTGGTTCCCGTACCTGTATCTCTGAGCTGTGATGGTGGCCCCTGACTGGTTCCCGTACCTGTATCTCTGAGCTGTGATGGTGACCCCTGACTGGTTCCTGTACCTGTATCTCTGAGCTGTGATGGTAGCCCCTGACGGGTACCCGTACCCTAATCTCTGAACTGTGATGGTGGCCCCTGTCTGGTGCCCGTACTTGTATCTCTGATCTTTGATGGTGGCCCCTGTCTGGTGCCCGTACCTGTATCTCTGAGCTGTGATGGTGGCCCCTGACTGGTACCCGTACCCTAATCTCTGAGCTGTGATGGTGGCCCCTGACTGGTTCCCGTACCTGTATCTCTGAGCTGTGATGGTGGCCCCTGACTGGTTCCCGTACCTGTATCTCTGAGCTGTGATGGTGGCCCCTGACTGGTACCCGTACCTGTATCTCTGAGCTGTGATAGTGGCCCCTGACTGGTACCCGTACCTGTATCTCTGAGCTGTGATGGTGGCCCCTGACTGGTACCCGTACCTGTATCTCTGAGCTGTGATGGTGGCCCCTGACTGGTTCCCGTACCTGTATCTCTGAGCTGTGATGGTGGCCCCTGACTGGTACCCGTACCTGTATCTCTGAGCTGTGATGGTGGCCCCTGACTGGTACCCGTACCCTAATCTCTGAGCTGTGATGGTGGCCCCTGACTGGTACCCGTACCTGTATCTCTGAGCTGTGATGGTGGCCCCTGACAGGTCCCTATACCTGTATCCCACAGTAGCAAGCTGTACAAGCCGTTGGATTCTCTAGCATATTGAATTGATCTGTTCCCAGACAGGTTTACCTAATGCCACCTTGACCTCTAATAATGCATTTTTTTGTCACCATGCTGCATGAGTACTGTGCAAAAGTTTTAGGCTGTCAATGAAAATGATATTTAAATGACCTTCATGTTGGTGTAAATCTATGATAGTTAGCCGGCGGTGAAATTTAATGAGTACATAGAATGGCTGAGAACAGGTTTGGGAACTGAAACGGTTTTCTTCAAGCCATCTCACAACACATCAGTAACTTTTTGGAGAACAGAAGGAATCTTAGCATTTTATTGTGTTACTCTTAATTTGCACATGTTCTAGTGTCAAATTTTCTCAGCAAAAATGCACTTACTCCCCAGATAAATAGCTTTAAAAATTTTCTTTGACTGCCTAAGACTTTTGCATAATTTTGAATTTATTAGTTTGGTGATTTGGGTGGTCAGCAGGAGGAAGTCTAATGAATGGCCAAAAAGCACGAGAGTTTGGCTCAGTGCCATGTAGTGGCTCACAGATTTGTGTATCAGGGGGCGGGGGGTGTGACTAGGAGGTTGTTTAGCAGACACTTTTATCCAAAGCAATGAACATTCATACATTTCAGAAAGCAGCTGGGGGGGTGCTTAAAGGCCTTGCCCAAAGATTAAATCCCAAAGATTAAATCAATTGGCTGATCCTGGGATTTGAACCAACGACTTTCTGACCACAGCTATAGCATTCTAACCCACTGATACACACATCGCCTGGTGGAGAAAGTCTAAAGATTGGCCACTGAGTAGCAAGATAGGCACCGAGAATCTCCAGGCAGCCAGCAAGTGTGAGATGTTGGAAGGATAACATGGCGGAGGCTCACCGAGGGGCTGGCCGGCGACGATCCGGGCGTTCTCCCCCGCCACGGCAGCGCGGGCATTCCTCTCGCTCATGTACTGGACGAACGCATAGCCCTTGTGCACCGAGCAGCCCACAATCTTGCCATATTTGGCAAAGATCACCTCTATGTCGGCCTTCTTCACAATGGCTGTGTTGAGGTTGCCGATGAAGACCCGGGAGTTGAGGGAGCGGGGGTCGTTCTTGTTGGTCACGTTGCTGGTCTGCGTCTTGCCAGTCATCCTCCACTGCAGGCCCTGAATGACAGCAGCGAGGGAGGGGGGCAGAGGTGCCTCAGAGCAGGAGCGTATGGGAGCCCTGTCCAGCCACAAGTTATTGTGAAACACAGCAAAGGTCACAGAATGGCCACCAAGTCAACTGAGCCAACACAGACCTCTACACCAGCACATCCCGGTTTTCTTTCTGAAAAACCAAGAAAGTCAACCCCCCCCCCCCGGAAAAAAGCAAGGGACACAGAGTTGGAAGCCAGCAAAACATCCTGGTCCCACTATCCGCCATTAAGAAGTCGCTGTTAGCTTGATTCATTCAAAGCCCCCGCCCCCCCCCCCCCCCCCCACTAACAGCAAGGCTGTTTATATGAAACTGGACATCAGCGCAGCAGTCAATGTGCCATAAAGCAGTCCCTTCAGAGGACCTTGACGCCTTTGCTGTTCGCTACCACCATTAACCCCCCCTCCCCCCCACCGTGTACCCACGCTCTCTTTCTCACGCACGGACGCCGTCCTTATTCATCACATCCTGAATGCCTTGTCCTTCAGTCTTACAAAATATCACCTTAAGGGGCGCATTGCCTGCAGACAATGTCCCTCAACAGAAGTCAAGCCGCAGAAAGAAGAAAAGGGCAGGAATACGGGAGACGGAGATCTTAATAAAGGCAGAGTAAACTCTCAAGGTGACACAGAGAGGCAACATGTTAAGCTTTTGTCATGGGGGAGCAGAGTCAAATAAATATTTCTGTAAGAAACTTGGAGAGAGACATTGTTATCCACAATTCCCTCTTCAGCTTCCAGATGTCAGCTTAACGATAGTGATTATGATAATAATAACAATAATAATAACTATAGTAATATCAGCAATTATTACAATATTAAATAGTGAATATTTAAGTGGATCTATTGCCCTGACGTAACCCCTCCCTTGCCGCTTTGCTCTAGATGTTATTCCTCCAGAAACGCTTAATTCGTCACACACTAACCACGGCATCAGCCCTCTCAGTGTCCTGCTGTTTCCACGGAGGCGTCTGGACAAACTCTTCGGCCGCTTCAACGAGCGACGGGGGGGACGGCAAAATGTGACCCGTTACCTAGGTAACACCCAAAGGGGTATAATGAGCATTTCAAGGTAAAAAAGGGTATATGTTAAACACTAATGCATCTTCGTAGGTAGCAGAGATGTTCCTCTAAGGGTATGCTTGGCTAAAAATGCTGAGTAATGGGTAGTTTCAGACTCGAAGGGGACCAGGGAAGTGAACAACGTATCGGCGTTCTTCGCTAAAAAATCCACCTGGGCACACACGTTATGTTGTGAGACAGTCAAGTGTATATCCGTGGACATATAAATCTATTTAATAGTACCGGCGATCTTGGGAAACTGCTCTCGTGGTCAGGCTGGGAGCCACAAACCCACATTTGCCACCCCAAAGCCGCCCGACGGATACCACACTACCTACGACGTATCCCAAAGGATAACACTCCTCACTACCCGGTACAGCATGGCAGGCTTATGGTTTTTAACCACTCCACTGAGCTGCGGCCCCTTCTATCCAAAGATCTACCTACTTGAGTCGATGACGCACTCTCACCAACGCCACCGACAGGCCCAGACCCCTTAAGGAGGACACGGCTTGGTGACTCAGTCGGACCATGGCCCGGAAGCAGCCGCTGTTTTTGATAGATAATAGCAGCGTGGCGGCTGTCAGGGACATAATTATAATAAAAGGCTTTTACAGATGGAGTGAGGAGAAGGACAGAAAGCATGAAACCGCTCTCTGTCTCCCTGAGGAAAGTCGGCATGTACCATGTGATGAGGGTGCCCCCCAGGCATCCAGGCTGCGGACATGGGAACCGGCCCCCAACCTTCCTGATGTTTATCGCTCTGTAGCCACATGAAAAACAACAATGTATGAAAAAGGCCTAAGGACAGTTATGACCAAGGACAGGTGTTTATAAAGCGGAAATGAGCCAGTGACCCGTTTTTCGGGGCTCAGATGTTTGATGGGATGTGGCTGATTCCTGGGAGGCAGACGCCCCTTTTCTCACCCTTGCTGCTATTTGTTTTTTAGCTGCTCTATGTCAGGAAGATGACTGGGGTGTGTGAGGGGGGTTGTGGTGAAAACACTCAAAGAAATGGGAGTATGCATATGCGTGAATGCCATTTGGACTCCGAGTCGCTCCAGTCCAAATTGTC
This sequence comes from Paramormyrops kingsleyae, assembly GCF_048594095.1. Classification (NCBI taxonomy): domain Eukaryota; kingdom Metazoa; phylum Chordata; class Actinopteri; order Osteoglossiformes; family Mormyridae; genus Paramormyrops; species Paramormyrops kingsleyae. Next base: position 1,708,652 of record NC_132800.1, on the reverse strand, counting down.
ACTGAAAGGCACAATGTAGAGCTCCCCCTAGCGTCAGGACTGCTGCATGGCATGGACTCCTTTGTTCCTAATCACCAGGCAAGCTGCGAGGGGCAAGCAGGTGCCACAGTCCTATGAGAAAGTTGATGTTCCAGTATTTTACTGTTGTTTTTATCTTTAAGCCGTAACTGAGCACCCGGGGAAAGAAGTACTCAAAGAATATTAATAGAAAATGGCTTTGGAGTATTTTTTTGGAGAAACGAATGTTCCGGACCCTCCATGGCACGAAGGACACGGACGTTTATTTACGAGTTTAGAGAGAAATCATTTCAAAGATTTCCTCCCCTCTGGCAGGAAATAAAGGACATTTTTCAGCCTTAGCTACTGTTAGATATGTGGCCCAAAATAGGCACAGCGCTCCTTGTCTGAGCTTTGAAACCCCCCTCTCGCTCTGGGGAGGGGGGCGGTGACAGTGAGAAAAGACAAGCTGATGAGCGGTGCCCCCTCCTGAGCTCAACCACAGGTTGGGGAAGGGCAACAGGTTAAGTAACACAATATGTGGCTACAGTGTTCACAGTCCAATTTTCAGAACAGGAATTACTTGACTATAATCCAATAATTCAACACTGCATACATGAAGGTGGGGGGGAGGCACCTTCACGGTCAAATTTCTGTGTGATCTGCCTCTCATCTCTATGCTTCTGGGGAAATATCAAGAAAATACTGTGGCCCTCATCAGGTTAGCCTGGATTTCCCTGCCTCTGTACATGTGGACCAGTCAAACCTCTCACATATACCCAGTAGCTTCCAGGAAGAAAAATACAAAAATGGCAGTCATCTGACCTCACTGTGTTTGATGGCCACTGCGCTCTTACCCCCCACCCGGGAGACCGTTCCACCTCGAGCATGGCTCATTTCACAGTTTCCTACCATCCTATCCCTCTCACGAGAGCCGTTCACTCTGACTCACTATCCCTGCCAGTCTGAGCCGAGTCCCACAAATGGTGGGCGTGCCTGCCGGTTCATTTTCACCACCGTGATGGGGCACTCCGGGCTCACGCTAGCCTGCTTTCGTGAAACACTGACAGACTTCCCATAAGCTCCTTCAGCGCTTGGATTGAGTGGAAGCTCCGGTGTGATATTTGTTCTGGGAATCCCCGGGGGGGGGTTGGGAGAGTAGTATATTAAACAAGGGGCCCATGAGTCAGGATTTACAGGAATAGAGCAAATGCGAGGAAATGTCACAGGGGCCAATTTACACTCCCGGCAATCCGGAGCAGAATGGGCGTGTCGGGAGAGAGATGTGACTCACTGTCACTCTCTGAAAGGCGGCGTGCCGGGAGAGAGATGTGACTCACTGTCACTCTCTGAAAGGGCGTGTCGGGAGAGAGATGTGACTCACTGTCACTCTCTGAAAGGGCGTGCCGGGAGAGAGATGTGACTCACTGTCACTCTCTGAAAGGGCGTGCCGGGAGAGAGATGTGACTCTGTCACTCTCTGAAAGAGTGTGCCGGGATATGCAGAGCGGACCTGTTGTCTGTGCCGTTTGCAGTGCGAGTGAATGGCGGGTGAAAGGGCGTGCCGGGAGAGAGATGTGACTCACTGTCACTCTCTGAAAGGGCGTGCCGGGAGAGAGATGTGACTCTCTGTCACTCTCTGAAAGAGCGTGCCGGGATATGCAGAGCGGACCTGTTGTCTGTGCCGTTTGCAGTGCGAGTGAATGGCGGGTGAAAGGGCGTGCCGGGAGAGAGATGTGACTCACTGTCACTCTCTGAAAGGGCGTGTCGGGAGAGAGATGTGACTCACTGTCACTCTCTGAAAGGGCGTGCCGGGAGAGAGATGTGACTCACTGTCACTCTCTGAAAGGGCGTGCCGGGAGAGAGATGTGACTCTGTCACTCTCTGAAAGAGCGTGCCGGGATATGCAGAGCGGACCTGTTGTCTGTGCTGTTTGCAGTGCGAGTGAATGGCGGGTGAAAGGGCGTGCCGGGAGAGAGATGTGACTCACTGTCACTCTCTGAAAGGGCGTGCCGGGAGAGAGATGTGACTCACTGTCACTCTCTGAATGGGCGTGCCGGGAGAGAGATGTGACTCTCTGTCACTCTCTGAAAGGGCGTGCCGGGATATGCAGAGCGGACCTGTTGTCTGTGCCGTTTGCAGTGCGGGTGAATGGCAGACCAAGCAGAGGACGATAAGGAGTCAGTTTCCGGGATGAATTTGAGCCAACTCACCCTGATTCAGCTCCACTTCAGCAAGCAAAAAAAAACATCCACACAGACAATAGGGCTTGAAAGAGGACAAAAGCTGCAAGTCATCTCTGGACAAGCCAGCTGTCCATCTATCCCAATATCTGCAGATGTGCAAAATGGGATCTCTCCATTCCTCTGTTAAGTTCGCATCCATTGCTATTGAAGTGGACCGCAAGTGGAATCTGAAGCCCCTTCTTAAAGGAGTGTGTGTTAGCTCTTCAAGAGCTACCTTGTATGGGATTAGGGACCGTTGACAAATTCAAAATCGATGTTTAAATGAACACACCCGATACCACGTGTCTTAGGCTGCTTGACTTCACTGTGCATTTGTAAAAGTGACGGGGCTATTTTTTTTTACCTTGCCTGTCTAATTCACACATTTGCCGTTAAAATGTATGCGCGTGTTTTTCAATATCTTATTTGTTCGAAATGGGATTAGGCCTTAGAGTGCCGATTCAATGCAAAGAGGAAACCATGGATGAGGGCGGCGAGCCGCAGCCTGACTGACCAACTGCAATGTTCCTCTGGAACCCATCATGAACTTGAAATAATTAGAAAAAGAACGTCCTAAATTATCAGGAACATTCACATGTGAGAGGGTTCTGAGAGGTTTTTATTCTGGAGTCTCTAGAAGATTCTCATACGGGAGTGTCCTGAGGGCTTCTTATACAGGAGTTTCTAGAAGGTTCTAATACGGGAGGCCTAAAACCAGCCACGCCACTGCTTTCACAGCTCAGTCACAGTATTCGCTAAGAAGTGAAAATAAGCTTGTTTTCATACAAAGCCATTCACAGGTTTAAATTTTCGTGCATAGAAGCTTTCCTGTTTGCTACAGGAATTCGAGATGTAGGACGCAGCCTGCAGCCTGCTTGCGTTAAATTAAGATCTGTGCCCACAGCCGTCTGTGTAGAGGAAGAGGAAAACTATGTACCTGGAGCTATGGATACATGTGACTGAGCATATTTCCAGGTGAACAATCTCAAGAACTCTGACCCAAGAGCATAACAGAGAAAACTAGTAAACAAACAAACAAGCAAGAGACCCAACTGCAATCGATGCATGCAATCATTCAAGCCCCATTCTCATCCAAACACACCAAGAGTCTTTGTGGGTAGAACAAAACTACATCCATGAGCTCTGATTTCAGTGCAAGGGGGTCATCCCCCCGGTGTCAAGGGAATGGTATATGCCGTGGTCGTGATGTCATCACCTGATGCCACGCCCCCCTTGGGACCTCAAAAGCTGGCCTCAGTCGAAGCTAATTTGAGCCCCATTTGGAGCACAATTTACCCGAGAGGTAAATTACATATCACCGAGTGGCAAATTATATGTTCGCCTACATTATTTAATTGGCTGACAGAAGAGGCCTTTATATAGAATGGCTAAGTCTTCCCTTTGACACCCTCATTACCCTCCCTCTGTCTTTAATTACCTTGCCTGTGTGGATATAACACAAACTGCAGCGAATAAATGCCCCTCGATATTTCGGGAAATGCAACGGAGCCGAGGATAAATGTTTTGACGATGTCTGAAGCATGATAAGTGTGGTGGGGCGGGGCTGCACTGTTGGACAGAAGGCATGGACTGGGAGAAGGCCGTGACAGGGGGGAATGCCGCCGGTATTATGGGAGCTTCAGTTAAACTTTGTTTCTCTGCCCTGAATCCAGAAAATGCCGTTGTTTCCTGTTGTCATTAGTGATCAGTCTAATTATGTGCAGATGGCCCAGGGGCAAGTCGCTCTGGATTTGCTGTCAGTGATCAGACAAAATGGACACTGGGCTATTAGTAAGGGGGAAGCTGACTTGCTGATTGATTGACCCTCGAAGCACTTGATTGGTCCCATAATAGTGATAATAGTGCTTCATGTCCCCAGCTAGGCTGTCACTTAGTCTATTACCTTTGCCACCTCACGTAGGGCACTAGCAGTGTGGAATACATGTGCGTTGTTTGGCAGTATGGGTCACTGGGGGTGATTCTATGATTTTTCTTAAGGTGGGGGGGGGGGGCATAATTCATACAGAGGAGACAGTATCATTAGCCAATGATATGTTTTGAATCGGTGAGTGACAGGGGAGTGATCATTCCAGAGGCCAATCAGCTTTCAGCCGGGGCCAGTGCCCCTATGGCCACGCCCCTGTATACACAAGGTCACAGACAGTGGCGCCTCTCTGGTGTCTGTGTTTTCCGCAGCTGTCCCACGTCTCTCTGTCTGCCTCCCTTTGTGGGAGAGCATGATGGTCATAGAACACACAGGCTGTCTCTATTCTGTCCCTGTGCCTCCATCACTCTAACGGGACACATCCCCATCCCCCCCGCCGACTCACGTGCAATTGATCACACTGTTTTCCAGTAACATGACCACTACACTCTGAGCATCGAGTCTCCAGTTTCCTTGGTCACTGATGTGGGGGGGGAGGGGGTGTCGATATAACCTTGAGAATAATAGATAATGTAGTGTTGTCCTTCTGGAGGCCAGATGACATCAAAGGACTGCCTCAATCCATCATAAGGTCGAATAATGCGACCTGCCGTCAGGGGACAATGGACGACACGGCCACACATGTCTAACTGTACCAAGGTCAGCCTGAAGGTCACCCTCCCCCCACAAGAGGCAAGCAGGTGGCCCATCCCATCTTCATGTACATTTGTCTGTATAGCTTTCACAACTGAAAGTGTGTCCCTGCCCATGAAAGGTCCCAAGAGCAAAAAAAAACAAGGTTCATCTCCTGCATGGTTGTGTGTGAGGGGCGTAGGACAGAGTTTGATACAGTGGGGTTAGGGGGCACAAAAATTTAAATGCAAAGGTCTATTTACTGAGGGGATTTGAAAGCCAAACTATATCTGGGGGGGTACACATCCACCCACCCGACTCCTACATCCATGTGTAAGGAGGTAGACACAAATACACTCCTGCTGACATAATACCTCGTGCTCACAGCCACTAAATGGTGTGTTGTATCCGTGAGGGTAGGCGGGTGACCCCAGGCAAGCCGAGCTTGGGGCTCGAGAGACTTCTCAGGCAAGGGGCTCAGGTCACAGGGGACAAGATCACTTTATTCACGCGGCATACGACCATGCTGCTCATATGTCACTGAAATGTTTGACTAACGTTTGTCTAACATGCTGCTATGGCAGAGTGGACCAGGCAAAACAAATGTGTACTATGTTGGTGCATTTCACTGATTTGGCCCAGGCCAACGGGCAGGGCAACTGTTAGGGCTATCAAGGCAAACGGCACTCTGGGAAATTACCGCAGGTGACCGGTGCTAACCCACTAATGCAGCTTGGGATATATTCATATAATGTGATCCTCGTTAAAAGGTCGAGAGCTAGGCACTCTGAGATGGGATGAGAGGATGGTCTGGTGGTGGCCGACGGTAATCTGTGGGTGCACAATTTCACCACTGGCAAAATGAATAAATAAGCAAGACTGTAAGACAGCGCCCAGGAATCTTATTCCTTTTTATTCCAGGGCCGATACGTAATAATGGGGGGGGGGGGGGCTCTTCTCGACATGAGAACCAGGCTAACCCAGACAACATGCTAAAGGAGGCATTTAAACGGGCACTTCAGTCTGCCCCAACCGTGCTTCAGTTCCTGGAACATTCATTTGGATTTGTGCTGCTTCAGAGGCTTTTCAAGAAGAAAAATTCATTTACTTGTGATTTTTAATGCAAGGATTTATTCGCGTCACAATCAGGCTACCTATATATGTATTATGAGCACTTTCCCAGGCCTAGCGTGAGGCACAGCAGTGTGGGTTTGCTCATCAGCCCTGGAGCTGCAGGTAACATAATTAATGAGCCCCAGGTGGGCCTAATGGAATTAATTGCTGTAAAGGGTTTAAATAGAGTCAGCTGGGTGGTAAGTAATAAGGGTTCTGGAGAGGAGCAGGGGGAAGAGCTGGTCCATGAGAGGTGATCTTTATAGTTCAGAGGGATCTGTTTCTCCTAAAAAGCAGTCCTGACCCTGTTTTAGTTCTTGTATTTTTTTGCCAGTAATATGTCTTGTTCCAACGGCCCCTGGTTTCCAAAGCCTCTGACCAGACTTTGAGGTAGATCTCTACCCCACAATCTGGCACCGTGGTTGATTTCACAAACACACAAAGAAAGCCCCCTATTTAGCTTTGGTGTTTTACTGATGTTTTTATATGAGTAATTGAACTGAGAGCAAACTGCGGGAGTGATTCTCTGGGGGCATTAATCTCATAGAGCTTGGCTCGCAGCGTCGTGGACTGATTCCTGCATACTGCGGAGGAATTACCCAAAATCCTTTGCGTGGCATGACTCAGCTCTTTGGCTGGTTTCAGCATTGGGTTGAGAGCACAGCGGTGTTTTAATTGCTCGTATTTAACCCTTTGTTTTACACAGCAGGTGTCTGCAGGGCTTGAGCTGGTTCAACTGGATGTTTGTGGGGGGATGTGGTCTAACTGGTCAGGGTTCCATGCTTTGCGATGTTTACAGACTACTTAAAATGCCCGCTTTGTAGAAAAAGAGAACCAGCGAAGTTACAAGGGTTATGTGAATCAAAATGGGTATTTAAGCTAAATGGTCAGCAGCAGAGTTTGGATGTTGAGTAGTTAGTGTTGGACAAGAACTTTGCCCAGCAGAACATGGGCACGGAACATCTTGGGATGCAAACCCATAACGTTGCAGCACATTCTGCGGCCCCAGTCTGCTTTATCACTTTTCCGATGTTGGTGTCCCTAAACCTGGTTATGTTTTATAACCTTATTAAAAGGGGTACGACCACTTTGCTGCCGATGCTGGGGGGGGACTGAGGATAAGTAGGAATCTAATGATATGATGCCTGTCAGTCATTCTCAGTGGCGATAAGCAGGATCGTGCCCCTAGCTGTGCTTGTACTTCATGCTATGGGAGCTCGACACCCCGGGAATGGTAATGCCTAGTGTTGAGGCTGCGCAAAATCGCATGTCCCTTTGGGTCGCCAACTCCAATCACCAGGATCTGTCCCAAATCTGCAATATTGTGTGTGTGTGTGTGTGTTTTTTTTTTTTTAAACTTGAACATGGATGCTTTGGAATGGAATATACATGCATCTTTACAGGATACAGTGCTGTCAGGGGTTTGAGTCACAGCAGAGCATTAAATTGAACACAGTCTCGAAATCAGTCTGCATCGTTATAGCTATTGCTGTTATAGCACAATATATCGGTTAGCATTACATATGTTTCTTAAATAACAAGACATCAGCCCATTCGGTCAGTCTTGGTCAATGTTGCTGCCTGACATTTAGATTTTAGTCGACAATCAAAGTTAGAAGCACCAGAACTAAAGGCACAACTACTAAAATGATGGATCGCTTTGGATGACTGTCCATTTTCCATAGTTGCAGATGAGGGATTCCATCATTCATTCATAACTTAAAATCTCTACTCTATAGTCTCCCAAATTGGTGCTATTTCACTGAAATCTCACTGCCTGCATTATATGATATGGTTGCTACACACATTCATGGGATCTTAACAGTACTGACATCAGTTTCATTACAGATCTGTGGAGCTCAGAGGTATCAGTTGTCCGTCCATCCATCCATCCTCCATATCTGCTTGTCTTATGCAGGGTTGGAGGGGTCCACAGCCAATCCCACAAGTTACGGGTGCAAAGCAGGGAACAACCCAAAACAGGGCAGTATGGGTAATATTAAAATGTAATATACTTGTTCTCAGTATCAGCCACTACTTATAGTAGTAATATCTGTACCTGTTGAACCAGTATGTGTATTCTTACCCCACCAGGAGGCCAGGAGGCAGGCACGGGTCTAACCAGGAGGCAGGCACGGGGCTAGCCAGGAGGCAGGCTCGGGTCTAGCCAGGAGGCAGGCACGGGTCTAGCCAGGAGGCAGGCACGGGGCTAGCCAGGGGGCAGGCACGGGGCTAGCCAGGGGGCAGGCACGGGGCTAGCCAGGGGGCAGGCACGGGTCTAACCGGGAGGCAGGCACGGGGCTAGTCGGGAGGCAGGCACGGGGCTAGCCGGGAGGCAGGCACGGGTATAGCCGGGAGGCAGGCACGGGGCTAACCAGGGGGCAGGCACGGGGCTAGCCAGGGGGCAGGCACGGGTCTAGCCAGGGGGCAGGCACGGGTCTAACCAGGGGGCAGGCACGGGTCTAGCCAGGAGGCAGGCACGGGTCTAGCCAGGAGGCAGGCACGGGGCTAACCAGGGGGCAGGCACCGGTCTAGCCAGGGGGCAGGCACGGGGCTAGCCAGGGGGCAGGCACGGGGCTAGCCAGGGGGCAGGCACGGGGCTAGCCAGGGGGCAGGCACGGGTCTAACCAGGGGGCAGGCACGGGTCTAACCAGGGGGCAGGCACGGGTCTAGCCAGAAGGCAGGCACGGGGCTAGCCAGGGGGCAGGCACGGGGCTAGCCAGGGGGCAGGCACGGGTCTAACCAGGGGGCAGGCACGGGGCTAGCCAGGGGGCAGGCACGGGTCTAACCAGGGGGCAGGCACGGGGCTAGCCAGGGGGCAGGCACGGGTCTAACCAGGGGGCAGGCACGGATCTAACTGGGAGGCAGGCACGGGTATAGCCGGGAGGCAGGCACGGGTATAGCCGGGAGGCAGGCACGGGCATAGTGTGAACACTGGAGTAATTTTGAAGTTGATCTCTAGCATGAACTCCAATGCATAAATAGGAGAAACTGGGCCCCTCTGCAGTAAGTCAGCAGAGCAACATCGGTGTAAATACTGTCATGCGTGACAGATGTAATAAGGGAGTAAATCCCCGTCAGGAATGGAGAGGGATAAGGGCGGCCCGTTTTACACGCTGACACCAACATACACGTCATGCACCGGCGTGTTTACACTAGGATGTCAGCCATGTCATGCACTACGAAAACACCGATCTCTCAGGGAAATAAAGCCCCGGCGTGCGATCCCCGAGACGACGCGGGCGCTGATAAAGAGAGGCTCAAACACACAGATTTGCAAATCTATTCACCCCCGTCGTCTCTGACGAAAAGGCCAACACCAGCGCTGTGCAAATGGGCGTCTCTCTTGCAAACAGCCGCTGTCTAATCTGACCGACCGCGACAGAGTCAAAGGTTAGTGTGTCACCCAATGTCTAAGCAAGCTGGAAGGCTGTGGGTTCGAATCCCAGTGGTTCTTCTGCCGCTGCGGTTGGTAAGTGTCCGAACTGCACGTGTGATCGTCCCGCTTTATAAAAAAGAGAGGTCTAATTCATGTAAGCTGATTTGGATAAAAGATCAGGTTAAGCCACGAAAATGAAATCATTTTTTTTTTCCCACACGAGAGGCATGAAATTTAATTTTGTCTTAAAATATCACATTACGCCACGCTAAATCAGGTGGCTTTCATTTTCATCTCTTACCCCCTCCGCCAAAAAGCACTGAGACAGATATATCACCACCTCTCTGCCTCACACCATAGTGTATTTAATACACAAATACAACATGACCAGTTGAAAGCAATCCTGCGATTAACACGATGATGACAGACTGCCTCAGCACCAAGGGCGTAACAAGTAATTCTCTCTCCTTTCTGACCATATTCGAGGGCCCCTGGGCCCCCTGTGGGGGGGAGGGAGATCAGACCCCTAGATCCTATATGTGGCTACATGCCTGCACCAAACCACCACACTATCTACCCACACCGATGTAGGAGGGGGGGCAAACCCACCAAAAAAAGACGGATCTCACCATCTGCCCTGCCAGCCACTTCTCCATTCCCTCCTTTAAAAAATTCTGTCTCACTCTGCAGCTTGTTTTCCCCCCTGCTGGGCGGTGCTTGACACTCTCCCACAATCCTTTGCTCTCATTAGGATGTAAACAATGGAGAGCGAGAGTGACGCTAATGACCACAGTCCCTTGTTTCCTTGCTTTGATTTCAATGGCTGTCCTGGAAGGGGTACAGAAAAACAACCTGTGAAACCGGTAAATTGTTACGCAGAGTGGACAGTCCGTCTGGCTATGACAGCCAGCTCAGCAGGTACTTTAAAAGTGCAATCAGTTCAGAGTCACGGGGCATTTTGCGTGATTGTTCGTTAAGTGGTCGTTTTTTACTATTTAAGAAATTTATTTGTGTTAAGCTCCAAGAATTAATGGCTAATGTGTGTAACACAACTGCTGGCAAGTTTACTGTACTGAAGCCTGCCCAGGAAAATTGGGGGGGGGGGACTGTGACGGTGCATTTAAAGCCAGCCATGCTCCCTGGCTCCACAAGGGTTGAGCAGATCTATGTTCATTATCCAGATCTCGAGGCCATTCCTGTGCACTGATTAGTTACTTATGACTGAGCTGGGGGCAGATACCTGTCCATCAATCTCAAACTTGTATGGAGGGAGGAGTTACAGACATTTATGCTGCTTCATCTCCCTGACACCTCTGCCAGCATGATAGCAGCAGCAACAACAACAACAATAATAATAATAAATAATTAACAATAACAATAAACATCAATAATAATGATGATACTAAACAATAATCATCAACAGCAACAATGATAAATAAAAGCAGTTTACTTGCACACCCCTACGCCCCTCCACTGTGTGTTCTGTGCCAGCATGGTTCGGCAGCTAAATCCCTTCTAGGGCACTAAGCATTTCAGGAGATATTTTACACTCGAGCTAAAGGAATCAGAGTCACGGGGGCTTGGATTGGAGTATATATGAGCTCTGAACTCATGGTAACTGAGAGCCTCCCCCCCCCCCCAAACGCCCAGGGACTCGTTTCAGTAGCAGTTCATAGTTTTCCATGAGGAGAAAGGATGCTGACCCCCTTGAAGAATCAGCGACAAGGAGGGTGGGGGGGGTGATGGGGGTGCTTGCAGAACAACAAAGCCAACAAACTGTTTTTGAGGAATATTTAAAAGCAAGTTATTCCACATAGGAGTGCGTGAATGGGGAACAAATTCTTGCACACGCACAGTACAGCTTTCAGCTTCAGTGCTGTTCCAGCTTCAGCCATCTGAAGTTACCGTACTCTGTCGGTGCAAAGCTCAGTCTTAAAGGTAACAGTAGGTACCCTAACAAGCCATCAGCCCTGGAATACTCTGCTTTTCTGGGGTTTGATGGCACTCTGTAGGTCAGGGAAATAGAAACATGCTTAATGCAGCTCCTGGGCACTGGCTTTAAAGTCACGCGCCTTTTATATTGATTGCTCCACCAAACAAATCAGCTTTGTGGTTAAACCTTTCCGGTGACCTTTCCGGTGCTGGGGGCTGATCGATTATTAGTATTAGTATTAGTATTAGTATTAGTATTATTTATTTATTTATTTCACACTTGGTTCAACAGTTTGTCTTTTCATACACACAAACCGTGATTTCCCTTGATATAACACTGCACCCATGAGTGAAAAGGAGCAGGAAGTAGAAAATTTTCTTATTAAACCCTGCCCCCTATCTACATAATATTACAGGTAAGCACCCTTAACCAGGGAACACACTAGCATTTATCTACAAATCAAAACTCAAACCACAACAAGAATACAATCTGCAATATACCACACCACATAATAAGGAGAAGAAAAATAAATAAATAAATAAGTAAAGAAGTAAATAAAAATAAGGAGAAAATTTCTCTTCTTTAGTTAACTCGTATTTCTTTCATGTTCTTCATATTGACATGTAGCACTTTTTAAAACAATGTATATTTGTACAACTCCTAAGATTAAAATAAAATGTGCATTGCCTTGTAGTCTAATAAATCTCTAACATTTCCCAAAATATAAATGTTTTTGACCATCTTTTTCCTAATATACTCAATATGAGATTTCCACGTTAACTTTTCATCTACTATTACACCCAAAAAACGGAATTCATTAACTCTTTCAATCAATATGGGTTATAAATGGGAACCCCAGCAACAGGCCAGCTGGTTCATTGCAGTTAGACATTAGATTTTTTTTCTCACAGTGTTTTGTTTTACAGTGTGAACGCCAACACTGACAATAACATGCAGAGTTAGATTATAATAGCTGATGGCCTTCGGGATGGCAAAAAGCTGTCCTGGAGCAGGGCCGTGAATCTCCATCGTGGGAGAACAGGAAGGGGAGACCCCAGAAACACAGCATTAGTGGAATAATCTACAGAAGTGCCTCGTTAAAAGGAGCGATGGCTGGTCTCTTTCATCGCGTGACCTTCACTGCACGCTAAAAGCAAAGAGCACTTTTTTAATTTGCACTTTTCGACATTATTCACTCGGCTGTAAGCTTGCCCGGTTTTACCCCGGCATATGTGCTAGAGCTGAATACCGGACTTCAAGGTACAAGCTCCCGGGACTCTGTAGAGATGACGGGGAAGCCGCATTGTGGCGTGGCACCGGTGGGGCAATCAGACCACCGTCCCCATCGCAGACCAAGTGGCTGTGATGAATTCATTAATGGCAAATCTGCACTCTGCTCCATTATTAAGCACGGAGAAAGACAAGTAATTAACAGCACTTCCAGTCTCTCAGGCTTATTTATGAGGAGATGTTGTGCGTAACAAGCAGAGCGCAGCAGGGCCAGACAAAAGAAGCAGAGATTCTCCTTCGAAAGGTACAGTTCTGCGGTGGTGCTTAAAAAAATACAAGCAACCAAACAAACAAAAAAAAAATACCACTCACTGCTGGAATGTAAACGAGATCATGAATATACATCAGGGTTAGGCTGGAGTGCTGGATGAAGGTCTAGCCTCTACTTTACAGGTTACGTGGTATTTAACCTGAATTGCTGGTGATTTAAAGGAACAATAAAACAGAAAAAGCACAGTATGACACAATGCCGGTCCAGTGTCTGAATGGCAATGTGAGATGTAGTGACGTGCCGGTACAGCAGGTGGCGCAGTAATTAAGGAGCCAGATTGTCTCAAAAAATGTATGTATGATGTAAACTCCAGATTCAGGGTTCAGTTCAACTCTTAAATAAACAACAATGCAGTGAAAGCAAGGCAGGGAGCATTTAGATGGAGAAACTGCTTCATGTTCCCAGGTAGCGATTCGCAATTAGCAACGCAGCCCCAGCGGGTATCTGTAGTGGGGAGATGCAGCTGGTCCCACCGACGGCTCTGAGACCCTCAAAGGCTGAAGCGCGAGGAGCTTGACGTGCAGGAGGGTCTCCATGGCAACTGCCCCGGCTTCACACCACGCCGCTCCACATCCCCCATCCCAACTTGATGGCTCACATCGTTAACACATTGGCTCTCATTTATTACGCCTTTTACGGCCTCAGTCGACACACGCGCTCGCCGTCGGCGCCGAGCCTACCTGAACATCTTCATGTAGCTTCTCGCATGCAGACACACCACGCATGCACAGCTGGTGATTTTTTCAGACGCAAAACGGGACCCCTCTGTCACGCACAGAGGGGATCAGAATCCAGGCTGTTTTCATTTGCAGTGGTCTGCTTTCTAAGCAGCGGAGGATCCAACAAATCCTCTTCTATCCCTCGAACTGAAAAAGACGCACTAGAAGCACGGGCTTGGGTTACTCTACAGGCTCCCTGACTTTGCCAACATCCAAAGGACTTAATGCCGGGACAGAAGTCTAAGAAAAGTGATCATATATTTCCTTCCCCTATAGGCAAGCTGTCAAGTTTTATCACAAGTCAGACAGAAGCATCTTGTGTCTGATAGCAAACGCAACAGCCACTTAATTTAAAAATATAACCCTTAATGTCGATTAAACCTGTGACATCGACAACATGACATTAATTAAAGAGACCACAGTCTCTATCTACATTCCTCATCATCTGCTGTTTATCTGGCTGTTGGGGCTGAGGAAGCGTCTTTAATTATCACTAATTACATGGTGGTTGGAGGGGAGGGCAGGATTACAGGCACAGCCAATCAGCATCTCTAGATCACTGGTGGTGGTGGGGGGGGCGCTCAGGGGTCACATGGCTAAGCCAAAGCCGGTCGAAAAGGTGATCTGATTAAGCACAGATTTAGCACAGAACACAGCAGGTAGCTCACTCTGATGCCAGCAGGGGGCAGGACTGCAGTTCAGACTTCAGAGTCAAACCAGAGAGATTCCACCTGCACCCCCTCCTGTAAAAACCTATGTGACCAGCTGAGGGGTGGGGGGAGATCAGGGACTGCGATCAAAGGCTGTTATGCGATCAGTAGGCAAACATGCACGTCGCTCTGATTCTGCTGACTGAGTCACAGGGACGGTTCCTGCTAGGAAGCCGGCCTGGATCGGGAGTATCGACTCTTATATACTGAACATGCCCGAGCCTGCGCCAATTACTTCACTCCATTTTCTGATTCAGAGCTATCAGCCAATCACACAAACCACTCTGTGCAATTATCCAGTTTAAGGCTGAACCACCCCTACAATTTTTCTGTTCTGTTTCTGTTGTGCTGGGGGTGTCTCTGTGGGATTGTGGGAGCCAAACAAGGGTATCCTGGGGACCTGGGACTGTGGCATTTGTGGAGTGGGTGCTACGACTCGCTAAATAGAGCCGAAAAAGCCAATTATTTATCAGAGCATGCTTGGAAAACACCATTATAAACGGTATAATTATTTGCCATTCAGGAATCCTAATTTGAACGAGCATCAAAAGATATGAATTAAATATTTGCCGCCACAGTTTTCTGATGGCAGCTCGGTACGGCAGCAGCAGGGCGGGACTTGCGCGGTGCCCTAAAAGCATCTGTAACGGCCCGACAGGTGACCCTACATGGGGGCAGCAGCTCTCATTAGCCAGAACGACAGCGGCACAATCAAACACACGCGGCACATTTGTGGGCGTGCGGCGATAATGAAGCCGTTAGCCCTGGTGCGGGGGCCTCGGCGTTCGGAAGGCTGGAGACTCAGTCCATCGATCAGGGCGAAGCGAAACGGCACAACCACGCTCCTCGCTGGCTCGCTAACGCAAGTAGCTAGCCCAGGTAATTAGATTTAAACGATAATGCTTGCTGTTTAATAATGCAATTAGCATAGCACAAATAATACCGATGTGCTCGCAAATGCTCACTATCTTGTTTTTCTGAAGACTAAAAAGAGGCATCTAATGAAGGAACTCTGTTCCCTCGAGGAAAGACATGAATAGCTGACATCTCCCATTTTATCGTTTGTCGGCACTGTGCCATACAGAATGCTGGAACACTGTATTACTATGTATTACCGTTCCCGGGGATAACGGTGGAAAAGACAGATCGGCCTGACCATTCGAATACTCGTATGAAAACAGAGAAGGCATCTTGAAAGTTTGCTTTTTAGACTGTGCTGGAGTATCCATGGTGCTGGAGTATCCGTGGTGCTGGAGTATCCGTGGTGCTGGAGTATCCGTAGTGGGGCTTCACCCCACTGTTTCTTCATCTCATTTTTTTTCATATTTTGTCCTGTATTTTCAAATACATTTTCTACCCCTGGTTTGGCATACTTTGGGGCCTGCCCCTCCCTTTAGAAATTTTAAGGATGGGGTGGTGTGATGGGGGTTGGTGGGGAGGGGGGTGGAAGAGAGCTGAGCCCCCCTAAGGGTCACATCCTGAGCCACTGACTGAAGTGATTCACTTACATTCATTTAATAAATAAAGGAAATTTAGACTTGGGTGTAAATTTGCATGTCCCCCGAATCCATCAGGTTTTACTGCGGTTTCTGTAGACAATGAGTAATAGCTGGATAGTTAAAGTTGGGTACAAAGACTCTTTCCATCAGGGACACATGTTGCTCCGAAAGCTGCTTTTTTTAAAGCTAAATTTATCTTTCTGAGTTTCACGGGAGGCTTCATCTGACTGGAAGAAAGACACCAAAGAGATTCATCATTGTGGTTTTTTTGTTTTTATACTGCAATAGAAAAAAAATCATAAATAACTAAAGTAATAGTTCTGAAAGTAGGCCATTGCTGCCTTGGGTGACCCTTGCGATGTCAGCTCAAAATAATGATGTACTACTCTGAGCAACCAGCTAGTTGGCGTAGTTGAGGTGGCCCCGACAATCCGCACCTCTTTGGGGCGCTTCGGGTTCCTGGAACCCCGATTCCAGCCGCCAAAGGACACTACATGCCGGGCCACGGTCCGCTCTCCTCCCCTATCGAAAATTCATTTGAGCTTTGCTCTCCTGACACCTAATTGAAGAGTTCCCCCTGTGTGTTATCTGCAAGTAAACAAGGCCAGCCAGGAGGAGTGATTCTCAGGAGCCTCTGATAGGCACAGGAGCGGGGATTGCTTGTTTATTTCTGCTTTTCACCGCCTGACCAATTTGAATTTTTCATTGGCACTTTAATTTCTCAATAATCCACGGTGCACGCTCCTCTTCCCGCGGTTCCGAATCCCTTTAGCGACGGATCTGTAACGGTCTGCCCGTCGGCAACCCAGATCCAGTTAAATCTGACTTGACGGCATGTCGCTTTGCGCCACCAGGGGCAGAAATTCTGCGACATGTACAACAATGTTCTCCCCGTTGGAAAAAAGAAAAGCAAAGGGTGTAATTCCCAGTTTTGTGAAGGAAGGGGGGGTAGGATTGGATGGTGCTAGCCAAGGGCATCTATCGCACGGATATTTCGCAGCTAATTAGAAGCTGGAATGCTTTAGGAAAATAAAAAGGAAAATGACATCATCTCCAGTGGATGAGTACTGGAGCCTTTTAGCTAAAAGAACAACACACAGGCATTTGAATACCCTGAAACACATGGCTGATTTCTGCGTGGGAGCTGCCCTCGTTACTGTCATTAACGGGGCGCTTCTGGTCATCTTAACTGCTGCGGTTTTTGCTCATTACCGTGCAAAAGCATTTCCCTTGAGTCACGGTTGCTTCTGAAACCATCCGCGGTTCGTCTAAACGAACGTTGCTGTTTGTGAACCAGCTTCCGAGCCAATATGCTTTTTTTTTCCTTTCGCTGCCTTTTTCATTTCAATGCGGCTTAGAAAGTCATCAACAATTATACAGACAATACAGGAAACACAGATGGTACGCTTCTTGTCATCTGTGGACTGAACCTGTTCCATGTGCAGATCTCCGGGACAGAATGGTGGCTGTCACATGTCAATCCAGTCATGTGACTTAGCTATACTCCACTCTACAGAGACCCTTTGTTACATCAAAGGTCTTTCGGCTGTTAAGGACCACAACCGGAATTCATATTTTTTTCGGCATATTTTAAAGATTCGATGTAAAGGTAACCATATTAGAAGACCCGCATTTAATCTCAGTTCTAAGGTTCTCATTTCTATGGTTCCTTGAAAATTTTTCAGTTCTGGATCATCTGCTACCGGGACATCTAATCAGTCAAAGGACCTATCAGGAGATTGAATTTTTCCGTCTAGAGAAATGTTTTTTCTCTCCTTTTGACAGTTAAACTAATCTAGGAAATGTATTAAGGAGAATTTTTGTTTTTTTTTCTATTTAATGTTGAGAAAAGAATGAAAGTGACAGGCACTAACACACAGGGGGGGGCAGACAGTGAAACAGGAGACAAGTCCCACAATGCCTCTGGAGCATTGACAAGGGCAGTACCGGCAGGGCACGAGAAATTAGCACAAAGCATGTAAATCAAACTAAAATAACGACATTTACATCCAGTACTTTTTTCCTACTTTGCTCCAATTGTGAAAAAGATGTTTGTGTGCCCTGCTATGGGGTATGGGCGTACCCCAGCTGGACTGGCTAGCAGTGCGGGAAGCATACTCCAGCCACGTGGCCTTTTGTGGACTGGCTAGCAGTGCGGGAGCACCCCACCCGCGAGCCATGTGCTGCCTGGAATAGGCTCCTGCCATGATCCTGACCAGAATAAGTAGTTGGATGGATGGATGGATGGATGGATGCAGAGGTGTAGTGACAGGACAGACGGAGCAAGCAATGGCCTGGGGCTGTGAGCTGGAAGGGGGCCCCCTGAAGGACACCGATTACATAGTAAAATGAATGATGAATCTGCTTTATTTCTGTATCCTATTTGTCACAAAAGTGAAATAATGACTTGAGTTTATTACATTCTCTTTGTTGATATTAGTTTATAAATCATGCTAAAATAAATGTAATACATTTGACCAAGTTGGGGGAGGTCCCCCAGTCGCCTGTAGATGGATGGATGCATGCTTAGTTGTTAACATTTCCCCAAATGCAACCTCGCAAGGTTACTTCATGTATAAACGTTTGTCTTTATCATACATTTCATTCCAAAACAGGCCTTGGAATTTACACTATTTGATTAAATTATACAGTCACGTACTATGAAGATGAGGCCCTTCCAGCAGCCGATCTTAAGTTAACAATTACTTTTCACCTGAGATACACTGTTGAGGTTCATTTATACCCGCACTGCGATGTCAGACAAATAAAGTGTGCAAGAACGAAACCCGGATTCCCCGAAGACACCTCGCTGCCGCAGATGTCATGTTACTGTCAGTTTCCCGGCCACGCATCACTCCATTAACGCAGCGCACAGCGCTTCCTGCACATTCACCATGCCCGGCAATAAAGGCTCGCCATCTCCCGCTAAATGTCAGGTGTCCGTCTGCCCGTCGCCGTCTCCCGAGATCACCACGGGCTTTCGGACGCCTGCTCTCTCACACGCGGTATAATAACTCGAGGCAGCCGGCCGCGGAGTGCCATCGCTCCCCGCCGCTGCAATTGCGGATCCAGATAACGGGAGCCGACTTACCTGACTTCCCGGCTCCGTCGGGCCGTTTATCATAAACAGGCACCGGCCAGAATAACCATCTCCGGGACAGAGGAGGGGGTAAAGATAGCACCGGCACGGATTCAATTCGCCGGCGCTTTAATACACAGGCGCGGAGCCGGGCTAGCGACACGCTAACGGGACTGGCTGGGCTGACATTCATTTCATCCTTGACCAGCTTCTCGGTTATGTTTCTGAATAGTATGCACCTTATCTGTCATCATAAAGGCAAGGAAGAGTCTCTCTTTGGATGCCTACTGGTTATTATGGGATGCCCCTTCTGATCCGCGTTCATCCAGGCAGCGTCTAGGATAATATTCGTCTTTAATTGCTCTGCCTTCACACAAGCAACCATTGGGGATAATTTTGATGATATCTAGTTTACCAGCATGATAAATTCACAACAGATTACCAGGTAACACTTAATGTAAGGAGAGTTACTATACAGTCAGATAAAAGTGTGCCTTCGCTTGTTATTGGGGCTGTACCCTCAGAGGTCTGCCAATTGTACCCTATAGCTGTAGGTAGTAAATGTACCTAAGGGTACAACTGGCAGACGTTGAGGGTACAGCCCCAGTGACAAGCAAAGGTACAATCTAGTACTAGAGGGGCTAATCCTTTACTGGGAAGGGGGTCCTGATTTTAATGTAAATGAATGAGAAAACGTTATAAGCTAATTAGTAGGCTACAGTAAAATCTCATTATAGTGGACTCGCTTATAACGGAATATCGTCTATAACGGACGAGGTCCGCTGGTCCCGGCCGTGCGCCTTTAAGAACATACAGAAAAAGATATTGATCAATACCAGTTTAAGGAGATCGATACTTAAGTTTCAGTTTCTCTCCTGAATGCACTGCGGCTGTCTGTGTGAGCGCTGCTGCTCTCAGTTGCCGCTGCCGTCTGTCACGTGACTCAGCGGCGCCAGGCAAGCAAACAGGCTCACTTGCGCGCGCACACACAAACTATAATATTTATAATAAAGTATTGTGATAGTGAGTCGCTAAGCCATGCTCGCAATAATTAAACAAAAGAAATAGTTCGGGGTTTAATCACCAGATGGCGTTTATTACACCCGTACTACTACAAACCACATACTCGCACACATACACACACACTACGTACAAGATAAACATTAACCGCTATACACAGCACATTTATAATCACACAGCGATTACTGAGAACTATTTACAAGCTGGCATCAGTCCCGCATGCCGCGCTGCCTGCCGGTACCTCTGCCCTGCAGTATTTATTTACTCATAAACTTTGCCCAAATTCTGTCCTGGGTTTTAACTAATTAATTTTAAAAATCACAAAAACACTTAAAGGTATTGAAAATTAATTTATCTTTAGCAATTTGATGATGCATCCACCTTAATTATTAAAAAGTATCGATACCGTATTGGCGATACCTGCCCTGTATTTAGGCCTACTTGATATCGGATCAATACCAAATCTTGTAGTATCGATATAGCGGACTTGCATACAGTATAATGGAATTTCGTTTATAAGGGACAAACAATTTGGGCCCCAGGGCCGCTTTTAGCTGTAGTTTTGTTCGGCTATAACGGACATGCAGGTGATATCCAGCGCAGATACGTAGACGGGATTATTAATAGTCACGTATCTGGTCAGGTAAAGTTGGATTACTACATGTACAATATAATATTGTATACCACAAGTGTGTCCGCTGGGGTGTGGCATGAGTAAATGGTGTCCTGTAGTTGTGTTCTGGGCATACAGCAACTCTGGATATAACGGTCTTTAGATATAACGGACTGAGGTCCCTTGAAGTCTGTTATAACGGGATTTTACTGTATACAGTACATTCATTTGGGGGTAAAGCTCCCTCTTAAAACTGCCCTAGTAATGCCTGTGGTTAGTGCTGGTGGGGGAAGATGATCCAAAACCAGCTGAATAGGGGCCGAGAGTAAGGAAAGGAGGGATAAAAGAAGAGTGACAAGGGGAAAAAAAGAGAAACGAGAAGAAAACTAAGGCTACAAACAACACAGAGTTGAAAGACGAAGAAAAGCATGCGTCACGTATGAAAAACAACAATATTCATCATTGTTCTTTTTGGCTGCGGCTCCCGCCTCGTGTTCGAGCCACTAAAATTACCCTGCATTTTCCAAGACGATCAAAATAGACACACAGGGACTTAATTGTAACCAATAGCTGGGAATTTCATATTATTTCACGTTTTTCTTTGCTCCAGATGGTCGCCAAGCACTCCTTATTTCCCTCACTGGAAGAAAGAAAGAAAAATCCCATCTGTAATTTGTATCACATACATAAGCAACAATTAATTTGCAGTTAACAAGCAGCTCTTATTTTGTGCAGGTAATTTTGCTCGCTAGTTTATATGGTAACAGCACCAAAGCCCCTGGATTCGTCAGGCTGTGTAACCACCCAACCCCCCCCCCCCCCTTTCCAGGTCCACAGAAAAGCCGTCCTATTAAAAGTAAAACCAATTACTAGGTAATTTGAAATTGTCCAAAGAAGCTTTCTTTTCTTCATTTTGGTCAATAAAAACTACTGAAATCACTGACCTAAGTTTAATCAGACTTCTGTGTTGTTGTGAACTGCAAAGGCTGTAGTAAGGAGACTCATACTGTATCTGTTTTGTGTCATACTGCCACCTTTTCTGTGACAGTCATACTGTTTATATACTGTGAGTTTGACATTTCCCCAAGTTATATTGTGACACACCAAGGAAGGAGACCCTCATCACAAACTGCCCTGTTTGGACAACAGATGGGGGGCACGATGTCCTGATTGGCTAAATAGGTTAAGCAGTATACCGATTGAGTGTTCGGGTCCCGACCTGACAATCTGTGACATTTCAGTCACCACACTGGTTCCAGAGCAGCGTGATGTGACTCCCCTCCCCCCCGGCTGTCATTCAAGTCACGCGATGACAGTGACCCTCAGTTAAACCGTGAAGGGGTCTCGTCCCCATGAGCACATTGGTCAACGAAGCTGGCAACTTCAGTCGGTCTGCTTATATGGAAATCGATCGAGTTATTAGGAGAGGTCCTCTTTGTCTGTGGCCCATCTGTAGCTGCAGCTGGTGTACAAAACGGTCAGTCCAAAGATCATCCTCTGAATTTAAATCCCATGGTTAATATCTTGTACGGCACTGTAATGCCACCACAGTGGACCACGTTTTTAAGATAGGGAGGCAACTACAGGTGAATTTTCATTTACCAAAAACTTCTATCTACTTGAATGAAAGGAAACAATTTGTGTGTGCCCCCTGGGATCTGAACCCACAACCTTTACGATGCCGGAGCAATGCCCCAGGATTCTCATAAGGTTCTGGCTTTTATAAAAACCATCAGGGCCTGATGGACTGAGGTTTTGGACCAGAACCATATTTTCGGCTCCACTTTTGGTAATAGAACTTGCAATGGGCATTCAAAATCCCACTGTAAATACCATAAACAAGCAACCGGTCAGTGTTTGTTTTCACCATGCAGTTGGACTGTGGACAGCACATAGTACTCACAGCTGAGGGTGTTACGGTCAGCCACTCCAGAGAGAGCTGGCGATAATGCAGGCTCTCACATCTCCGTGGAGTGCCGAGGGAGACCCATCTCGCTCACACCCACCACGGCTCTCAGTATTAATTAAAAGATCAGATACTGGTGGCCCCAGCAGCCCAATCCTGGGGGAATCTTGTATCTTTCAGTCTGAAAACCGGAGGGATAAACAGCGGCTGGCCGTTAAGTCCCATCTCCTCGCCACTGGGAGTGAGACCATTTCTCCATTTTGCCGTAATGGGGGGAATACTTTTCTGTGCAATTTCTCACACTCCCCCTCTCTCTCTTTTTCTTCCATGATGCGGCTAAATTGTAAGACCGAAATAAAGCATGGAAAGTGGGAGGCCATGAAAGGACACGGAACTAGAAATGGTGTGATTTCACATAAGAGGCAGGCTTTTTCATAGGCCATGTCAGATGTGCTTCGTTTGGAGGTGATGATGGCGCGCCCTCACCTGCCTTGCAGATGGTGATGAACCTCCCTCAGCAGCCTTACAGATGGTGATGGACCTCCCTCAGCAGCCTTACAGGTGGTGATGGACCTCCCTCAGCAGCCTTACAGGTGGTGATGGACCTCCCTCACCAGCCTTACAGATGGTGATGGACCTCCCTCACCAGCCTTACAGATGGTGATGGACCTCCCTCACCAGCCTTACAGTTAGTGATGGACCTCCCTCAGCAGCCTTACAGATGGTGATGGACCTCCCTCAGCAGCCTTACAGATGGTGATGGACCTCCTTCACGAGCCTTAAAGATGGTGATGGACCACCCTCAGCAGCCTTACAGATGGTGATGGACCTCCCTCAGCAGCCTTACAGATGGTGATGGACCTCCCTCACCAGCCTTACAGATGGTGATGGACCTCCCTCAGCAGCCTTACAGTTGGTGATGGACCTCCCTCACCAGCCTTACAGATGGTGATGGACCTCCCTCAGCAGCCTTACAGATGGTGATGGACCTCCCTCAGCAGCCTTACAATTGGTGATGGACCTCCCACACCAGCCTTACAGATGATGATGGACTTCCCACACCAGCCTTACAGATGGTGATGGACCTCCCTCACCAGCCTTACAGATGATGATGGACCTCCTTCACCAGCCTTACAGATGGAGATGGACCTACCTCAGCAGCCTTACAGATGATGATGGACCACCCTCAGCAACCTTACAGATGGTGATGGACCACCCTCAGCAACCTTGCAGATGGTGATGGACCACCCTCAGCAACCTTACAGATGGTGATGGACCTCCCTCAGCAGCCTTACAGATGGTGATGGACCTCCCTCGCCAGCCTTACAGATGGAGATAGACCTCCCTCGCCAGCCTTACAGATGGAGATGGACCTCTCTGAGCAGCCTTACAGTTGGTGATGGACCTCCCACACCAGCCTTACAGATGATGATGGACCTCCCTCAACAGCCTTACAGATGATGATGGACCTCCCTCAGCAGCCTTACAGATGGTGATGGACCTCCCACACCAGCCTTACAGATGGTGATGGACCTCCCACATCAGCCTTACAGATGATGATGGACCTCCCTCAACAGCCTTACAGATGATGATGGACCTCCCTCAGCAGCCTTACAGATGGTGATGGACCTCCCACACCACCCTTACAGATGGTGATGGACCTCCCAGACCAGCCTTACAGATGATGATGGACCTCCCTCAACAGCCTTACAGATGGTGATGGACCTCTCTGAGCAGCCTTACAGTTGGTGATGGACTTCCCACACCAGCCTTACAGATGATGATGGACCTCCCTCAACAGCCTTACAGATGGTGATGGACCTCCCTCAGCAGCCTTACAGATGGTGATGGACCTCCCTCACCTGCCTTACAGATGGTGAAGGACCTCCCTCACCAGCTGTACCCAGCCTCACAACACATTAGTTGGGACCTAACGTTCTGCATGTACAGCACCTTCCCAATACAACCTGCTCCCAGTACTGCAGTGGTAGAAACATCACTCATCTAGAAAAGTCTTTAAGCTTAGTAATTATGAGGAAATGATCATGATGGAGTGTAAGGGTAGCTTGGGAGCCTATCAATAAATTAGGTAACCCCATGTGTCAGGTTATCCAGTCACATGGACACTTTGGGCCTGGTCTTGCATGAGCAGAAGGCACCGTTAGAGGTTAGAGGATTTCTGCAAGGGCTTGAGGCACACTGCCATTGTACCTTAAGCCGATTAATCAGCTTCTTCCAGATAGGTAAGTGTGTAGTCGCAAATTAAAGTGCATAAAGGACTCTGCCCAGCAAATCAATAATGCGTAAAAAAAAATATCCAATTATTTCTTTAAAAAAAAAATTCTTATGTCACTAATCCGAGTATGAACCAGGCTTAGTGCCAAACTGCCCCGGCTCGTCAAAAAGGCCTTTAATTAGGTGCGATAAGCTGCAGAGTTTAATGCGAGGCACAATATAAATTCTCAGACTTTCAAACTAATTAGGATGTAAGAATGGATGTTTTCCTTGGCAAAAAAAAACAGTGAAAATCCCAGCAAAGTGTGAGGATTTGGATATTCATACCACGCACTTCTGCTCCTCAGCCATTCTCACTTAGGAATATTTGCATGCGCGTCTAATTCCACACACGCGCGAGCACGCAGTGCACACGCGCAGACCGGCACGCACAAACAGCAAGCATCAAAGCAGCACTGTCTGCGGCGGGAACAGCGGGCCAGGAGGCTTTGGGAGTGCCGCAGAAATGCAATTTAATGATGATCTCACCCCGAAGGACCTTCCGTCTGTCAATCAGTCCTTTTTTTAAATTCCCCCTGCCCTATCCCGGCTCGGCACCCAACCCCAAAGCGACAGGAACGTGAAGCCGACACTCGCCGCTCACCAGTGCCTTGAAATGAGAACCGCTGCATCCCAATTGGATTATTCTTTTCTTACTCTGCAGCCACGCTTTAAGGCACTAATACATGCAGGTGATAACAGCCAGACACAAAATCATCTATTCTAAGAGTCAAGGGGGTGGGGAGTTTACCGCGGTAGATTTTTTTTTTGGGGTGGGGGGGGGGGGCAGTTCATAATTGTTCCATTTATCCCCAATTCTACCTTATATCCACCAGCCATCTGGACATTCATCCACTAGGCTGAAATACCATCTGCAGCCACCAGGGGAGCTGTTCTATTTAGCAGTCTTAGTTCCTCCTTGGGATTTAACGTGACGAGCCGGCGGTGAAAGTCGGTGGTGGCAATACTGGTAAGGGCGCGCTAACAGGAGACAAAACGGAGCCCCTCCCCTTGATGAATGGAGCTCAACTGAAAAAGGCAGGGGGGCATTTTTCAGCCTTCCTCTTGGCCCCCTTTATCATGGGTCAGCGGTGAAGGATTCAGCCCGCGCGGCTGATTAAGCACCAGCGAGAATAAGATTATTCATTCTGCTGATCGCTTACGGGCCATGCAGGTCCTGGAGGAGGGCAGGAGGAGCATAGGAGGAGGCGCAGGAGAAGCATAGATGCTGTTAATCACTGCTCCTCCACCACCCACCACCTCCCGGAAAGTTCTGGGTCTTTGGCTGATTTGTGTGACTCTGTGACCGGCCAGGATCCACTCGGCGGCTGGAGTCCCGCATAACGACTGCCATGTGAATAATTCACGGCTGCACACTCAGCCTCCCGGATCGTCCCCTGTCGATCTTGAGTGGTGGGAGGGAGAAAGGAGTCTCAGGCAGCCGCTCCAGCGTCCGTGCACAAAATGGCTTTTTAATTTTCCAAACGCAAACAAGAGAGGGAGAAAAAGGAAAGCACCCCTAACTTATTTACAGACGGAAAACACAAACAACAGACAGCATTTGCACAGAGAGGGAATATAATGAGAATTAATGAGTCGGCAGCATCCAGCCCCAGGCATGGACTCCACCCAAGCTGTTCCAGGCGACACCGTGATGGATAGACGAACGGGGAATAAATAA
This sequence comes from Paramormyrops kingsleyae, assembly GCF_048594095.1. Lineage (NCBI taxonomy): Eukaryota > Metazoa > Chordata > Actinopteri > Osteoglossiformes > Mormyridae > Paramormyrops > Paramormyrops kingsleyae. The sequence goes on along the minus strand of NC_132800.1, from coordinate 1,682,387 downwards.
ACAAAAAGCCAAGCAAACACGGGGCAGCAGCAAGTCGCCCAAATGCTGCAACGGCTTTTTTTTTCCATCATGCTTCACGCCTGCACCACTTGCACCTAGGGTAGTTGTGGAGTTGATTTCTATTACTGTTAATAAACTGCTAAATAAGGTTTATGGTTCTGTTAAGATCAATGCTATTAAGCTGTACCTCCTTACCATGCAAACTGTGAGGGCGACAAGGCTAAATTGAAGAAGGATCCCACAGCTAGCATATTGACAACAAAAACGCTCTGACTCAGCACCCAGCAGCACAGAGAAGCTGAAATCCTGAGGATGATGGAGTCATGTGACCTCTGACACCTCACTCTCCCCTTAAGGCTTTCAAACACACAGACTTACATAAACTTTATCCTCGATATTTGTGGGCAGAGGTGGTCAGGAAGTTTGTGGAAGGAGTGTTGATTATTTGCTCCCCTTTCTTATAATCATTCATGCAGCGTGCATATACGGTGTATGTATCAGAACTTAACCACATTGGTTAACTGGTCTGCAGTCAGACAGATATTAATGGAACTATAAATCCTTAAATGTTATTGCGATTAGTCAACACTGGGGGCCGGAGCTGCAGCCAATCGGACTGAGGAGGTCCTCGCTGGAGGCTGTCCGTTCTGGGTGCCTGCATTGCAGCGAATTGCCCCACTGCAATTCTCTCAGCTCAACGTTGCCTGGTTTGGTTTAGTGCTAATGAATTATTCATGAAGTGGCTGTGGCTGGGTCATGGTGTTCCCAGTTTAAAAACAGGGTCCATGTGAGCTTTGGGTCCCATCAGAGATGTCCTACAGGGAAATAAGTCTGACCCTACTTTCCAGGGGATGGGGGTGGCCACACAGCCCATGGCGGGAGACATGGGCGGGAGACATGGGCTGTGCAGCACTGTCCGGGACATCACACAAGTGATGTACCAGTCACCGCTTAAACCATACAGTGTTAATAGATTCAGGAACCCTGTATCATATCTTCATTTTAAAAACTGCTTTGGACAAGCCAAGGGGGGTGGGGGGGGGGGGAAGTATTAGCATGCAGCCGCGTGTCTCACTGGTAAGAAGAAATGTGTGGTCCTTTTTGGAGGGAGACAGACAGACAGGCACACACACACCTCCAGTCCAGGGCACTTCGGGAGGAGGGCTTGGAGCCGTTAGCGGTTTTAGCAGCGTTAGCTTTGACACTGCAGCGGGAGCCCCTGTAGCAGGGGAAATCTCCCCCCGTTCTAGAGGTGGTCCGAAGTAAAACCCACCTGCTGTAGCCGTGCAGATTACAAAGGAGAGCTGGCAGAAAAGCTCTGGTCGGAAAGGACTCCACCCCTTCTGGCAGAATGGAACATTCCCAAATGCTGGAACCAGGACGCTGCTGGGTAACACATGTAGCTGCGAGATGATTGGACAGCCCCTTGGGAGCCAGAAGCCCCACGGGCATAACATCTAAACCTGGCTGGCTTGTGTCTCCTGATAGCCTGTAGCCACTCCGTTCGCTGGTGGCCTTCACAGAACATTGTGTCATTTGGATTCTGCGGTCTCATGGAGTAAATTCTATTAAGGGATCTAACCATAACACCAACTGGGTGTTTAATGGAGTAATTCTGTGCTCAACACCTAATATCAGTGGAGAAACACACCTGCCCCTGTTAGGGTCTGAGCCTGTACTTTACCAGTCCTAAATGCGCCAAGCGGTGCCGTGACTGCCTGATGTGGCCTTAACAAATGCGCACGTAGGACGGCTGTTTACTTGTTGACTATTTTCTACCTTTAATCCATTGCACGTGTCAAATATTTATGGGATTAAGCTCATGCAAGCAGGCATGTGGAAAACAAAGCAAAAGAAGGCGGCCATTTAAGATGCATTACGACGACGGCGCCGTGGCCTTAATTGGGGACCGTCTGCTTTGCTTCCCTCCAGTCCGAATGGTAAAACAATGGTCCATTTGGCCTGACCTCATTATAAAAGGACACACGGCTTCGGAACACAGACAGCCTCGCTGTCACACGGGGCTAATTCTTTTGCCTGTTTTAAACCAGTGTCTAAACAGCTGCTACAATTAACTTTATTTAAATACATAATTGGCGTGCTTGATTAGTTAATTACTTGGATATTGTTGTCAAGTTGGGGGGGGGGGCACTTTCGGGATCCGTCAGTGCCGAGGCAGGACGGGCTGAATCTAAATGGGTTTTTCATTCAAGGCCCTTGTTGCAAGCGAAACGGAATGTTGTGAAATCCCAGTGCCCTTCTCGGCCGATCCGCTGTCCCTCCTTTCACTCGTAATCAGACGGGCGATTAATTAGTTGCGGATAACGAGCTCTGTCGTCGCACAATCAATTCCGGGCAAGCGGGCGCCTTTTGAGAGTGCGGTGGGTGGGGGGGGGGGGGGGGGGAACAAGAGCAGACTGGCAGACAAGTAAGGGGGGGATGGAACCGGCAAGCATCCTGAATAAATAAAGAGACAAGTCTCCGGAGGAAAAGAAGAGAAGAGGAAAAAATGAAAAGAAGGAGGGGGTTAGAATGGAGGAAGGAGGGATGAAGGAAGAATGGTGGGCCAAAAAGGACTAAGAGGGTATGAAGGGATCAGGAGAATGGAGGGATAAAAATGGAAGAGGGACAGGAAGAGAGGGATGAGGTAACAATGTGTGAAATAGGGAGAAGAAAGGAAAAGATGTGCAGGGGGGGGAGGGAAGGCAGTGTAAGGAGGAGGATAATCATGTCTTATCCGCCCAGTAAAACCAGTATAAGCACGGCACCGTGCTGCCAGTCACAAGCCATAAAACACACACCCCCTCTCTTCCTGTCGCCGGTGAAGTCGATGTCATTTCAACAAACCGCGTAACGCTAACCTGTAAATGGAGACGCATGGCGGTATGGGGAAAACCTGAGAGATGACCACGATCCGCTTCGGTGGCAATAGGGGCGGGATCTTCAGGGAGGAGCCTCAAAGCTCGATCCTGGGGCCTTGGCGCAATGTTCCGGGCTACCAAAAAGGCCACGGGCCGTGAAATAAGGAGCAGAGAAAGGGGATAACGAAAAAGCACTCTTAAAGAGGCCCTTCGAGGGCCACTGCGCTGTGATCACGTGGGGCCGTCTGCTAGGCTGCCATAATGGACTGTGGGACGACACCGGCGCTCTTCAGAAGGAGGCAAATCACCGTATTCATGAGGCAATCTCGCTCCCTATCTGGGCCAGGGGGCTAAGAGACGGAAATGAATCAAATCAAACAGAGACACAAACATAAGTGAGTAACAAAGGCAGAGCGATGGCCTTGGGCGCTGGCAGTGTGTGTGGCTAAGCGCCTTGATTTCCTCCAACGGGAAATCAATAGGGAGACGTTAGGGCGTTAATTAAAGGAGATTCTCGTGGCTGCGTGCTGGGAGCGTTAGGGCTCATACAGGAAAAGCAGATAGGGAGGCTAAGAACGGCTAAGGGACGTTAGCAAGGATTAGCACCCATGCGGTACCCAAGTCACCCGTGACGACGACCTCGATGACGACATCACGGCAACGGCCTTGGTGCCACAAGAATGGATTGGACGCTACTCCGGCTGGGATCCTCAGGACCAGATGCAGTACGACTGGGTTCATTTACGTCCGTTTACATTCTGAGACACAAAATCCGTATTGAAAACTTTGGTGTTTCCTTGACGATATAAGATGTTTCCTCCTTATTATGGATGAAAGGGCACTAAATAGCATCACAATAACCCTCTATTTCCTGTACCTCTCTGTGTGTCTCCCTCCCTCTCCCTCTCTCTCGTCAGTGCAGCATTAAACGTCTAAAAGCATAATTTTCTGAATTAAGGGAAGGGGCCAAGAACGGTTTTATTCATGGAATAATAATACCCTTGTCCGATGGCAGAACTTGGAATAATTGCAGGTCTAATTATAATTATTGCTACAGATATGCTGAAATTAACAGGGGCTGGTAGGCACTGAAATTGCGAGAGAGCAGATGGGCTTCACTCATACATGCGCAGGATGTTTAAAATCCGGCTCAACCTGGTTTTTAATGTGCTAGAGCTAGCGGTGCGATGAGAGGGCCCCAGCTCACCGACCCATGAAAGCACCAATGGGCGGACCTCTGTTACCTATCATCTACGCTAATAAATAATAAAAACTTGAATGGCATTTAAAAGTCAGAAACAGACCTGAAATTGATCTTCTTTAAGAAATGATGGATCCAGTCATACTCTGGTTATTCCTAAGCCCAACAAACTAGAGTAGAATGTACAGCAAGTTCAAACAGTATGCTAACCCAAGCAATTTGCTAATATGAAAAAAATGCCACCCCAGTGACACGTGAGTCCAAGCGATAGGGCAAGCTAATTCATATGCTAACCGAAGCGATTTATTAATGATACACTAAGCAGCGAAACACTGACCAGAGTTACGCTAACCCAAGAAATATGCTAACCAGAGATATACGACAATCCAAGCGATATGCTAACCCAAGCAATGCGCTAACCAGGGCTATATGCTAATCCAAACAAAACAAAGCTACAGTAGGGTGACCATATTTTGCTTTGCAAAAAGTGGACACTGGAGACAGGGCAGAAAAAGAGGCATCAAACACAGACAGTATTCTGACTGCTGAAAGCAAATGTCAGAATGAAACCAAATCCTGGACATTTCAGGCAATTTAGATCTCAAAAAAGAGGGCAAGTCCAAGAAAAAAGGTGAAGTATGGTCACCCTTAGCTGTAGACTAAGTGATATGCTAACTCAAACAATAACCTATCTAAATCTGTACACTAACCTGAGCATTTTGCCAGGCTAACTCAAGTGCTATGCTAACCCAAGGGCTAGGCTAACCCATGTACTAGGCTAACCCATGCGCTATGCTAACCCAAAGGACAGCCTGAATATTTCCCTTTAGTCTGCTGGTTTGCACTGGGTATTTTTAGAGCAAACTCAATATCGAATTTCATCCTTTTGCCACTCGATCTCCTCTACATGTCTAGATCCTTCTACTTGCATCAAACAGAACCTCCCCCCCCCCCATGCCAAAGCATCCCACACCTCCCCTTCACCACTTTGAAGGACCGTGGCTTCTTTACACAGAGCCCGATGGGTCATTTCTCCCTCCGATTTCATGATTATCACCCCTGTGATGCCTGGCCTTGCGCAGGTCCTGCCACACAGTGAGGATCCCCCCCCCATCGCCATTGATGCCTGCCAAATGAAAGCCACTCGAGTCAATATGACCTAACCCACCCCCCTTCCTTTCACCCCCAACCCTACCAACAGGCAAATATTGAGCTAGGGATGGCTGATTGCATTTAACCACCCCTTCGCCCCCATCCTGCATGAGCCTTCATCTCCCGTCGCTGGAGAGGATGAATGAGAGGGAGGATGAGGGGGTGAGAGGGAGTAAGACAGGAGTGAGTAAACATGCCAGTCAGTCTAAGACGTTGGGGGTGCGGGGGGGGGGGGGGGGGTTGTGGATGTCACATCCATTCAGGCTGTGTTGGTTCTATGACTAACGATAAACAGCATATATGTATAAATGTTGTAATGGATCGCCACCCATTCTTGCCAAGTGCCTTGGGGTGACTCTGTTATAAAAGGTGCCATATAAACATTAAACTCATGAAAAGGGCATAGATCATCATCAGCAGCACCCATAATCATCGTCGTCAGAGGATAGGCTGTTGATTAAAGTGACTTGTAGTCAGTTTGGGTACCAAAGTCACATTAGGATTTACATACCAAAACACTCGCTGTATATTACAGAGGCTTGTTTCTGCCTTACTGTAATTCTCTCTGTATTGGTGCATAATTAGCATTGCCAGTCTTGCTTGTCCTTCTCTTCTACAGAAACCTGTGGCTCCATCCTTGAATTTTAAAAAGCGGTGATGAGATTTTCTGCAGCAAATGTAACAAAATGGGGGAGGGGGGACGGACACATGGAAATATCATGTCTATACCCATTGAGATAATTTTTTTTTGGAAATTGCATTCAGCTGCATTTTATTTATTTTTTGTGGGGGTGGGGGCATGCAGCTTCTGAAAACAGGCTGTGAAATTGATTCCAGGAGTGAATCATGATTTGATCGGGGCTGCTTTAGACGGCAAGGTATATGCGTTCCGAGTCAGAGGAAATAAATATGTAGGAGATGATTTACTATCAGCTGACATCTATGTATATATCTTGATATAAATCTCCCGGGCTAATGATGCATCCATAATTACCACAGAGCTGGATGAGCGAGCGTAGGACACACAGTGTGTGATGCTGTGCGCCTTTCAAAGGCATTGACGTCTGAATACACGTACATCACGTACAGACGCCTGTAAGAGTACCCTGACAGTCACTGTGAGTGAGGTGGGCGTGTATCAGGAGCCATATGAACAGGGGGTGTGACCAGGCATCCGGCACACATTGTACGCAAAACAGACAGAAGGATGAGCCATGGATAACTACAGTAGGTAATGCATTCGCTGCTCTATCACAGCACAGCCCTGGGTGTGATATACAGTACAAGGGTACAGAAGCAGGCTCCCCACACACTATAAGCCGTAATGGCACTGTCTGTGGTCCTAAACTGGCCCCCCCTCTATAAGCCATGATGGCACTGTCCATGGTCCTGAAGCAGGCTCCCCCTCTATAAGCCATGATGGCACTGTCCATGGTCCTGAAGCAGGCTCCCCCTCTATAAGCCCCGATGGCACTGTCCATGGTCCTGAAGCAGGCTCCCCCTCTATAAGCCATGATGGCACTGTCCATGGTCCTGAAGCAGGCTGCCCCACACTATAAGCCTTAATGGCACTGTCTGTGGTCCTGAAGCAGGCTCCCCTGCCCTATAAGCCATGATGACACTGTCCGTGGTCCTGAAGCAGGCTCCCCTGCCCTATAAGCCATGATGGCACTGTCTGTGGTCCTGAAGCAGGCTCCCCTGCCCTATAAGCCATGATGGCACTGTCCGTGGTCCTGAAGCAGGCTCCCCCTCTATAAGCCATGATGGCACTGTCCATGGTCCTGAAGCAAGCTCCCCCACACTATAAGCCTTAATGTCACTGTCCGTGGTCCTGAAGCAGGCTCTGCCACCCTATAGCCCTTAATATCACTGTCTGTGGTCCTGAGGCAGGCTCCCCCTCTATAACCCTTAATGGCACTGTCTGTCGTCCCGAGGCAGCCTCTCCCGCTCTTTAATGGTGTTGCTTATAGTGCTGAATTTGCATGGGACCAGCCTGGCCAGCTGTTTACATGACAGTAGCAGCTGAGCAACCCCTAAGCACGTGTTCTGCAGGAATGCCTGACGCCTGGGCTCACTAAGGGGCCACATTCACCAGAAGCAGAGAAGCATGGCCTGAAAGCGTGGCCCCTGATCTCACTTCCCTGACGCGCTTTCAGACCTCAGCCTCGCTGCACACAACCACCACTGGCATTTGGAAATTCCCAGCAGCCAAACTCATTTCATTTTGCTGCCAGCTGGTCAAGAAGCCCTGCCGTCGGATTTTAATAACCAAACACTGCAGCAATTATCTACTTATAGAAATATATACACCAAAGAAAAAGATATAGCACAAAAATACCAATCCAGTACACAGCTAATTGCCTAACACGGGCACAGAAATGCTCATTAAGTTGACGAGGAGCAATGATTAAGCCGGGAAACTTGGCGGTGGCGATTACAGACGGCTGCTCTCGGTAGGACGCCACGTGCTGGCATTCGCCGAATTCCTCCGCTCTCATCCGTGACTCATTGCTGCTTGTTAATATAGCTCTAGAAAAAAAGCTGAAAATACATTTGCCTCAATGGGATTGTTCTTAATAACGTCCCCCTACCGTCTCGACACGTAGCGAAGCACATTAAAATCACACAGGCTCTTCCGTCATACGCTTCGCTAAGCTCAACTGTAGAGGAGTTAGTGGTGGCTGGTTGCACTGCCCTGGCCGTCGCCACGGCAGCAGAAGGATGGGTTCACAGGGGAGGGAGACCCATGATCCGGCGCCGGACAGACCATTTGGATCAGTGCATCAGATGTGGAGGTCCTGGTTTGAGCTGACATTTTTTATGGACAGTTGGGTTTTTTTTTTCTGTCTCTCAACTTCTGATGTTGTTCTGAGCTTGGCCTTAGAGGTACAAAAAGTGATGCTCTCTAAAATCAATAATTAAATACGCTTTTTCATTTTTGAAGGTGTTTGTGTTTTTTATGTGACCTGCATGCAGTCCACGTCAGATCAGGCATTATTCTAGGCACTCTCTGGCACTTCAGGACCCCATTGAGTCTTTGGCAATCACTTCAGAGCAACACCAAGCTTTTTCTCCCTGCCGGTCGCCCTTCAACCTGCTGCTCTGCTGGCCTGGCCTGCTCAGCGAGGACCTGGATCTTCCGGGGGACACGTTTCAGCCAATCCCGGCTTCCCCCCCCCCAAACCTTGGTGGGGTTTTTAACTCTATCTAGGACATTCTGCCCCCATCCCTAGGAATACAGTCTCCACCAGCTTCTTCTTTATTAATTAATTTGGTTGCGCTCCTCTGGATTTCGAGATCATAGAGTTCTGGAGAGAGGCACCTGTACTGGCCTGCCTGACAAAGCACTGATGGACTGGCTCTATCCTTTTAAGTTATCTGTCATGCTAATTTGCCGAGATATGACCTTTGGGGAGAGCAGAAATTGTGGAAGGCTTGACAATTGTCTGATTATTCTGCACTGGATCATTTTCCTGGGATGAAAAAGCAGGGCTTTAGAATTCCTGTAACAGGCTCAGAAGTGTTACAAAGAACAACTACGAGATAAAAAAGAATCACCAGATTTGGAGCTGTAGGGAAAATGTGGGAAAATCAGAAGGGCTGCTAATGAACAATTCCCAACATGCTCAGTAGATCTATCACATTCAGTAAAGAAATTTGCTTGTTAACGGAATCCAGCAGCAACCAAGAAGAAAAAGCAGATGTTGAACATCATGGCCAGCCTGAACTCCATAGCTTAGACTGGCCTTGATGTCTGTGCCATTTAGGGGAGGTGGAAATATGTGTCCTCTCCCCTGCCACTTTGGGGGCGGGTACTGAAGGTGTGGGATGACAGATGCCTCACGGAGACTCATGAAGACTGAGAATCTGCGGGTATTATCCTCACTTTGGCCAATTTCCCGTCTCACGAAGCCGGCAGCATTTTGTAGTTCCCTCTGTGCGTATCAACAGAGTCACTCTGGATATCACGTCATAAAATCGCTAAACTCGAGCATGCAGCTGCCGCATCGATCAACTGACCGCGCTGGGCCACGCTGCGATGACACCCCGGCTGTTTCCATCGATCCGTTATGCCAAGATAATTCTGTAATTACATGTTTTGTCCACAAGATACCCCATTCAACTGCAAGCTTCACACAGCCTACATGGTCATTAATGGGGATCCATTTAAGTCAATTATAACTATTATTCAAACAGGTCAACATAATGTCTTGGTGTGAGTGTTTGATTGTCCAGATTATAGTCATTATGTGACAGATCAGGAAGTTGGTGGAATTACGAGCCCAGTGAAGGGTAAGCAAAGCACATTTAACTGGATGTGAGCTGTTTATGTTCACATAATGATACGTGAGGAAGTGTTTTAATGTCTTACTTTTGATATTTCCTGTTGTCGAGTAAGCAGAGTGTTCTAGAAGCTGACCAGTGGAAGAGTCCCTGCCTGAATGTGAGGTTTTATTACAGCGGACTACAGACAGAGAGGACTGTGAATAGCAAGGCTTAAGAGCAGGTGTGACATCAAGCACAACCTTGCTGCAGAATGGGGTGCGGTTCACACACGTAAGGGTGGGGGGGGGGGGGGGGGTGCAGGCACCTAAGACGTGGGGGAGGGGATCCTAAAAAAGTTATCATGGACTTCTGATGTTGCATCACTGCTCTGGGCGCACAACGGAAACCCTTCGCGTGAAGATTTTGCAATCAAAACACGATTAGAGGTTTTTCCGTGGGGCCGCAGGAGATCAGAGCTGCGGTGGCTGCTGCTCAAAGCACAACAAATTGCAGCACGGCGGCAGCCCGTCTCTCTCGGAACATTCTTCGCCTTTTTATTTGTTCTGTTGCATTTTGCCCCTTGCCGCGACTAACCAAGGTAACAACAGCGCTCTTCAAAGGCCTTTGATAGAGGCTCGTTTTTGCACACTGAGGCGAGGGGGGGAGGATGGGAAGGGGGGGGGGGGGGGGAGGGGCACAGCCCAGCTCTTTAATGTGGAAGCTGGCTTCAGTGACCTTGGAATGTAGGGAAAGGACATTCCAGAACACAAGTGGAACTTTTAAACATTCCACTGCCAATTTGTAACAGAATGCGGTTCTAGAACTTCGTATCCCCTCAGACTCCTGGGAGTTTATGAAGGTGTATGTAATTTAGACTTCTGCAGTTACGTAACATTGCGATAGGCAAGTAAGTCTTCAGGACTCACTGTTCAAAGAGTGCAGTGCCGTTATGGAAAAAACACCCGGCACCTCCACGGATAAGCCGCAGTGCATGAACACGATAAATGCAAGCGGATAGAGACATATATTTATAAGCGTCATAATCTAGTGGCTGCAGTGGAGATTCATGTCGACAGACCGCAGCCTGGTGTGGCCGGGGAAAGAGACCGATCACGTGATTAGCGGCATGCGGCAGAAGGGGGCGAGTAAGCGGGCAAAAAGTGGTGCTGTTTGCGCCAACAGTTCCAGACCACCTGGGGGGGTGCCGGGGGAATTTCAGTCTTATTTTGGACTTGTTATTTTCTCATTGTACCTCTAAACATAGCAGTTACACAGCATTCAAAACCTAGGGAGAGCAAAAAAAAATAAAACATCAAGGTACAGTAACAGCATTGGAGATGGGATGTGAGGGAAGTTTATCCAAAGTGCACCTACCCTGGGGGGCGGAGCCCTGGCCACTGCCGCCCATCGGACATAAAGAAACTAAATTTAGCCACAGCCTGAAGGTAATCTAACGAGACCCACACCTGGTTTATCCATGATGCAGGGTGCGATTCTCCATATAAGACTCTGCATTTCTCCTCAGAAGTGCTCCTCGTGGTGCTGGGATTGTCCTGAAAGGGGGGGGGGGGGGGGGTCACTGATGTATTAGGTAGCTGGTACTACCACGCGGTCCTACATCAACGAAATCTCCAATTGTTTTCAAAAAATTCATCTAAATTTCAACCTAAAACTGTCAGACTCCTAGATGACTTCACTAAATCTTTTAATTTTATGCATGTCCTCTTAGAACTGGACCCTATTCCCCCTTGGTCCTATATGACTGCCTTTACCAGCACCAGGTCACATCTAAGGGACTGTCACTGGGGGACAGAGGGTGGCAGGGAGTCGAATAAACACATGTACTATTGAGTATTGCCTCTGCGGTTTTGCGAAACATTCCGAATAGAGCTCAAGAGCTGTTTGACGTTTGGAGGAATTAACACAGTGTATTGGTGTCACTGATTACAAAGAGAAATAAACATGTATGAGATAGAACAGGGTAAATTTACAGGCCATGCAAGTTTTGCTAGTTCTTTCTCACTCCATTTGAAAACACTTGTGCCTAAAACCGTGAGTTGATTCCTAAAAACCTGGCTAGTGGCCATGGCATGAAACGCTACTATTATCATCTAGCATCAAAAGCTGCAAGTATTTGAAGCAAGCAATTTGACCAACGATGATTCGGTAAAACAAACGTGAAATCGACGTCTAAAGACACAATTATACGTTTGCCATTTAATAAGGCATTCTGCTAATACCACAAACCTACAGACAACTGGAAGGAATCAAATTTTTATGACAATGGTTGCACGTGAATGGAGATAATGAATAAACAAAGGATTAGTGTCATTACGCAGAGCGTGAGGTAATATGCCGGTAAGTAAATTCCAGCATATGGCTGCCATGCTACAGATCAATGAAAAAGTAATTAAGCCGTTACTGTTTACCTCCAGTAAACATCAACGCGGTACACACAGTCTAAACGAACTTTAAGCGACGCCACTTATATGCCAAAACCAACAGAAAGATTGCAAGTATACGATATCTAAATGTAGCTGCTTGCAGTGCTTTTTTAGAATTATTTGCGTGTTCAAAAATAGCTATCACAGTCTTTCAGTCCGTATGGCATATATTTAGTACTGTGTGACTAAAAAACTGATCTATCGCATTAGTGCGGTGCATAGGTACAGAAGCACGTAAATGTCAGATTCACTGTCCATACAGGCCAGGTGGATAAAGGGGATTTCTCACACCCTGGCAATGGTATTAATTTCTATTAAACGTCGATGTGTCGCTAGTAAGCGTTTAATAACCACATTACAGCACCGGGGTCCAGTCTCCCCAGCTCAGTGGCGCACCGGCCGCCCATCGCACCCGGCGTTTCACGCGATACCGCCCCGATCACACTTCCGTCAAACTGTCGGCTTCTTACTCTCACCTCCATGTCAGATGCTAAAAATACCACAGCCGCACGATCGGGAGCCCGGACGGCCATGCAGGGCGAGCCCCAGATACGTCTTTATTACGGAAAACCGGGACATGCACTTGCAGAGACTCCCTAATGATTCGGCAGCAGCGCATCATCTGCGATGGAGAGATGACAATGTCTGAGCCAGACGTCATTTCTCACACTACCCGATGATCAGCATCCTGTGCACGCTACCATAACGACGCAAAATAAATCAACTTTACCAAGTAATCGGCCACCCGGTACAGTGCGTGTGCACTACGACACCAACAAATCCGTCCCCCGAAAGAGGTGACAACTAAAGACATTACGCACCCCTCCCTCACAAATGCACCCACTAACGTGTGTCGTGCATTTTCCCCCATTCAGAAAAATAAAGCAGCCACAGATTAAAATTTTGGCACTCGCTCGATTTTATTGTAATGAAAAAAGTGTTGTTTTTACGACGGTAAATTACGCGTCCTTTAACATATACCTGCAAAGGGAAACTGGTCGTTCATCTTCTTTGATAAGGACACCAAAAACACAACGATTTTCCCCCAAGATCACTTCTCCGCCACCGACTTGCAACAACTAATTCGAAAAAAATTATAACATCCAAAAATATTCGATACTCAAATCTGCAAAAGTATAGTCAATAGAAAAATGAAAGGCAAAAGAAAAAACAAAAAGAAACAACTTTTGGTGCGAATAACCCTGAAGAAAAGTTTCATGTTAAAATATCACCAGGTTTGAAAAGGATTCTCTTAAAGAAAACAAGTAAAATTAAAAGCAGGGACTCGCAAAATCACAAAACTCTGAGAAACAACACTGTAAAATACAAAGCAAAGCACAGCCACAGCAAAAGTCAGAACGACAGAAAACGTAAAAGAAAAATATGTAAAAACCCCACAAGTAGACATGCTTTAAAAATATCAAACTGCCACCCGCTTGCATAAAAACCAGTTGCATTATTCTTTACAAGGCTGCAAACGCGCATTTTTTTCCAGCGACGGACGCTACCCCGATATCAGCACCCGCGATTCAGCATCACTGCAAGCTAAAAACTTGGAGCCTGGATTAAAAAACGCTAAAAACAACCACTTCAATGTCTCATTTCTCAACACCAGGAAAAGGGGGAGGAAAAACATAAAAAATATAATTAAAAAGACAAAAATGTGTGTACAAAAACGCCATCGGAAAGGTACTCACCGAGCGGGAGTAAAATGTTGCGATAAAAATGATATGGTATAAAATAGAGTATGGCGGTGGCGGCTGGAGCGGAGCGCTTTTCTGTCAGCCTCAGCCTCCGGACGGGTCATGTGACTCGCAGCGATGCGCACAGGGGAAGCCCAGCGAGGCCGCGCAGCTCCAGCCGGCGGCTGCCGCTCCGCACCATTCCGCAGATCTCACTCACGGGGCTCTCTGTTTGTCTCCACCATTTTCCTTTTTTTTCAATGCAGCGCCCTCCCTTTTCTGAATCTACGTAATGACCACCCCACCCACCACCAAAAATAAAATAATAATGTTATTATTAAGAATAAAAAAAGACAAAAAAAAAAAAAAACACGGAGGTCTCTTTAAATGCCCGTTTCCGCCGCTGGTTGTTTCGACATGTAGAAAAGAGCCGGAGAGCTGTGAAGGTACTGTAAAAGATAAGAACAGACTGAGAGGTATTATTACACGCGTGACAGCAATGAGCCTGGCTGCAATGGTGTGGAACCGTGTGCCGTATGCTCATCATCATTATTATTATTATTATTATTATTATTATTATTATTATTATTATTAGTTCTCTTGCCGGCTTTATATACAGAGCCAGTTCATACCCAAATATTTGTGTTTCGCATAGACGACTCTGACAGCCTAAGTTTCAAGGTTCAACAGCAAAACCCCTTTCGTGTCGTACGGGAAACTTGCGGACTCCTTGCAACAGTCGTCTTTACCTTTAACGCGATGCTCCCATTTATTATTATTATTGCTGTTGTTGTTGTATTATGGCCTCGTGTTATCATGATACTAAAAGAACAGCATTGTACCTCTCTATGTCATCGTTTTATCTCGCGGCGCGCACAGTCGCGCTTTCCCTGCAGCTCCTTGGGCTGAGGTAGCTGCCCCAGGAAAATGCCGGTGTTTAAAACCGCAAACTCAAGTCCGGGCTGCCATGTCCTGGCTGCTTCCGTGTCGGTTTTTCATTACTGGGGCGAATGTGAGGAAACGCCATGTGGAAGTTCTGTAAGTGTGTGTATGTACGTTAATGCTTGTGTGCGTGTGCATGTGTGTATATGTTAATATGTGTGCGTGTCTATGCACGTTAATGAGTATGTGTAGGTTAATGCGTGTGTGTGTGTGTGTGTGTGTGTGTGTGTTCTACTGGCCATAAAAGAGGACCCCACCCCAAAATGAATCATTCATTCTCTGCCGTGGGTGTGATGTCACCATGGGCTGAGGCTTACATGTATGTCTGACCCCTGTTGTTCCAGGGCAACTGTTCTGGGGATAATTTGGGGCTGCGGTCAGTGGAAGGGAGGGGGCAGGATTAATTACCCCTCATCCCATTCAAGAAGTGTTCCTGATATAATATGGCATTTCTATTGATGTACAGTAAAGAAAAACATGTTCACTCTGTCATGGTCACCGAGGATTTAGGGGGGAGAAAAATGTGGGACCTTGTAGACGGTTAATGAAGCTGTATCTCACACCCATCACTGATCGCTGCTCCTGCTCCATCTCTGTCCCCTGATTAGCTCCGCAAGCGCCTACAGGTCGGTCCCTTTGCTCCCGGTCACTCATGTAGCAAGACCGAGCTGCTTGTTCCCTTGTGCTGCCACAGGGGGCAGCATCACCCATCTTTGAATTCGCACCCCTCCGCCCCAGAGACCTGGCCCTTCCTTAAAGCTGACAGGGTTGCAAAGAGTGGAAGAATTGCACCAGAGTCCGAGCCCCTGCTCTGATTTTATTTACATTTTATTTTTTAATGACATCAGCAGTTCGGAGTCCTCTAACTGGAAATCCATACTCGCTGTGAACTGAGCGAGTGAACTCCCGCTCCTGGTCGATGCTAATCTCACAGGAAAGTGGTGCCACTCAGAGACCTCTGATTGCATTAATTAGTGGCTGCCGAGAGCAGCACCTTAAGAATTCTGGCATGGAAATGTGGCCTTTATTAATGAGCTGTGACTCTCTTGGAATGATGCTACAGCTTTATCCAGTGAAGCTTTGGTGCCCCTCCAGGGACCCCCACATTAACCCGAAAGAGGTCTTCCCGATCTCCTTCCACCGGTCAAGGATAGACAAACGTGAAGAACATCTTAAAATCATGCAGATGCATTAAAAAAACTGCCAGGACGTTTTAATTCCGCTCCGTTTACCAGATTGTTTTTTTATTCCGCTCTGAAATATTAAAAGGTAAATGTCCATGCATTATTTACCGTCCATCCTGTCAACACCCGTGTCTGCGGAAGGAGCGGGTCGTGCATCTCGTAGGGGGCGTGCAGGTCTACAGAACACGCCGCTCTGCTCTCTCCATTAGGGGGAGCACTGGGGTCTGACCTATTATTCAATGATAATGACCAGTGGAACTGGAAATGCCACAGTGTACTGTGCATGTTCACGCTCGTGCCTCTGCGTTTACAGTCTTCCCGATTCCTGGAAAATGCTGCAGGAGATGGTGACTGCTCTCCAGCCTTGCCCAGATGGGAGAGTCAGGGGGGTGGCTGGTTTTTGAGCTTTTCTGGGCCCTGGCGGGGCTGCTGGAAACAGGGGCACTGCACTGTAAGTACACGCTCATTTGAGTGGCAAGCGACTCGCTGCTTGCCTCTGTTTACCGAGATTAAATGTCACATGCTGCTCGACGCCGGCGCTCCGCGGGAACCGTCGTTTTGCTGGACGGCTTCTCGCTGAAGCTCGTTCGGTGGCATCTTGGGCCTCCTCGCCTCTGTAACAGGAATGCTAATGTTTAGCGTGAGAGGCTAGAGGCATCTGCCATCGCCTTAAAGGTCAGGTGCTGTTTTTCTTCCCGTAAACAGCGGGGAGACGCCAGCCCGCCGAGATCGACGAGCGCGATGGCTGCCTTGTCCCCCACCCCCACGTCCTGTGCTTGGCAGATGCCGCGAGCCGGAAGGTTCCACAAAGCCACTCGGTGAGATAAAGACCCCTGGCTTTTATCTACAAGCGCCCTATCTGATTCCCAGCCGAAATGGGCGGCCCCATTCAGTGTCGGTTTCTTACTTTTCGAAAATATTATTTTATTTTTTTACACTAGGCACACATATCTAATGGGGGGGGGGTCACCACCGCTAACATTTAAAGCCAAGTCCAGCCTTTGGAAAAGGTTAATTCCACCGCCAGGATGATGTGTGTTCTGGGGAAGAGGGTGCCTTCCTTACGGAAATGGTCCTGATACTTTCATTTGTGCTCTTCGGGGTGCAAGCTGTGACCCTTTCACAGCACTAGGCCTGGTTTTATTGGTTTTTGTGGTGGTGGGTCTTATGGCCATCAAAATGAGATCCGGTGACTCCAGTTCTGACCTGGGACTGTCATGTTCCACTCGCCCTCGCTCTGAGCAGGGCCTACCAGAGCCAGAGACTCACACAGCACTGATGCACACACAGTGCTTTTAATTGCCTCCTGTGTCACAATGGGCGATTTCCATTTACAAAATTGGCTTTTTTTTCCATATAACAGTGGGAAAAAATGTAGAATTGTTGTGCAAGTGGTGTTTCACTCCATTTAGGAAACAATGGACTAAAAGGTGCTAAACTGTGACAGTCAGTGAACTGCATGTGAATGGTCACTTACCTGCCCAGCCCCCACCCATAATCCGATCATGTGACCACCAGCCGACATACAATAAAAAAAAATATATATATTTATTTAGTAATTCCTTTTCAATGTATAAAATGCAATTTTTCTTTAAGTCTCTGGTACTGTATATATTTCTCAGGTGATGTCAGTTACAGACTCATTGTCTTTGGTTGACAATTGACTGTTAAGTACTGCCCACTCTCTCGGTCATCATACTGTCTGCCCACCGCCACTCCCTGCCAAGCCTTCACTACCCCACCTCAGGAGCAGCAGACCACCATTCACAATCTTGCCGATAGCCAGCCTTCCATTGTCCTGCCTTCTCTCTGGGCTTGGGATGTTCTGATGTTGTGAGATCCCCCCCCCCCCATCATGATGGGCTGTGATCTCTTTGCCTTTGGGCATTTCTGAACCCTTCTGCCTCTGACTCATCTACACGGAACACAAATGTCAAGCAGCACCTGGAATGAGTCACACGCCCTGAAAAGGGCTTAGTGGCATGTTCCCAGAGACAGAACACGGATCGCCGCGTTAACAGTCAATTGTCAACCAATGAGAATGAGTCTGTAACTGACATCACTTGAGAAATACATACGGTACCAGAGACTTAAAGAAAAAAATAGCATTTTATAAATTGAAACAAAAATGACTATATAAATGTATATTTTTTTATTGTATGTGTGCTGGTGGTCACATGATTGGATTAGGGACGGGGCTCTGCAGGTAAGTGACCGATCACGTGCAGTTCACTGACTGTCATATGCATCACAGTTTAGCACCTTATATATTTGCATTTACCTGATGCCCCTTGAGTAGAGGGAAAAGGTTATAATTTATGTTAGCTGCCTAGGGATTTGAACCCATGATTTTTGCATTGTTAACACAATGGTGTACTTGTTGGGCTACAGCTATGAGCAAGGAGGACAGTAAAGGAAGGGAGACCTTTCAGCATCAGGACAATGGGAATCAGATGAGATGTCAGATGGCGCGAGAGCATCAGCAGAGACCAGGGTCAGGGTCACGGCCTGTGCATTTAAGAGAGAGAAACTGGGACCTCACGCAGTCACTTGCGATACATTCTGACAAGAGACAGCCAGCCCCCACCTCACAATCAGGGAATGAGATGTTTACGGTTCTCCTTTGGAGAGCTTATTCATATTTCATCAGGCAGAGATACAGCAGTATTGCTGGTTACAGTGCAGAAGCATGTTTATCTTTTCACTGCGGAGCCATAAAACAAATGTTAGCACTGGCCAGCACTGGCATGAGACTGAGGGCACCCTGGCTGTCACTGTCTAATCGCCGTCAGCCGAACGGATCACGGAAGCAGGCTTGGGGGTGTGTTTCAGGACTGTCGGTTTCCTGGGAGACAGTGGAACATGAGCAGTGATTGATGCATTACCTGGTAGTGTGGGACCACAAAAGGGCACCCCCACTGGGTCTGCAGTGAAGAGAGGAGGCAAGAAAGATGTGCGGGATGGCGCCCCCACTGGGTCTGCAGTGAAGAGAGGAGGCAGAAAAGACGTGCGGGATGGTACCCCCACTGGGTCTGCAGTGAAGAGGGGAGGCAAGAAAGACATGGGGGATGGCACCCCCACTGGGTCTGCAGTGAAGAGGGGAAGCAAGAAAGGAATGTGGGATGGCGCCCCCCACTGGGTCTGCAGTGAAGTGAGGAGGCAGGAAAGACATGGGGGATGGCACCCCCACTGGGTCTGCAGTGAAGAGTGGAGGCAAGAAAGACATGGGGGATGGCGCCCCCACTAGGTCTGCGGTGAAGTGAGGAAGCAAGAAAGGAATGTGGGATGGCGCCCCCCACTGGGTCTGCAGTGAAGTGAGGAGGCAGGAAAGACATGGGGGATGGCACCCCCACTGGGTCTGCAGTGAAGAGTGGAGGCAGAAAAGACATGTGTGATGGCACCCCCCATTGGGTCTGCAGTGAAGAGAGGAGGCAGGAAAGATGTGCGGGATGGCGCCCCCACTGGGTCTGCAGTGAAGTGAGGAGGCAAGAAAGGAATGTGGGATGACGCACCACACTCGGTCTACAGTGAACATAGGAGGCAGGAAAGGAATGTGGGATGGTACTAGGGGTGCAACAATACATCGATTTGTATCGTATCGATATATCGATTCAACGGCAAACAATCCGATGCATCGATGTGACCGCATTAATATCGATACATGCGTTATTATTTTCTGGTCTGTTCCAGTATTGTTTTCATGATCCACTCCGTCGTATACATGGTCTACACCAGCGGTGCCCAATACGTCAATCGCGATCTACTGCTCGATTGCAAAGGTAGTGTGGGTAGATCGTATGGCATAAAAAATAGAGGATGGATGAAGCGTTCAACCGCGCCAGCTGCTGCAAACTACCGAGTCGCCTAGTTAGCCTCCAATTTATTTCTACTAAACTTAAGAAAGGATATAAAAATGAATGTGGGAGCTGGACCAAGTAAGAAGCCTCTAGCACACGAGAGGGTCATAGGAGCAGGTCATGACAGTTATGGACATACTTTTTGTTACACTTTTGTATTTGTCTGGAGAAGACTTGATTCAAAATAAAAATTAGTCACCATGTTAATCTACATCCATCCAAAGTTTTTATTTTTACCTTATTGCACTTTATTTTGCTTGATTTATGGGACATACTTGACTACACTAGATTTTGTTTACAGTTCCCAATAAAATATGATAAAATGCAATTATATTTGCCTTTTTTAATCCATTGAAATGTAAAGGATTGTGTGAAATTTCATCATTTCGACTACTATCCCCGGTATCGAACTGAATCGAATCGTATCGTATCGTGGGAATTTCTGAGGTATCAAAAAAAATCAAACCGTTGGCTTAAGGAATCGATACTGTATCGTATCGCGAGGAAAGCTGTGATTTACACCCCTAGATGGTGCTCCCCCCCCACTGGGTCTGCAGTGAAGTGAGGAGGCAGGAAAGACGTGTGGGATAGCACCCCCCCCCCCCCCCCACTGGGTCTGGAGTGAAGAGAGGAAGCAGAGTCATTATCGCACTTTTCAAACCATTTAGGCTGGATTTGTGAAATTAGCCCTTTCAGCCACAGAGTTCCGGGCCAGCCTTCAATAGGAACAAATGAATGCCTTTGATATGTGATTGGTGTTACTTCTTTTTTTTTACATAGAAACAAGACAAACCAAAGGTCCCCCACTGACTCCTGAATTCAGCCTCATGGTACTCTTCTACTTGAACTGCCTTGAAGAAGGATTTCCAACATTTCCACAGTTAAAGCGGAGTTCCTCGCTTTAGGTTTGAACAGCAGTGTGCTGTTGGGACCCAGTGCCCCTTAACCACAGCGCCATCTGTTGTTTTTTAATTTGGCTGCTGCTTTTCACTGACTGCAGTGGGAAGGTCCTGAATAAAAATACACATTCCAGCTTAATACCCATGGCTGAGGTGAAATTCTGAAGTGTTTTATTATGTATTCAATTTGCCTTCATTCCTGCCCTACAGTTACGTGAGAAAACTATTAGGGTTTGGGGATCCCCAGAAAACCCAGGAGACCCATTTCAATGTGATTGAGTGTCAAATCATGTGACTCCATCCGCACTTTGTGATTGGCTGTTCAGATCACTACGCCCACACAGTTAGGCCCAGAGATTTATAAGACCAGATCTCAGGCTGGCTTCCTGCCAACTGTTAACAAAGCCAACTTTCATCGGAACTGAAGTGTTAACAAAACCTGCTAACTGGACAGCTCCTTACTTCCCAGTTCATTAAGCGTCGCTTGGAGCGCTTCAGATCTGGCATGAAGAATGAGCTCATGTACAGACTTTTGAACCCAGAAAGGTCACATCCCTGGAAACGTGGGCACGGGTTCCCTAATGCCAGGCTTCAATCATGCCGGTCAGGGAATGTGAAGCTGCATTACCCAATCAGGTCTCTAAATCAGGCAGAAGGGAGAATAGCAATTAGCGTATCCGTAATTGGCTTAAAGGGCCAGCAAATTCAGAGGCGTGGGAGAAGCAATAAGGAGTGGATTTCTGTAAGAGAGAGGGAGAGAGTCAGTTTGGGCCTCTGTATAAATGGGAGAATGGCACAAAAGGGGCTCTGTGCCACGTCGGCCCAGGGCTGTGTGAATTGGTGTGCTTGTGTGGCTCAGAGTGGCTCGCCGTGCCCTTTGATGAATCCATTAGACTGCCCGCATTGGTCTGCATCCCTCCGTAGCGCCTCTGTCCTTACTGTGGCTGCTTCCAGGGCTTCCAGAAGACCACGCACCTTTTCCATGGTGACGAGGTTTATTTACTAACCTATAATTTTATTTCCAGCACTTGTGATGCTTAGCCGACACTTGAGTGTGCTTTTTTTTCCTCAAAGAACATTCCGGATCTGAAGTGAACGTCTAGCACATTGGCGAATGTACAGCGTGTCGCTAATGCTTTTATTTGTGTTTGTTATATTTTATTCATGGCAGCAGACCGGCATCCAACCTGGTATGGCAGGAACCTTGCTGGATTATCAACCCAATGACCCACAGAGATGGTCAGACCAGGAGCTGCCTTAGAAGAAGAGGGCAATAAGTTTGCCTGGCCATTAGAGGGCGACCTCATACACTTCTAGTTGATACCTCTGCTGGAAAAGAGGATGGGGAAGACCAGCTCCTACCAAAATATGGACTCACCCATGGATTAATGTCTAAGCAGCAGAGTTCAGAGCTGTTTACCACTCAGCGGCTTCTCTTTGCAGTTGACGCATCACTTCCTGTTTTTTCTATATTTCGTCTTACGGGCCCCATGTTTTCTGTTTGGTTCCAGCCTGCATGTCCAATCTTCATCTGGCCCATTTCACACCTACCCCCACCAGACTGACCCCTCCACCCCCCCACTGCTGTTCTGCACACCGAGTCCCAGCGCCTGCCTGTTTCCCCGAGGCCCATCCCAGGGGAACGGGCAGTCATCGTAGGCTGGATGGCAGAAACCTTGCGATCGAGAGACCGTCAGACTGCGCAGGGAATCATGGGAAAGTAGGTCGGCATCCAACTATGACATTTAACCTGGCACAAGGACACTGTCATCATATATGCTACCCGGAAAGACAATGTAACATTTATGCAAATCCAAATATTAATTCAAAGTATCTAGATTGAATATTCACTAAAGGTACAACTGCAGATCCCCGTGGGTCTATTGTCACCCTGCTACCTGTTTCTGTAAAAAAATATATCTTAAATTCAAAATCAGTACCAGAGCTGCTGCCTTGATGTAAACGTGTTGTTTTTGTGATACAAATGTGCAGGAATCACAGTGCTTTGATGGCCCCCGTGGTGTAGTAGAGGGGCGGGGGCTGCCCGACTGCCATGCTCCCATCCCCATTAAACTCTGGCAGAGAGCCTATTCAGTGCCATTCTCAACTGATGACTTGAGAATCCATAAAAGGAACCCCTTTTTAAACACCATTCTTGTCCCATGGAAAAATAGACGGATCTGGACATGATGAGTGTGTTTGTTTGGGGGGGACTGGGGGGGTCTTTAAACAAGTGGACTATGAAACAAGCCTGGGAGACTCACATCTATGAGAAAAAGGGGGGGAGGGGGGTCCTTTCAGCGTGAGGGGGGTCAACAGCAGGGGCGGAGGTGTAGAAGGGGTTATCAAGATCCATAGGGGCAATAACAGAGGGAGTTACAACAGCATCATCAGGGGCAATAGCAGTAATGAGCATAGCAACGGCATCGGGGGCAATAGCAACAGTGGCTATAGCAACAGCATCAGGGCAGTAGCAACAGTGGCTATAGCAACCGTGTCAGGGGCTAAAGCAGCTGTGGTAGGTGTGACAGCAGAGAAGGTACCAAAAGATGGGTGCTAATTCCCGCCCTCAACACATGACCCACGAGGGGCTGTGCTTGGCAAGGTGGGGCCCAATACTCACTGACTGTGCTGCAGAGGAGGAAGTAGAGAGAGAGGAGTGAGGAAGACGAGCCCAGGAACTGAGACAGCTGAGGAGAGAGGTTATGGCAGCCCACTAAGGTGTGTGATCTCCCCACGATTACCCTTCCAGACTGCAGAGGGCGGTCATTATTTCCTACATACCCATAGCAGCTGACACTGGACCTGGAACAACCCTGAACGGAGCTGTTCATTAGTCCCGAGAGAAAAAGAAAAGGGAAGGAGAGAGAGGATGGGTGAGGAGATGAAGATGGAGAGGAAGCAGCAGGCTCGGGTTAGAGGTCAGAGGTCAGAGAAGGGAAACGTGCCCATATGGAGAATCCCAAGTCAGGTCACCTTATGCCCCTGTGTTCTGATGAGGTATGAAGTTTGCAAAAAATGACCCAGATACTCTACACTGCAGCAGCTTGTGACAGATACAGTATGTATATCTAAAAATGCACATTTTAAAGTGTGTCGCAAGGCACGCCTGGCAGATTCCATGATAAATGTAAAGAAGCGGTCGTATGGAGCGAGCACTGCCTTGTCTCTGAAGCTGGAGGCCCTCTCTCCCATCAGCTGATGAGAGTTAATCCCCCCATCGCTGCTTGGACACAGATAGCATCGAGAGTGGGCACTCCCTCCGCCCCCACCCTGGCTCGCCGGAAATGTCACCAGATTGTGGATCTTTGTTTTCCGCTGCTAAGTGCCATTCTCCGTCTGCTTCACAGGCCTTGCGGGGGCTTCACGTCTCACTCTGTCCGCCGACCTTGTCAGGTGGCACGTGTAGCGGTCACGGCACGGCTTAAATGGACACGCCTGGCCCCAATCTCCAGCCGTGATGGCTTCATCCTTCTCCCACTGGCCAGACTTTCCTCTTTGATTTAGATTTAATTTAGGTTTAATCTTCCAGGCTGAATCTCTAGGAGGGTCTTTTTCTATTTTTGGAAGCTTCCTATCTAGGCAGGCATCTTGAAAAACAGAATAGCAGAGCGTGACATTTGGTCAGAAGAGGCACAAGGCAACACCGCATCCTTCCTGAGTGTAACTAAGCAAATGGTGTCCTTCACACACTGAACTCACACCACCTCATCACCTGGCTGATGCTTTAATCCAGATTATCAGTTTAGGCATCTAGGGAATCTCTAGTAAAATTCCTTACTGAAGGGTACAACAGCAGAACCCCACAGGTGTGTGGTCTACCTGGTAACAAGGTGGGAGGGTGCTTCATCTCTCACAATAGGAGAGCTGAGTCCCCAGCTCAGAGTCTCCCTGTGATGCTAATCCACTTAGGACAACCAGCACCCCCCCCCCCCCCCAACCCCCTCACCCTGGCAGGTCTGTGTTGTGACGGAGAGCCGACATTCCGTGGCTCACTGGCATTCCGCAAGTCTACGTTCCAGAAAAACTGCCTCCTGAGAATTCTCCCTCCGAGTCACCCGTGTTTGGACCTGGCTTATCTGGTCGGGGTGACCCATGGGGATTTTGGTTTCATTGGCGACGGGGTGTGGGATTCCGCGCTGGCATTGGATGCCCGGATCTGTGCTGATATGATTGGATGTGGCCTGGCCAAGCTGAGAGGAGCTGATGGTCAATTTGTACCCATATCCCCATTGCACCTACTTAATGTTACTCGGTGTTATTGTTGTGTTTTATCTTGCACTGTCTTGTCCCAAACTGCAGTACTGTTTGTCCCCCACTTGCACTTGACCCCTCCCCTACAACTGTGGCATAAGAATTTCACTCTGCAAACACTTAACAATAAAATGTGAAACTTGATCAGATCCACCTGGTGGAGAGAAATATATGCAGCATGGCTTTTCACCCCAGGACACACAGAGGGTGCCAGAAGCAGTCAGTCTGCATCTAAATGTCTCCTGTGTCCATCAGCCAGGCAGTGCCCATCAATCCTCATTCACCCAAAGTGCCCTTCATTTGCCTCCCTGGCAGCTGTGGACCCCAAACCCCTGGGCTGCAATGTGACATTTTCTCAATGGTTTTCACAAAAAGACTCCTTCCCCTTTCATAGGCATGATATGCTGGAGCTTCTGGGCATTCCGCGTTCCGTATTCCGTATTCCGCATTCCGTATTCCGCATTCCGTGTTCCGTATTCCGCATTCCGCATTCCGTATTCCGTATTCCGCATTCCGTATTCCGTATTCCGCATTCCGTATTCCATATTCCGTATTCCGCATTCCGCTCCCACTCTCCCATTGTCTTCAATCACCGACCATGCGCTCATCCCCCCATACAAGAAGCAAGCGACATTTCTGTACCCATAAACCCCTTCTCAGGACTGCGAAAATTCAGCCGCATAATAAAAATATCCCTACCGCCAGAGTTCGGCGCTCAGTCGATTACCTTATTAGGTGAAAGTTGAGCAAAGACCTCACGCTATCTACCAGATGAGGGAACAGATTTTAGCTTTGTACTTATTTCTTGCTTATTGTCTGTGACCTCCTGCCGAACCATATGGCTCTAAAAGTATCAAATAAACAAACAGACAAATGAACAAACAAATAAACAAATAAGCAATTAACAAGTAGTTTATCGCTCATGCTCACAAACTGGGTATCAGCGGACTTGCCCACCACAAAGACAATGGGAGTTCGACGCGCTGTAATACAGTGACATCACCACAAAGACAATGGGAGTTCGACGCGCTGTAATACAGTGACATCACCACAAAGACAATGGGAGTTTGACACGCTGTAATACAGTGACATCTTTCTGAAATGTTAAACATTGCGTTTTGTGTACCATCTCATCTATAATTGTTATTCAAGTTATTCATGACCTGTGCTGCCTCCCTTCGGACAGTTATGACACTGCATTTCACCTCCTTCACCTCTCCCTTTCCCCCCACATAGCTGCTGGGTGTCTCTTCACATTCACGAGCGCACCAGAAGACGTTCATCCATGATGGATGACTGGCCCCGGAATGATCCGGAAAGCGGAATGCTGGCCCCTCCGGCTGGCTGGGGTGCTCCGGTCCATCCTGTCCGGCTTATTGATTTCCTGCTGCCTTTCTGAAATGTTAAAACATTGCGTTTTGTGTACCATCTCATCTATAATCTGTCCTTTCTTTTGGGTATTTCTTTTGTCCAGAAATTGCTGTTGTCCATGTTCACTCGACATAAAGGTGGGTACTGAGGCGTGAAATGTCTTAGTTCATCTGGGAGGCTGAGAAGCAGATCTTTACCCTACAGGGGGAACTAGGGGCCCGTCACCTGCATCTGGCGCACAGGAGTCTCTGCATGCATCAATCCCAGAATTCCCCACTGCAAGGAGACAGCCTATCAGAGACTGTGCGAATAAATGATGGTGCACGTGTGAGTCACCTTGAGCACCAACGTCTCCCAGATCC
Organism: Paramormyrops kingsleyae; assembly: GCF_048594095.1. Lineage (NCBI taxonomy): Eukaryota > Metazoa > Chordata > Actinopteri > Osteoglossiformes > Mormyridae > Paramormyrops > Paramormyrops kingsleyae. The sequence continues at coordinate 1,655,912 of NC_132800.1, read as the reverse complement.
AAATGGGACGTGAATCCGGGCTGCCTTAAGGCATTGGCCCAGGACGGGCAGAGTACAGACCGTAAATAGAACTGCATTAATTCAAAGGGACAGCTTCATAGCCCCGTCTTAGACTGGGGGTTCATTCCACAGTCGCAGTGTGAACACCCGTCACCGATGACTGGGGTCCCGCGCTCACCAGCGCATCACCTTCCACTCTTCTTATCTTGAATTTTTTCACAGATACAGATATTCCCCAGACTTTCTTTTCTTGATCTCCTTCATGCTCAGAAGCAAATCCCAAAAGCTTAATCACCCCCAAAACAAAGTCTGAGAACAGTGATGGGTGAGGATGAAGGATTCGTAAGACGTTATGTTGGCGATGAGAGTCACGCAAACCCTTTACTGTGACCCGATTTAACGACATAAGCGGTCTTACCATTGATCTAGATTTTGCACTTTTTGAAGGTGCAAACTAAAAAAAACTATTAATTAGTAGATACACTCAATTTTTAAAAAATCCTCAAATATAACAAAAAAGTCTTTTGCATTCACCTGAAAGTCAAGTAATTTGCAAAACAGAATTTGGGAATTAGCAGATACGCAGGACGCCATGATAAGGTCTTCTGGGGCTACTGACTCGTGGAATGGGCAATCAATGCTGAAGGGTGAGAAGTAGATCTTAATCCCATGTGATGATGAACGTCGAGGTTCATTCACAAGCATCCATTAATAGAAATACGCCCTATCTGCAGTTTCATGTTGACTTCGCTTATGATTTGTGCAAAACTTTAATGGAAACACAGCTATTGACTTTGTGTCAATCATGTGATTTTTTTTTTCCCTCTTCCAGCCATTTCTCAGTACATGCAACGGTAATAATTGAAATATGTGACTGGAAAAGACATAAAACCAGTAAAGGCTAATCCTACATCCCCCATAGGACACGCGTGCATGAGCATCAGCATCAGCATCAGCATGTCTAATGTGAAAATCAACATTTTCAAATAGGAATTCTTTGTTCCTTTGCCTTTATTAAAACAGACACACATACATAATATTTAAATGTATATATTGAAACTGTGTCTTTACTGTATAGTAGATAACTATTTAACAGGAACACAATAAGCATTAAGAAGTATGAATGCTGCACATTTACGATAATTAACAGTGAATAGTGGAAATACGTTTCTGCTACTGTACATGCATTGCTGCCCTTTTCAAAGTTGGCTTGCAGAGTTAACTCACCGCTCAGTGCTGTGGTCCTGCTCCCCTCACTGGAATCCCGATTAACTCTGGGACGCACTCAGACTATCATGAAAAGAGGGAGGCCTTCTCCCTTGGCGATGCTGAGATTCCTGTACCGGCAAAAGGAGGGATTTCCTGTGTGGGAAATGGAGGGGGGGTCTGACTTGGTGTCTCCAGTGAGGGGCACCTCTGTTTGCATTCCGAAAGTTGCAGACATTTGCTTCCACTCATATAAAACTCATGATACTTGTATCAGGTCACCAAATGTATAGGAAGGAGCTGTGATTTTAAGAAATACATTCTCTCCACATGACAGACATTCCAATTGCATTTGGCAGATGACGACGTCAGTAATATGCTCTCACTGACCCACATAAACATGTCTTTTCTCAAATAATGACACCTCACTGGATGCACAATCGAAAACTTCCTGTTTATATGAAGGAGCCTGGGATGAGTCATCGCCTTAATAACGGTTTACCCCATCAAAATGAACGATCCGTCTCGGAGCGTTGGGGAGAAGTGGGGGGAGATGCGGTATCTCACGGACACTGATGGGACTGGAAGGCGAGATCTTCTGTGCGATGGAGCAGGTACAAATAACTCTGCTACACTTGCTGACACCTGACACCCGTCTGAGGCTCCAGGTGCATAAACGATGATTATCAGCATCACCCTTCAACACTGAGAGTAGGATTCTGTGTCTCCAAGGCTCCCTGATGGCACACTAACTGGCGGCACTGGAGTTTGGGGGCGTGATCCCTTCCCTGGGTCACTGAGACAAGCCCCTTTGATGGCAGGGTGCAGGAGTCCCGGAAGGTGTCATTCAGATTCAATAACAGGTTAGGAACTCTCGTCTAAGATCAAATCCACCACTGTGACACCAGACTGCCCCCCCCCCCCCATGTGATTATCAGGGGTTAAATCTGAGAGGGCGGGAAGCCCTGTGAGATACACACTGTGTGTGTTTTGGGTGGGGGAGCTGAATGATGTATCCCAGGCTTAAACATGTAGTATGTTCATTCATCATCATATTGTGTTACTACTTTGAAGCAGTATAAATTGCACGAAAAATGTTACCAAAACATTTTTATTTTACATGGGTATTGTACTTATCTTTTGGTTTAAATCTTTGTAAATGAAACTTGAAAAATGCATCAAACTAGCTTCCACTACAAGTGATATTCTTGGTTATTCAACATTCAGACATCAAAACATCAAGTGATTCACAGATTTCTTCTCACACTGTGCTTGTTTCCTTACTTTATATCTAAATTACGCATCTTTTACTGAATTTCGGGGCATTAAGAAAAAAAGGTTAACGGTAAAGGAGCAATTTGGACATAAGGAGGCAAAGCTGCGGTCCGTATATATCGAAACCCTTGGGGTAATTGTTGTCTTGCCTCTGTTTTGACCCTGGAAAAATACCCATGGTGCAGACCCTTTCCCGAATCCCAGATCCACTGGGGGAGGATTGTCAGGCCCGACCTCTTCATCCCCAACGATGGGAGGCCCAGCTGCCAACCTGCCCCTCCTTCACAAACCAGCAGAGTCCAGCCCCCCTGTCCCCAGTCTAATATCAGAGGCAACAGAAAGCAGAGAGAGAGCACAATTTTGTTTGGCTCAGTAATTTTTTAGTGGGAAAAACAACTTCATAAGCCGACCAGGCCCAGATAACAAAGCGAAACACTGCTGCATAGACTGTGCGCTTCTGTACCTAAGCCAAACAAATGACTGATATAATAGGCAAGGTGAGGTCAAAGTGACAGCCGGGAAATGATAAGGCTGTCAGCCTATCAGGAAGCAGAAGTGTGGGATGTGATGTGGGCGGAGCCAGGAACATATAGACACTCCTGTGTGCTGTAATGAGATTCCCCGGAATCCTATAGGATCCACGGACCCATCTGCCCTGTAGCCACGCCCCCTCCTGTTAGCTGACACACCTTCGCCCGACAATCTCACCGCTCTGCTGGCTTTGTGATGCTACCCCCATTCCCCATTTAATTAAAAACAGCCGAAGCTCCTCGAGCAAATACCACCCCACCCCCCTCCCCACCCTCCTCCCCACCCTTGCCGGATGTAAGACATTAATTGCTGGGAGGCTGCAATGCAGGTCCCTTTGACAAACACCCCTAAATGTCACATTTCAATGAACTAAATAATTGGCAGTGGAGACGAGAGGTAAACAGGCGCAGAGTGGAAACCTAAACATCACCATGGAAACGTGTCAGAAGCTGAGAAGGACCCCGTAAAGTTTGGAAGCTACCGCTCAGGGGCCGTAAATTTACGCTCCCTCAACACCTGCCTAATTGCCATATTGCTGGAAAAAGACCCCCCCCCCCCCCCCCACCACTGAATTTCATTGCTTAATCTGTGCTGGAAGACGAAGCTGCACTGAAAAAAAACAAAACAAAGCTGCTGTTTGTTCAGTGTGTCTCTTCTCATTCCTTTTAAAAAAAACAACACACAAGAAAAGGTTGCACTTTGCATGATTGGGTTTATGTAAATTTTTTTCACAACACCTCTGCACAGACGCCATTCAGCGTCTTCTTCGGTGCTCTTCCTGCGTGCGCTCTCTGCGACCCAGCCACGGTGCTGTTTGCGCTGCGTTTGCTAACGTACGTACATCCGTCCCTCTCTGCTCCTCTAGAACTCCAGACCAGCTCCCAGAATGAGCCTCTCCCATGTACATATCTGCCACAAGCTGCCCCATCGCCGAGGTCTCTGGAGGAGTTTGACGCCATACTTTAGGTCAACTAGGAGATGGGAGGGAGCGAAAATGTGGACTGTCTGCGGGGGGTCCTAGGAATTGGTTGAGAAACACTGCTTTAGGTTATTAGTCCCTTACTACTGCTAATTATGAATTATAAATCATTAATCATAACTAGGCCCGAACCTACATTGACTGGTGGGTATGTTTTACTCAAAGGTATAACAGCAGGACCCCAGGCTGGCAGAGAAGGCCTCCCACTAATGCTCCTTAAATTCAGAGAGCTGTAAAATGCACCAGCAACACTCAGAGCCAACCCCACCTCCCACAGCTCTCTGATGAGGTCGTTAATCCACATTAACACACTTTGCCGCTGCACCTTCGAAGGCTGTGATTCTTCTGCAGCCATTTATTGATTAAGCATCAGCTTTTAGCCCCTGTCCCTTAAACCTAACACGCCAGATTTATCCAGAGCCTCCAAGTCATGCTGGATTTTCCTGCAAGCTCTTGAGTTTCCTTGCTATAACTTAGACATCATCTTTTCTCTCACCCAGCTTCTGAACTTCTCTATCATCTCCTGAGCTGTGGGATTCTTCATGGTTTGAACATGAGGTTTAAGTGATACAGGCTAAACAGACTTTGGTTGTCCAATCATAGTTTCAGTACTCAGTTAATGATATTTACACCAATGACCAAGCCTGAACTGCTGGACGCTGGCTTTTAAGTCCTCCACTAGGGGGCAGTACTGAGCCGGTCTTTCACTCCCATACGAATGGGTCCGTATGGTGCCAGGGTGCTCCCCTCTGCTTTATCGAGCACCTCTGCTTGACGGATGCTCCATCGAATCCCCCAACATCTGCCAGGAAGGGCGAGTCCACACGCTGGCCGCTGAGTGTTTTGTTAGCTCAAGGGACCGTGAAATTGTCTCAAGTGAGACAGAATGGGAATTAATTGGGTGTGGCTGAAACAATATCCTCCATTAAAACCCTCTCCAGGTGTTATCATGTTAAATAGCCCCCAGTATAGTACTGATCCTGATAAGACATCAATTGACGTTAAAGGACTAGCATGGCTAGCTCTCTCTGGCTTTCATTATGGGATACTTTGTCTGAAGGATCTTGGTTAGTTCTATGGCTGAGCAGTTGCCGGCCAATCACAGCATTTCAGTTTGACCAATATTAATAATTAGGAAACTAGCCCCTCCTCACTGAGGTCCACCCAATATCTAGCTAGAACTGAAGTTGCCCGCAAGACTTGGGTTTCAGATTCTACTGCAGCCCCGCCCCTTATCTGGAAAAATTTGTAAGCAGGTCGTGGATTGGCTAAGGACACAGACTCCTCCCACTGCTCCATTTCCAGATTTATTTATTCAGGGGTGGAGGTTAAGCTCCTATGACAGAGTGAAATATATGAGGTCCAGGGCAGAGTATCCAGAACCTTCTGAGGCCCGCGAGGTCCATACCACACTAAGTCATACTAAGCTTCCCCTCGCACTCTTGCTGATGGGAAAAGCCGGGCCGCATGCATTTTTAAACTCAACCACCATTTCTCGCTCTCCCCTATTAGCGGGCCGTCAGTTACCACGGCAACGGGCCCACGAAAGAAGGTGAGGAGAAAATTAAATCATTTGATATGTTTTTTTTTTTTTCTTGTGCGAGATTCATAGAAATGCAATTTGTGCAAGTGGCTTGACATCATCATTCTCGGGGAGTCGTGTGGTGGGGAGTGGGTGGCGTAGGTTTCCTATGAGGTGGGAAAACAAGAATCAGTGAAATTGTCTTTCATTTGTGAGTGGTGACGACCTCCTCTGGATGGACACACGGACAACAGACAGACAAAAACACACAGGCAGGGGTATGTAAAGACACACAGACACACACACACACATGAACCATAGCGCCAGTATACTCTGTCCAGTATGCCAGGGAATCCATTCTTACTTTCCAGTCCAATCCCATTTAACAGTGACCAATCAATAGTTCATATTTTCAGGCACAAACAGGAAGTAGAATCCCTCTAGCCCACTGACTACTCACAGTCAGGGTGGTCAGCTGTCTCCATGCTGACACTACACACTACTGAGCATGTGCAACGCCTGCAAATGGGGAGTCACCATACAGCATCACATGATGAGGTTAATACCGGCCATAGGTGCCGTTTAAACGACGCCATGAGGTAATGTAGTATAGCCCAACCCATCTCCCCCATCCCCCACCACCAATGCAATGCCTGCCCTGTCAATCCATTAAAATTCACGCTTCATAATTTGGGTGAGGCGCCATTCTCTTGACTAATCACGTTATGTGCTTGTTGATTCCATATGCACGCTATGGGCCCCATCATTTCCAAGCATGACTGCGCTACAGAAATCTGATGTTTAATTAAGGTCAGATTCACTCTTGCAAATGAGAACCTCATCTGTAGTGTTTATTTGAATGCAATTAATTATATGATCATTTGCTATATTCGGTCTGGACGTAAGGGAAATTTTGCAATTGTTTATTGAAAATGTTCGAAACGCTCTGTGGTTTCATGTTTTGCAGAATGTAGTAGACAGGGGAAATGAAACAGCTTATGTTTTTTATCAGCAGGTACAAGCACTTCCCTCCAACGCCCCCCCCCCCCCCCGAGTTCAGAGTTTGGTTTCTGTCCTGTCAGTGTTCCATGACATTAAAAGAGGGGGTTTACATACCGATAATACAGCTCAAAGATACAGGGGTAATGATATTGATAGAAATGCTCAGAAACTAGATGCAAGTCAACCACACACGGTGGTTCTCTTGCACTCCTTGAGAATTTAACCAGATCACAAAGAAGATGAGGGATATTGCTCATAAGTCCTCAAGAAACAGGAGCCCATGAGTAAAACAAACAGCCAGAAAGTTTGGTTATCTGGCAGTGCTTTCACAAGAAAAAGCTGCTTTCATCCTGACAGCTGAAGGACACGAAGAGCTGATCAGGTTGGCTCCTGATTGGTTAAGAGTGCAGACTGAGTGATGGATGGGGCAGCCAATACATTTGCAAATCATGCCATCTGGGTGCAATTATGCAAATGAGGAAGAGGACATGTGCCAATACAAAAGGACTCAAGAGTAATGGCAAGCGTCAGCTAGAGGTCAGCAGGCCTTTTCTTTGGCTGGGGCTGATCCACTGGTCAGACTGGCTTCCAACATGGCCTTGGTGTTGGTGTATTTAGGAATACAAATATGACAGAATTCAATTAAATTGTGTTTTTTTCCTTTATGAGTCATTTTTCCTCCATTATTGCAAGATATAATAAGATATATGAATGTTTTGGCACTGTAGCGACAGACCATAATAATCCTTGTTTTGCCAGATGGGGACACATGTGCAGCGCACCACCCCATGGTCTCAGGCGATTCTAGGATTTGTGAAGGTGGGGGGCGAAAGAGGGGCCATAATTCATACAGAGGGATCAACCTAATCATTAGCTCAGTTCAGCTGGGGGGGGGGCGGGGCTGCAGTGCTCTTGTAGTCCCGCCCTTGAATACACCCCAGGTGCAGCGTGACCCGTGGTATGTAAAGGAAGTCATCACCCTGTCAGCATGCCTGTCGGCTGCAGAGGGGTCACAGGGACAATGTGAAGGTCAGAGATTAGGATGCTTGAAAACCGAACTAAGCTGAGAACTGGAATAAAAAATATGACTCCAAAAGACTTCATCTGGATAGCGAACAATGCCATGCCGCCAATGCCATGCCACCTCCTTGTCCTCCGACAACTTCCATTTGTTTCCCCCCAACACGTCGTGCCACTCCATCACCCTCTTTCCATGGCTGGGGGAATCATTTGCCCTCTTATCTCATATTATCTGGAAAATCCACCGTATGGTGAAATAAAAAGTTGCCGATCCGCTGATTCATTCTATGCCGCAAATGATAATAAGTTGGTTCAGGTTGGGGGATTCTGGGAAAAACAATACGAAAAACAGAAAAGATCACTGAAGGAGCGAGGGCTTGGCAGGGGAGATGCAGAGAGGATAGAAACCAAGTAATTAGCTGTGAGCTCACGGGACCCCCGTGGGCGGGGAGAGTTAGCAGGCGCTACTTCTGAGATCGATGAAGGAGCCTCCATTATTCGCCACGGCGATGTGATGACATCATCGAGATGCACAGCAGACCCCAGGCTTTGTGTGAGGCCAAGGAAGCCTTGGGAGATCTCTACCAGGAGAGCAGAAACGCGGGAGCTCAGTGTGCCCCAATCGGGGGATCTCTACCAGGAGAGCAGAAACGCGGGAGCTCAGTGTGCCCCAATCGGGGGATCTCTACCAGGAGAGCAGAAACGCGGGAGCTCAGTGTGCCCCAATCGGGGGATCTCTACCAGGAGAGCAGAAACGCGGGAGCTCAGTGTGCCCCAATCGGGGGATCTCTACCAGGAGAGCAGAAACGCGGGAGCTCAGTGTGCCCCAATCGGGGGATCTCTACCAGGAGAGCAGAAACGCGGGAGCTCAGTGTGCCCCAATCGGGGGATCTCTACCAGGAGAGCAGAAACGCGGGAGCTCAGTGTGCCCCGATCGGGGGATCTCTACCAGGAGAGCAGAAACGCGGGAGCTCAGTGTGCCCCGATCGGGGGATCTCTACGAGGAGAGCAGAAACGCGGGAGCTCAGTGTGCCCCGATCGGGGGATCTCTACGAGGAGAGCAGAAACGCGGGAGCTCAGTGTGCCCCGATCGGGGGATCTCTACCAGGAGAGCAGAAACGCGGGAGCTCAGTGTGCCCCGATCGGGGGATCTCTACCAGGAAAGCAGAAATGCGGGAGCTCAGTGTGCCCCAATCGGGGGATCTCTACCTGGACAGCAGAAACGCTGGAGCTCAGTGTGCCCCAATCAGGAACAAAGCCCAGTTAGGGTTTGCTCTGCACCAAGTAAGAAGACTGATTTCCGGCCGAAAATGAAGAACAAGCAGTGGAAAAACCTATACAGCCTTGGAGGGGAGGGCAGATATCTATCTCTCTCTCTCAGGATGGTGTACAAGGGCAGCCCTGAGGAACAGCTTAGTGTCACGGCGATTCAAGAGCGCAGGACTGCCGCCACAACCAGCTGCGGGTTACAATAACAGATCTTCTTTATACAGAGGATGGTCAGCCATCAAAATCCAGGCCTGGAGATGATGCGCAGTCAAAGCCTCGAGTATCTGGCCGATCAGGGCAGCGTCGCCGATTTTACTCAGGTTCCCATGTCCCTTGAATGTCTTTGACTCTCTCACCACTGCAGCCTGGTACTAGTTCATCTGGTTACTGTCAGACAACCCAGCCGGTGAGCTGGTAAACGTACATGAGCAGACTAACTGAGGGTGCTGCTTTGCCACGCCCCCAGAAGGCCACCCAGTCACTATCTCTGGGATTTTCTATCCTATGGAAGCAATGATCCTTGTTTCTTTCAAACTTCTTAAACTGACTATTAATTTGGAAATATTCTGGAACGTTTCCTCATAAGTAATTACAGCTAAACACCAAATGAATTATTCATGGCGCAGATTCAATATAAATGTAATTATTTCACTGAAGACACCTAAGGCTTATTTTTTTATTAAAAAAAAATAGGGAAAGAGGTTCCCTTGAGAAATGAAAGTGCGTGGTGACGAGACCGTGGCAACGAGGGCTTGTTTTGAACACATTAGCTGACTGGCATCTCGTTCTGTGACACACTACCTGCTTGCACCCATTGCGACTAAGCTGGGCACGGATGCTTATGCCGCCGTTGTCATGGCGAGGACCAGGTGGATGCTTCGAGCGCGATGCTGGGAGTCCTCCTCCATTACGGTGCGGCACGTGGGCGGGGGGTGACTCAATCTCTGGAAAGCGGACCAGCGTTTCGGCTCAATTCGGCTCTTTTGAGATGAGTGACTCCGTTCTGTCTTACTCAGGTACGAGAGAGCACTGCGCTTGCCTCGTTGTCCTGAAAAAGGAGTCTGGAATATTCGGGAGTAACAGGTAGAAAAAAAGTGAAGTATGCTGTTTGAACCTTTGTGTCCAAGCGTTGACCTTAGAGATCAAGACCTGTCCTGGCTGGACCAAGATCCACTTTGAAACACCGGCACCTCTTTTAATTAAAATAGCATCGCTATTCCCATGCTCCTAGTGGGCGTGGTTTCAGAACCGGGACCTGGCTTTTGGGGGAAATGCAAAAATTCACCCTTTTCTTCCTCTTGAATGTGTCCAGGTAAGAATTTGACATTACAGACAGAGGTGCTCCTGCTCTGTCTCCAGAGGACCCAAGGACTGTCCGCAGATATGCCTGGGGGACGATTTGCTACCCCCAAGCGCCCTCACCCTGGCGCCACAGTAACCGTGGGAGAGCAGCAGCCTGTCAGGAAACCACTGGCCCCCATCCCATTCCTTAATTAACTCACCAAATAGGATTATGTTCCTATGACTAATGCCGGGCTAATTAAGATTAATAGTGATTAAAGAAATCTGTTAGCAAAAAAAATATAAGTGAAAAAGCTAACTCTTAATTACCGAGGTGAACCAGAACATTGGCCCCGCGTTTCCTGGGCAAGGTGCACTAATCCATTGCAGCCAATCGGAATCAGCGTTGTTTAAGTGGTACGCAGCATTCCAGCTGGGCTGGGTGAGTGGTGCGGGATGGGGCCTCCATGTGTTTGCTCAATGCGACATTTAAGAACCGGAAGAGATGGGCTTAATTAAGCAGGCTGGGAAAACCAGCGCGGAGTCCTGGGGAGTGGGGTTCAGCTGGGGGGGGGGGTGACTTAACAGTGGTCGTTAATGAATACAGAAGATAACCCCCCCCCCCCTTTTGACACTGCATTGTGCCAGCAGCAGCAGCTTAGTATTAGTAGGTCATCTTATCAAACTCACACACACACACACACACACACACACACACACACACACTGTACAGTCACAGCGAGGATTAGCTTATCCAATGAGCTATAGCCCATACAGGCCACAATTCATACATATTGACTTTTTATTTTTTTTCTAAAGTCTCTTAAAAAGGGAGCCAGATGCCAGCTAATCAATGGGTTCTGTGCACTGTGGATGTTCCACACTGCTTCCCGAGAACAAGTCCTGAAATTTTTTTGGGCAAATTTCAATGCCTGTTCAAGGTAAAACAAGGAGAATAATTACAAAAACGACAAAGGTCAGGGAGAAACCGGAGTGTTCCGCGGTGGGGCTTGACACTCAGAGACACATTGTACATGGTGTGGAAGAATCAATTAGAGTGCTTTGTTTGGCCTTGCTGGGTGCCTCGTGAGACCAGAGGTGAAGTCAACATCTCAAAGACAATAGAGATGAAGTAGGCTTGCTGTCCCTGTTTCCTGCTGCTACACAATGTCACGGTTCTGCATCCCAGCTCAGGGAAGATTGGTTATCTGCTTCCACCTGTGCCTGTCATTTCTCCTTGCAGAAGTTCTCCGGAGAAACGAAATGTAATGTACTGCACCAAATATTTAATGGAAAGAAGGCCACATGCATCCTGTGTGTAATTGTCTTGTGGAATCCGATAAAAGCATCGTGTTACTCAATGAGGCTGCTTTTTACAGAGCATAAAGTGATCCCACTCGAGTTTGAAGAGTTTAAAGTTGAACTTTTGTAAGCTGCAGCTAAAGTTAGATGTTCTGTAGCTAAGGCTTTCATGACAGAAAGATTATGGTGTAGTTGGTTGGTAGGGAGCATCCTATTGGAGGGGAATGGTGGGTGTGGCTCTAAGGAGCATCTTATTGGAAGGGCATTGTGGGTGGGGGGAATAGGGAGTATACCATTGGAGGGGAATCATATCATGATGCGTCGGAGCTGGCAGAGCCTCTGGAACTAAACAGCCTCCATAGGGATCGATACAAGAGGTCTTTAAATTACTTTAAAATGATTTCTCATGACCCATAAATCACAGATCTTGTGTGAAATCGATGATGTTTGCTTTACAGGAAATGCGGGCCTCCCAAGTGGGTAAATAATCCCGCTGGGTATGTCTGCCTGCACAATCCCCCTTCCTGGCACAGCCACTGTCCCTCCCAATAAGACAGATCTACTGGGGGTGCATAATGTCATGGTGCTATTACAGGAAGGAGAGAGGCTGGTGCAGGGCTAGAGTTTCCCAGTAAGACTGGCCTGTTATTTTGGCCTGGGCTTTTCTAATGAAATTCCCGGAAATGGTGTGTTGTTTTTGGGTGTCATATTCTACACCGCTTCCTGCACATTGCCCTCCGCGGACACGCTTGCGTATGTCTCACGAGAACGGCGATATTACTGAAAGCCGTGGCTGCCTTTGAACGCCCGTGTGAACGGGCGGGAGCAAAAGAAAAAAAAACAAAAAAATAGAGAACAAAAGGAAAAAAAATTCGGAAAACTTTCTGACTGCCAAGTTCAGTCACACGCAGACCTTAAGTGTGCAGCGTCAAGCCGCTTCTCGCTCAGTTCTTTAATTGAGGTTTCGGTGAAATGAATAAATAAGTCTGTGTCTAACTGGAGATGCCAGCGGCTCGTCCCGGAATTCCAGCCGCGGGAGGCGTGTAAAAATAACTCCGCCCATAGACAGCCTCTGATCTTCTCGAAGCACCAGGCGCTTTCAACAGATATCGTAGGTGAGTGCTCAGTAATTAGATGCCGGGACGATTTGAGTCAGGTGTCGCCGGAGAGAGGCGCTGTGTGCTGGGAGGCGGGTAGCAGGTGGGGGGTGGCGGTGGTGAATATCCACTGCTGCGTACTGACTAAATTAATTGATACCGAAGGGATCAGGCACAAAGCGATCACGAGTTTAAAGGCCTTCAGTCCGCGCCTTTGAGTTGTAGATGACTCAACTTCTGCTGCATGACTACGTGGGGAAGGCTTTCGCTGCTCTGTCTGAGCCCAGAAGTCCTCCATGTTTTATCGAATCTTAGGTTTCCTTTGGTATGGCTACATGATGGACCCTATGTTAGGGTGGTGTTTGTGTTTTGTATCTAAGGGATGCTTCTAACAGATGTGCATATTGATCAGGAATATTTAGACAATTCAATTCCTGGATAACGCAAAACCAACAGCTTAGATTTGGATATAGACGGTAGGGACATGCCCCTACCAATATTGTGTGAGTACCATGTGTGTTTAGGGGGCCAGTGTTTGACCCAAACCTCCGCCCTTGTGAAACCCGACCTTTCACCCAACACCAGCTACCTACTGTACACCTGCAAGAAAATGTGTGTTAAAGATATATGGGGCCTATTCATCCTGTTTTCTACACCTTGAGTTATCGGTCTTTGGGGATTCAAACCTGCAACCACGCAGTTTCATCTCAAGTCCAGTGCTCTATGCAAACAGGTGGTTTGTAAGTAGCCAGTGATGACCTGGAATATAGTTACGCACGTGTGATTAATTACTGAGGTATTTCCCCCTAAGTGGCCAGTCATGAGCAGTTGGGATTCTCTTTCTATGCCTGTAAGTTGTGGAGAGCGTAACCTCAGCATATTAATGCCGCTTCCCGTGTTCATCTGGAGTTCCACGTCCCTTTGCTGTTTGCATGTTGTGATTCTCAATGAGGCCGGAGGGTTAGGGCAATCAAAGAACTCTCTGTACCATCAATACGGCACCAGTGCACTGAAACGGCAGGTACACAGAGCATTTGTGCGGCTGCTTTATTCCCTCTGGAAAGCTTATTTTCCAGCACAACATTTTCTAGCAAATATCAAAGCTTGTTCTGCATTTCAGGTCTGAAATATGCTTTTTTCCCGCATTGATATGTACAAGATGTTTGATTCCCCTACTTGGGAAAAAAAATAGAAAAAATATTTGATCTTTAATCTTTTAAAAGTTTTTTGGGAGATATATCCTATGACCTCCCTATGACCCTGCCCTGGTAAAGCCGCAGCTCTGATCGGCAGCTATGACGGTCATTCGCCTTTGGGGGGCGCCGCTCGTCGCTTGCAGTCTAATCGCTGCTTGTTTACTCTTCCTTTAGTTAATTATACATCGACAAAGCTCGAAAGTGATGTTTATTGCTGAATAAAAAACAAAAACAGGTTGTTTTAGTCGGTGTGAGCATTTTCCCAGTAAGACGACTCTGTCCCTGTAATGCTGAGTCATTTCTGTGGAGTGTAATAAACCACTAATGAGTATCACAGGGGCTCTTTAAAGGGGCAGCATGCAAACAGTGTGCACAGTTTAAGCTAAGAGGGGGTGTAGAGCACCTGGGCCAACAGGACTAGACCTGCTGGCATCAAGTCAGGCAGCAATTTCACGTAGGGGGCGCTATTTTCCAAAGGGATCACAGGCGCAGGTAGCATTGACCTGTATTTCTGGTTTGTCTGGTATGGGAATCTCACTCGTAATTCCATGGCACGGATACCTCATGCCTATCCGCCGTCCAGCTCCCGCCCTGGGGGTGATTACCGCATCCATTGTGGCATTCAGCAATGCTGAATCAGCTCAGGAGGGATCTGGGGATGTTGGCTGGATGCCGCTTATTTATCTTCTCCACACCGGAAGGAGGAGTTTAGCAATCTTCGATTTATCTTTGTATACCATCCTTCCCAACCAGGATGCCCCAGAAGGACTTTTAACTTACCTTCTGTTCCTCAGATGATTAAAGTAAGAATTTTGCCCATCTTTTAAAGCTACATGTCGTTCTAAACAAGCCGGGGGAGGTGACTGTGCTCCTGCTGGGTGTGAGCGGGTAGCGTGTAGGTTATGAGCCTGTCCTTAAGTGCCCCCTTGCCCCCCCTCCGATTAATAATACAGCACCCAGCCTGAGCTCTGTACACATGGGGAGGCCATTATAAGTATTACAGGAATGTCAAAGCTCATTCTTTCCAGACCCCCTGTCAGTTAATTACTAAGCGCCCCCCCTAAAACAGGCTCTGCCGCAGGAGGGCAATATCTGCACAGCTTTGATATAATTAAAAGGAGTTATAATTTTCATTAGATGCTTTCTTTATGAAGCCCCTCCCACGTGTGAAATGCACGCCACGAATCACAGGATGTCCCGGAAGCTCACGCCTCTCATGCTTTTCCAGTGACCCTCCCCAGGCCCTAAAAGAACCCCCAGAAGACCAGGACTCCTGCATGGGATGGGGGTGTCATACCATGTGACCGTGTGTCTGAGTTAAACAGCAGGCAGACTTTATTAAAGTGATGGATAAGAATTTAAGACGATAAAAAAGAATGAATGTGTGTTTACACACAGGTAGAGTGGTGGCTCTGAGGCTAGGGATCTGTGCTGGTAGTTGGAAGGTTGCTGGATTGAATCCCATGAATACCAGGAGTGATTCCACCCAATTGGGCCCTTGATCAAGGCCCTTATCCTGCAATTGCTTCAACCTGGGTATTAACCTACATCCAGCCCTGCCAAGAGGTCCTCCAAATTTGTGGGTTGGTGGCAGGATTTGCACTCTGGGTACTGGACAGAAAACTTTTGAATTCAACTGAAGCCAGTGTGGATTCACTGGATTCACATGCCTAAAGTGGTTTGTTGTGTGACGGGTGCAGCAATGCACTGTATCAGCAGATAGGTGCCCTGAGTTATCTGCTGCTTTCAAATCCTAAAATGAGGCTTTGAAACACGAGAGCTAGAATTGGGGAACATGCAGTACTGGAACAAGCCTTTGAAACTCTGGAGTCAAAGTATGGGAACACACAGACCTAGAACAAGGCCTCCGAATGCTTAAATCAGAATGTGGGAATACACAGTCGTGGAACGAGGCTTCAAAATTCTGGAATCAGATTGTGGGAACACACCAATGGAAGTGGCTACAATGTCACACACATGAAGCATGGGGAGAATATGTGTGGGGGGGGCCCAGACATGCTGTTCCTCTCCAGTGTGGTGTCGCCCACACATGCTTTTGTTCTCTACTTTATGTTCTGCTCCTTATTGGAGAAGAATGACCCCAGAGCACTCACTTGTACCTTTCTGGTTCAGCTGCTAAGACTCGGCCATGAAAACACACGACCTCTCGGACTCGGGGAGGCCACATCAAGCGATAAACACGTCAAGCAGCCGATGGAAGCTGACGTAGTCCGCACGCTGCCCAAGCGTGATATCCGGATTAAACAGGAAAGTAGCGGGTGGGAATGTGCGGCTTAGGGGGGATGGGGAGTCACTGCATGGGTACTTTGATGTTTGCTGCACGTTTCTGTGTTCAGCTTGGTGCCTGTCCAAGAATGTCTTCCTTCATCATCATCATCATCATCATCATTATTATTGCTAAGTCCTTTAATAAGGTTTATTCACCTCTACACATATATGACTCTTGTACCTAAACTTAATGTTGCACTATTTTTTAATGCCATTTAATGTTATTACTTGGATTCTACTATTTTTTCAGTTTTATTGCTATTACTATGTGTGATACTAGGAGAGTCTACTACCTGCACCTGTGTAAAAATATGGGAACATGTTCCCATATTCCAACTCCGGAGTTCCATAATCTTGTGCATGTGCACAACAGTGGCAATAAAGTTGACAAGGTGCTGTACCTTTGCGTCATTTTGCTCTCACGCATCTCTTGTACACCATGTGTTTTAACTGCAAATACGTTAATCTGGCCCCGGCTCCCGCCTCCCCCCTTGCTCTCAGAGGACTGCTGTCAGTTCTGACGTGCTTCTCACGGGCTGGATGCGAGGCGTAAGCTGCTCTCAGCAGAAATCTGTCACCGCTCACTGCAATTTACACGCCGTTACCAGTATTCAAAAGGTCGCGATAGAGACAGACACCTCTGCCTGACTCTAGTGAAGCCTCGCGGGACACCCCAGGGTGTGTACACAGAATACCCACAATGCCGTGGGCTATAGCACACCGTGTGCTTCAGTGAGCATGCAGTATGCATGTGCGCGTGTGTGTGTGTGAGACGCCTGAATGTATCGCATGCTGGTGCAATTGTCGGGTTTTTTTTCTGGCGGGGGGGGGGGGGGGGGGGGTTAAGGTGGAAGTTGACAGGTTGGGAACCAGAATTTTCTATGGATCTGCAAGGTTTAACTCCTGAAGGAATACACAGTAAACCTCTTGCAGGGAATTATTTTAATTAGGATATAAATAAACAAAATCTGACATTTCACATGTGTATTAATAACAGGAAATGACATGGTGATTATAGTGCATTGCATTTGAATAAAACTGGTAAAACAGTCTGTATGAATATTTTCCCTCTTGGTTCTGCTTCTTGGCTCATTTCCCAGGATTTAAACAATTACCTCTCTAGGGAACAGATCCCCCAAAACGAGCCTGACATCCCTGTTGTATTTCTGCTGTGTTTTGGTCTCCAAAATATATTCTGGCGCGCATTCCTGGGTGTGGCTCCTGTCCGTCTGAAGATGAAGGGTAGAGATGTCCAGCTGAAACCGGAGCAGAAGGACAGAAATTGGGCCGGCACACTCTGAGTGGCCATGGATGTTAGCTTCTACCGGGGGGAGTTATGGGCATCCATTTTTTTGGTTCCTCTCCTCTGTTGTTTTCTGCCTTCCTTCTTTCATTCCTGCCTTCCTTCCTCCCTTCTGTCCTGCCTTCCTCTTCCCTTCCTGTCTTCATTCCATCATTGCTTCCTTTCTGCCTCCCTTCCTTCCTTACAATACCTTACAATAATTGACACCACTCACCTTTGTGAAGCACGTTTTTCTCTTGTATTTTGTAACGCTGTAATTTTGCCCCGAATTTGCTCTGTTGCACCTGTCCCCTACTCTGCAACTGTGGCAAAGAAATTCCTCAGAACACATATGACAATAAGACTTGAAGCATGTTCACCTCACTCTGGTCGAGAAGGTCCTGGCATGGTTTCTCAATGGTGTAGGAAATGTTTTGCACCATGGATAGACATTCTAAACGTGAACAATTCAATTAGCACATTAGCTCTTATTCGGTTCTTGCTTTGTCTGAAACATTTGTGCATAGCCCCAGCTCCAGTATTGCTTACTCTTGGACCTGAGTATTCACTGGAAGCTCAGCCTAGCCACACTTACACATAGTCAATGCCTCAACAGGCACATATGAGGAATGATCTGTTTGCCTCACTTGTATATCGCTTTGGACAAAAGCGTCTGCTCCATAAAGATGTATGTACATATATTAAATATGCTGGGTCTCTGCCAGTGCTACACATCCATGCAGATGTGGAGAAAACCCCAGCAGGTGGCCAAAGACAAGCCTGTGTGAAATATCACTGGACCTGGTTGTGTTGTCATATGTGTGGCTCTGCCGCCTCCTGTGATGGACGATGCCATTTCTGAGCTGAAAGCACTAGAAAACGAAACAGACCTGTCACTATCTGACCCCCCTCCCCCCACCCTTTAAAATTTTAAGAGGTTTCAACTTGAGATTTACAGTCCTGACAATCCTTGTGCCTCTGGGTAATAAAGTTGTGTTTTGCCTCATGCTAACATTGGAACAAATATCTAGATATCTTAGATTATTTTCCTATAAATTGTTCAATTTTCTGACTTTACCAGTTTATTTTAATATTAATATTGTTTAGAATCTACTGCTTAAGATTCACTTATACACTCACCTAAAGGATTATTAGGAACACCTGTTCAATTTCTCATTAATGCAATTATCTAATCAACCAATCACATGGCAGTTGCTTCAATGTATTTAGGGGTGTGGTCTTGGTCAAGACAATCTCCTGAACTCCAAACTGAATGTCAGAATGGGAAAGAAAGGTGATTTAAGCAATTTTGAGCGTGGCATGGTTGTTGGTGCCAGACGGGCCGGTCTGAGTATTTCACAATCTGCTCAGTTACTGGGATTTTCACGCACAACCATTTCTAGGGTTTACAAAGAATGGTGTGCAAAGGGAAAAACATCCACTATGCGGCAGTCCTGTGGGCGAAAATGCCTTGTTGATGCTAGAGGTCAGAGGAGAATGGGCCGACTGATTCCAGCTGATAGAAGAGCAACTTTGACTGAAATAACCACTCGTTACAACCGAGGTATGCAGCAAAGCATTTGTGAAGCCACAACACGCACAACCTTGAGGCGGATGGGCTACAACAGCAGAAGACCCCACCGGGTACCACTCATCTCCACTACAAATAGGAAAAAGAGGCTACAATTTGCACGAGCTCACCAAAATTGGACAGTTGAAGACTGGAAAAATGTTGCCTGGTCTGATGAGTCTCGATTTCTGTTGAGACATTCAAATGGTAGAGTCAGAATTTGGCGTAAACAGAATGAGAACATGGATCCATCATGCCTTGTTACCACTGTGCAGGCTGGTGGTGGTGGTGTAATGGTGTGGGGGATGTTTTCTTGGCACACTTTAGGCCCCTTAGTGCCAATTGGGCATCGTTTAAATGCCACGGCCTACCTGAGCATTGTTTCTGACCATGTCCATCCCTTTATGACCACCATGTCCCCATCCTCTGATGGCTACTTCCAGCAGGATAATGCACCATGTCACAAAGCTCAAATCATTTCAAATTGGTTTCTTGAACATGACAATGAGTTCACTGTACTAAAATGGCCCCCACAGTCACCAGATCTCAACCCAAATCTCCATCAACTGCAAGATGCTATCCTATCAATATGGGCCAACATTCCTAAAGAATGCTTTCAGCACCTTGTTGAATCAATGCCACATAGAATTAAGGCAGTTCTGAAGGTGAAAGGGGGTCAAACACCGTATTAGTATGGTGTTCCTAATAATCCTTTAGGTGAGTGTAGGTTTACTTGTGGTGCCAAACAGGAAGCAGGAAGTAGGAAGTATTAGTGGGTTGGACCCATGTGGGATGCTGAGTGAATGGTTCAAGAAAGGATCTGCCCCCATCCATTGCGGATGATTTGGAAGACAAAGGCACCAAGGGCCCCCAGGGGACATGCATGTGCCCGCAGTCACAGCTCGTAGCCCATGTATGTTCCTCGTTTGTCTTTTAAAGATCTATCCTGTCCAGCTGAAATCCTACCAAAGACCATGTGTGACAGGCCATGTGCTGATAAAGTCTGTGACTCTAACTTAAAGGTCTGTCTTTTCCTGGGTAGGGGGGCACAATTTTCCTCATAAAGAGAAATCCTCTGTGTCGATGACCCCTGTACGGTTTGTTTGGGACTTCTTATGTGTCACTGGGAAAGAATAACCAGCCTCAAAACACAGAATGTGTATGATCAATGAATTCTAAGCCTGAGATCCCAAAGAAAGAGAATTTTATAACACAAAGCACGGGATAGGATCTTTTTTTCTTTTTTTTTAATAAAAGGATTCAAATTGATTACATAATTCAGAGAATAGTGATGAAATATGAATGACTCTCGGCAAGGGAACGTCAGGCTTTTGGGGGAACAGGCCCAGTGGACCCAGCAGAGCGAACCTTTGTTCTGTCCGTAAATCAGCGAGGATTAATGAGGCTTCTGGAGTCACGGGCCAGCTCAAACCCGCAGCACGGCGTCAAGATCCCCAGCTGCCCAGGAAGTGTCGTCACACGGCGAGAAAAGGATACGGCCGTGTGAAGAAAATTAACACAAGTAATGAAAGGGAGGCTGAGTGTCTGGTTCCGTCAGGTATCCCAGGCTATGTTGCTACAGGGGAAAAAGTCAGTGATTTTTTTTTTTTGGGGGGGGGGGCAGCTATGGGGTCCCTTTGTTTTTAATTAGAGCTCATGGCTTCCCAGGCTAAAGAGGAGGCAAGAGTACTGGCCGGGATGGCAAAGTAGCGTAGCGTGGTAGCAGAGTAACAGGGAGCAACGTAATAGCATAGCATCATAGCAAAGCAGCAGCATAGCAGGGTAGGATCATACTGTAGCAAAGTAGCAGTGTAGCAATGTAGCAGGCTAGCAGCATAACAGGTTAGCAGCATAGCAAGTTAGCAGCGTAGCAGCATAGCAGGGTAGCAGCATTGATCTGATATGTGTAAGGGGCTGATTCAATTACCTCATAAGATTGTAAAGGAATCACACCTCATTTTTACTGAAGGCCAAAGAGCCAATTCCTGTTGACACCTGTTTAGGGAACCATGATCATGGCAGGCAGTTTGTCATGTAAGTCCTCATCCTCTAACATGTCCAGACACTGGAGCAACATGGTTATTAACCCTCATGCATCTGGCATGACACTCACGCTTTCAGACTCTCACGCTCACGCAAGAAATCTTACAACAAATATATATTATTCCATTATAAACCTAAAATTAGCTTCATCAAAAGCGTTGGGGTAGTGTGCAAACCTTACAGACTATTCACAAGGTAATACAATTCTTATATACATGTAAATGTGTGTGCAGACTTGAAAGTCTCGAATTGAAAATCTCACGCCAGCCAACTGACCAAAGTTGGCAACCATAGAGTAGTACGAGTCAAAAGCATGTTTCTAGCAGGAAGTGACGGTCAGCTGGCATCCAACCATGGAAAGTCAGATCTATGATATATAAGGTCTATAAAAGTCTTCTATGAATATGTTGCTCAACTCAAGCACCGCATGCAGTACATTCAGTACATTAAGTATCTTGTCTTAAAAGCCCAGGGCCATGTTGACGAATCTTGAAAACTGTTGTTTGATGCTCATTTTGATTCCTTGTGTTTCCAGGGAGAGTAATGAGTGAAATGTAACATTATCATCGTTTTATTACTGTGTTTTGCAAATAATGTTAAAACTTTGACAGGACTCCAGTGTATATTTAAGCATTACGGTGAAGTAAAATAAAAACATTGTCAGTTCAGCTGTATCTGTAAGGGCATTTTTATGAGGAATCAAGATTTGATCTAAAGCAAACTGGTATTCTGCCAGATCTGTTCTGAACTTGAACATCTCTAGAGTCATGCAAGACTCTCATGTTCGGATCTATTTTTTTTTCTGTATTTGGTTCCCCATACAATCTGTCAGGTCCACTGGTTCCCATCAGCTTCCCTTAGTGTTGACAGTTGAATTATTGGGTGTTTTGGGTCAAATCCTCTCTGAGTTAGTCATATTTGGACCAGCAACCAACATGCCAGAGAAAGCAACAGCCAAATTCACGTTCAGCGAAGGGCAGGCCGGCTTTGAAGTCGGCTGGTCGATTTGGTCTCTTTCATCGTGTCGGGAGACACATTAAAAATAGATTTGAGGCACGACTAATGTTGGAATCCAGGGTATTTTCTTCTCTGGCGGCGAACAAGCCGAGTGCGCAAATGTCACATGGTTATCTTGTTCTTCTGAATTATTTAGACAATCACCCTTAATCAGAGTCACGGATCAATCGGCCTGTTAATGCGGGTACGTTTTAATCACGCTGCAGGTGCCGATTCAGCCTTGTGAAAAGGCCGGAATGCATCAATCTCTGCGCCGCTGTTTGTTTTGTCTAAGAACCACGTCGCATTAAAGCCGCTCTTTTCCGGACAGACGTTCCGTCTGATAAATCCGCTAATATTACATTTGTGGTGTAATCTCATTCGCTGTCAATATCTCACGGAAGAACAATAGCCTGCTCATCTCCTATCTATAGATGTCAGACATCAAAAGGACACTTTGCTGCATATGAGTTAGTTCATTTGGTCTACACCCATCCACATGATTTTACTCATATCCTTCGGTGACTGTCGGGTTGCCCCCTGCATACGGCGGCTGCCATGTGGGCGGGGCCTCTGTGAGCCTAGCCATGCTCCTGTATTAGGGCTCTGCTGCCTTGAACCCATTAAAAAGCCATTTATGGAGGCCATGGGCACTTCATAGTACAGGTTAGCCTGGGATAAAGCTCAGGGGCCTCCACTAAAAAGGGGCCTCAACTAAACTTGTTTAAAGGTTAAGAAAGGCTTGTAACAACAGCTGATAGCTATTTTTGCTTCTGATTGTAATCTTCTTGTCAGGTTGTCCTTACAAAGAACATGGCTTCAACCTCCTGGCTGACTTTCCAAGACTGGAGGTGAAAATGGGTGACTTTAATTCTGATGTATTGTGTGATGGTCACCCTGTACTCCATTTTCCCTATGAAAGATGGAATGAATTTGTCCTTCGCCGTGCCTCGAGCCGGTGCCTCGTCCGGTTTTATTATTTCGCCGTTATCGATGGCGTGCCGTCAATCATGAGGGGGACGTTGTCCTGCAGAGCCACCAAACCGCAACCCGCTAGCTCCGCAGCCATGGAGAAAGCGATTTCTGCAGGGGAACCCAAGAACGGGGTGAGCCAGACGAACCGTTTGCTTGTGACAGGTGGATTTGAAGTGCTTGGTTTTCTGCCTGTAACAGTAAGGATGCGCTTCTGGCTTCTGGCTATGTCCCCAACACACTGCATTTTCATAGAAGGAATAATAATATTAACGCCATAACAAAGATTTGGCAGAGGACTACACAGAATAGCCAGGCATACTTAGCATAGTCCTGAAGCTGTCTGGCTGCTTCAGAAACTCATTAAAACCAGAGCATGCCTAATCTGAAGAGCACTGACACTGACAGTTGTCGCTCTCTAGGGGACAGGAGGTCTGATAACATTTTTTTAAGTCCTGAAGTAACCCACTCTAAGATGATCTAGCATAAACAGATACATTTGGCTTTGTCAAGGACTTGGGGGGGGGAGGTGATCGCCAAGGCTGTCATTTTTATTTCCCCACTAGATGAATCTCTCAGCCTGAGAAACTCTTTTCATGTTCAATGTGAAGGTTTGACCTTCAAAGTCTTGATGGTGGCTTGATGGTGTCTTGATGGTGGCTTGATGGTGGCCTTAACCACACACATGCAGCGATGTGGGCCTGAATCGGCAGGCAGTTTTGGTGTCTCGCCAACACCCACCTGACATCGTCTACATCTGTGTTTAAGCATCTCTCACCGTGGTTGGGACCTGGAATTAAGTAACTGGGCCCTGATTTTACCTGTAAAATGTTTTTTTTTTTTTAAACAGGTGCCAATGCTGACTGAATTTGCCAGTTTGCAGTGTAGCTCTGAATACATTCACCTGCCCCCATATCTCAGTGACCACTTTCCCATGGTTCCAATAGCGAGGGTCCGTGTACATTTAGGTTGTAGACAAGTATCCCGGCCCATCGGGAGTAGCAGGAGGTTCCATGGTGACCCGGTCTGCCATACAGAGCAGACTTTTGGATAATCAGCTGGTGAAACAAACTAAATGCTGTAATACAAAATGCACATGCAGGTTCGTCCTGCCCTAAACCTCCCAGTTCGTGGTTTGATCTGCCTGTCATGATCCCACAGCGATATGAGAGCCATGTTTCGATGTCATACTGTATAGATAAATAAAGCACTGTGTATAGTTTAGCTAAGTAGCTCGTTAGCACTGCACTGGTGAAATGAAATCAAAGAAGAGGAGGAAAAGAGAGAGGAAAAGAAAAGCTGAACAATGTTGTGAAATTACTGACTTGCTCAGTAAGGGGGCAGGTAATGTTAACAATCAGGCAGCTGGTCATCTTAGACCGGACAGTCCGGTTTTTCAGCTCGATGTCCTCGTGCTAAAGGTCCGGGCAGATGCTGAATCTCTAAGGGATAACGTGCGGCTACTAACCAAATTAATAATTAATTCCACTCACTACAATAAATGAAAATGATTAACAATTTCACAGCTTCCGCTGGAAAAAAATAATCCAGTTGCCACAGTCAGACAGACCTCAGACCCTTTGGTCTCCTCGTCTTCCGCATGTCCTGTAAATAAATAATGTCTGTGTTTATGCCAAATTTTTTGAAAGAAGTACTGTACTTTAGTTTCTTCCCTCTACCGGTCTGATGACAATACGGTGAGACGTCTTTCCACTGCAGCCGGTCGGCACATCCGTCAGCATCCCGCAGTGTCCATGAATACTTCACTGCAACCTGGTGCATCATGTGCTGGGGCAGGAGGTTTCACCATGGAGACAAATGAAGGGCAGTCAGACGCAGCAGGGGAGTCAGCAAAAGGACAGTTCGATCTGCTTGTCAGCTCAGTTCTGTTCAGGGGGCAGCCAGCAGGGGGCAAACTAGTTAAGGAACTAAAGTAGCATATTCATATTACGGGGGAGAAAATTGGTTTAACACCACAGGAGTGCAGTTTAGACAAAAAAGCAGTTATATTAAAGAGATGGTAATCAGATGATACTTTCTATGATTTCTCATGATTCCTTGTCAAACTGATCATTAGTCATTAACCCCCAGCTAGACAATGTAAAGCAATTCTGACACGAATTAAAAGACCTACAGGTTGTTTTTAAAGAAAATACGAAACACCTGGATTATCGCATGCCCATGAATTACCATAGTAATTCAGGTGTGTAGGCAGGCTGTCAGCAGGTCATGCCCCGCCCCTGAATGAATTGGACCAATCGCTATCAGACAGAGAGGGGATCTGGTGGCCGGTCGCCGTGGACGATGTCATAATTTGGAGCCCGGTGTTGTTTCCAGGTGCATCCAGCTACATCACACTCTTTTCTCCCCCAGGCTGGTTTATCTAAACATTGTCAGCTGTTAAATTCGAAGGGTTCGTGTAATCATGGCGTGTCGCCGCCGGAGCTGTAGGTGCGAGTGGCAGAATAAGCCATCATCGACGGAGAAGCCCGACGGCTCCCTGCAGTCTGCGGGTCTCTGAGCCGGCTCTGCTGGGACTCACCGCCTGTCATTTCTGTGTCTTTATGGAACAGAACCTGGGACCCTTCCTCAGTGTTACGGTAGCGATTGCAAGGTTCATTCATTGGAGGGAACCTGACATGGAATTAAGAACAAAACGAATACTTATGCTCTAATGGTCTTGTAGGATGTTCTGTTTGGGAGAACCTGAGTTCATAATCCTCTGAACCTGGGGAGAGACGCCCCAGAGATGCTGGTATCTGACTGACCTGTCTTTTAGCCTTTTTCATTCAGAGAGCTGATCCTGAACCTGCATTCCTGTGTCTCCTTAATTACTGGGCTGCAGTGGGCCAGCTTAGGTCTTCTCTCCAAGAGGAACGCCAAAGTTCAGTCAAGGGTGACCAATAGTAAGGAGGCTTGCTGTTTCTGAAGGTGTCACAGTGCCAGGGAAGCTTGCTGGGCGGATCCAGATGAGGGTAGGCTGGGCAAATGCCCAAGGCGGCATCTTTGGAGGGGGTGCCCTCAGGTCAAAAACTTTCTTACCATCGCCCCACCACCATTTAACCGATATAACATCTGGGAATCTCACCTGGTAATTCAGTGAAAGGCAGGATTGACGATTCGGCCTTAATAGCTGCTAACATGCTGACATTTCAGAGCTACGGGCCATTCCAGAGGATAAACAAAACTTACTGCACACTTTGCACAATTTATGGATTTTGCTGTCATTGTTGTGGACTGTTGTTGTTTTTAAAAGCCACAGATTCCAAGCTGTAAAAAATCTGAGCTTTATCTAGTGGTGCACAGGTTTGCACAGGACACAAAGCAGTAAAGGAGGCGGCATTTAATGAGCCGGACGTCTTAATTACCGTCTTTGCATCTGTCGCTCCATGTGGAACCAAAACTCCAACAGTCCATGCTGCCATGGCCACTGAACTCTGGGATGGTCACCAAGGAGACAACCAGATGAAAGCAGCCAAGTTTCCTTCATTGGCAGAAGCGTGGGAAGGCTGCCGTAATGACCAAGTGTTACTTTTTTATGTTTCTGGATAAATTAGGCATCGATTTGTTGATGGGCGAGACTGCCCACTGCACACACATCTCTCATTGGTTAGTTTATTGGGTCCCATGTTGGCGCTCATTGGATCAAAGTAAGTGATTGACAGCACAGAGTAATCCCACACCTTCAAAGCCTCATTGCCATACTGACTGGCGGAATTCAACCTGCAGTCCCAGCATCTAATGAGTTCAGCCAATCAGAGTGCAGTTTGATGAATGGCCAGCCTCCCTCTGCCAAGCGTCTTGGGAGGGGTGCCTGACATTGCTAAGCAGGCCGAGAGGAGGGGAGGCGGGATTTTTAAGTATGATTTACCCCCCAACACCGTCAGGCTGCAGCAATCATGACTCAGCTACAGCCTGAAGTGACATTTAATAAATCAAAATCCTAATGGGGCAGCTGATGGCCAGGAGAAGCAGGAGAATAAGGCAGAGAAGTACATGAAGGAGAAGAAGAGGATGAATTAGAAGAGAATAGTGCCCAGTAACTTCATCATAGAGCCTTAACCGGTCGTCTCAGATGTACTGAATCTCCAAATCTCTGTTGGCTCCAGATTCTGCAGTTTGATCATGAGCAGGGATTTATTGAACATTTGACATTCGTAAGACATGCACATTGCACAAATAAACATTTTCAGTTCTCTTTAACCATGACTGCCCAGTGCCCATTGTTAATATTAACGAGCATAATCTTTTTGATGAAGAAGACGCGCAAAAGGTCCCTTCTGTTTCGCCTGAGCTGGCCGGACTGGGTCAGTGCAGTAAACACATTCATTACCAAGCCTTAATCCTACTGACATATTGCACAGAAAGTACTGCTGGGTGAAAAATTCTCCTCCCCCTTCATCTTTCTAGAAATGTCTTTTTTGCAAAAAGACGACACTCATAAACTCCCCCCTCCCTCCTCGTCATGTGATCTGGCAGATGTGCCCAATTATAATACCAAGATGCACTAAGCTAATTAAAACGTGTTTTTTATTCTTATTCGTTTTGAAAGCCATCACTGTTTATCTCGAAAAAATAGTACATTTTTAAGTTTTAATACTGCTTGTAGTTTGTTTTGCCTTGTTTATCATAAATACTAACCAGAGTGTCCAATAAAAGCATGAATTACAATTTAACGTTGGAAGGGATTCACGACGCAGAAATTTGTCATTTTTGTCACTGTAATAAAAAGCGAAACCCAAAAATATGCGTCTTCTCCAGATGAATTGTAGCCTTGTTAACTCCCACTTCCCGGCCGTGATGCGGGTTGTTCTGTCCAGCAGCGACCCCACCTTATACAGGCCTCATTTATAACTGACGGGGGGGATTTGTGGTGGATAAGACAGATGGCTTATCTGAGCATTAAAACATTCACAGAAAACTTGGGTGAGTCAGCTGAAGGTTGGCATAGAGTTTACTACCTTCCTGGCCCAATTTGGCAGGGTCTGACAGAACCAGGTTCCCCAGAACAGGGGAAGGGGGTTCTGCTCAGTCAAAGGGGGCCAAAGACCACCAGGCGTGAAAAGCATGGGTGGGGTGGAGCTTAAAATCCTAACACCAGAATGTTCCCAGCAGCTCCTGCGATTCACATCATAGGCTGACAGGGTGGGTCGACCTAATGGTGCAAACTGGGCTTCTTGGCTCTGAGGTTGCTAATATCGGCACCCTCCCCAAGGGGAAGTGTTCAGGCCCCCTGGAATGCTGGGAAGTGTTCATGCCCCCTGGAATCCTGGGAAGTGTTCAGGCCCTGTGCATTTCTCTAGGAGAAGGAGGGGCTGCTTTGTTTATTGGAATGTTGCTGGACAGCTCTAGCTGTTTTGTTGCTTTGTTTATTGGAATGTTGCTCTAGCTGGCTATGTGCCATGAAGCCAGAAAGACTGAAAAGAAAAGAAATAATTATAAATTAACAAAGAATTAGAAATGGCCCACAGCTGGATAGAGCTGCCATTTCTCCTAAGCCGGGAGCATGGCTTGTTCACCCCCGGGGGGCAGGGGGCTATCATACACCCCAAACACACCTCCTGGGGACTCAAATAATAGAGAAAAGTGTTATAAGACTTTAAGGTGGCTGCATCCATACTGTCTCTTGGAGTGGGCATGAAGAATCTCACTGCACACAAGAGTGACCCCCCCCCAGCTCTGACCCCGGGAAGGAACCCCATTGTTGCAGCATTTGGGTTATATTCTCCTCTCCAGCTTCCCTTTGGCCTCAGGCGATGGAGATAAAGCACAGTGCTGTCAAAATGCAGACCCCTCCTCCCCGACATCGCCCCCAGCTGTGGGGCATTCTCACTCAGGGTTCATAGCTGGTCTGTTGCCAGTATTCCCAGCACTGCTGAGAAACTCTGCAAGAACAACAGAAGTTTGTTTAAGATGAATTTATGCATAGCACATGTCCATCCATCCATCCATCCATCAATCCATCCATCCATCCTCTAACTGCCAATCCCAGGCAGGCTCACTCCGACATCATAGCTTGAAGCATAGATCAGTGGAGGCTAAGGACTGAAATCACAGTAGAGAGAATAAAGTTGAGAAGATCTGCTAATCAGGCCGGAGGATCACTGCAACACCTGCATTCCACAAGCACTTCTATCAGTCGTGAAATCTCCCTGTTTGTCTGCTTAAAAGCCACATTCAGAATAGAATAGCTTATCGAAACCAACATGGAAGCTACAAACATTACAAATATGAATGTGGTCTGAAGGTTTGACAGCAGATCCGCTCCTAGGATTTGACCTCGTACCACCACCATGACATCTTCATCTGCTATGAGCTGGACATTTCAATCACCCCCCCCCCCTCCACTAGTAAAAGCCAGTGTTCTGGCAGGGCATGGCGCAGGCAGGAAAAAGATGATGATCCACTGGCAGCTCCGTGACATATGGGGTAGATTAACAAATCTGATTATTTAGTCCCTTCCCTTTTTTAATGGGGAAGACAAAAAGGGGAAGAATTTAGGAATTACTAAAACCCATAGGATAAACACAACAGAACTAAGCAAACCAGGACCAGGACCGGGAGCAAGACTGGGCAATAGGACAGGGTACACAGCAAATGTGCCAGTGTTAAATTAACACTGCATGGTGTCTATATGTGTCCACACCATTCAGTGTTACCTTTAGCACTTTACAGTGTGCAGTGAGTGTTGTTTTTACAATGTTAATGTTTATTAACTTTTATAGTGTTCAATTTACAACCTAGAGTGTTGTCAAAGAGGCTCCACCTCCACATATCTGCCCCATTTTAATATGCGCACAAGACGTCATGAGGATCAGAAGAGCCATCCCAGATTTACCCACCATCACGAGAAAGACTCTGACCAAACAGGACCTTACAGCTTTTTCTTGTTTTCTTTTAAAGCTTTGCTGGCTCACTTCTGACTGATCTTGAAGGTTAGAAAGCTGTGATTTTGTAGTATGTTGCTCCTGAGTCAGAGGAAAACCTCTTGGACGTGTCTCCAGAGTGGTATGTATTTTAATGGTGTGGGGTATGTTTGACTGCCAGTCCTGCCCTTGGATGATTAACATATGTGGAAACGTGTTAGGACAGTTGCGATACCCTTTCTTGTGCAGCTCCTGGTACCACCCACTCCCCAGTAGACCAATGGTGCTGTATGTATATTTGCATAGCATGACACAGTACTGTTCTTGACTTAATATATTTTTTTCTTTGATCCACCACGATTGTGATGAATAAGGCAAGAGAAGAAAAACCACAGAAATGGGTCTTGCATGCTAACCAGGGAAAAGGTAGGATGGTTTAGCCTCTGTGGCTTAACTAGAGTTGACATTGACTGGGAGAAAAATGCGATGGAAAACCAACCATTTCATTTCTTATCTAAGCCTGGGCTCTCTAGAAAGATCATTTGGACCTTATGCAGCTCCGCAATTGAGATTTTTTTGGTGATGCACATATATAAGAACTACACTGCTCAGACCAATTAACATACACCAACCCAGAAAAACAAGCAATGACATGTGGTAAAGACTAATATCAGTGTCATACCATCCTCGAATTATGGTGGGTTTCTAAAGATGAAGCTTAATGAAAATCTTAATATTAAATGAGCAAAGTGATTTGATTTGTTCTTCTATTGCAAGTTGTGGTCTAAAAGCAATGAGGCCACCACCCATTATATCTGCTTTAGCGGAAGTACACTCCTTCAGCCCTGCTAAATAATTATGTTATGCAGTCTAACACAGTCCAACTTCATAATCTGTGTTTGGTGACTGGTGTCATACATTTCACGCACTTTTATAACACAGGCGGTTCTCAGCTGAGCTGGACCGGTTCTTTCTTATGATGACTGAAGAAACTTATCTTACTCATGCTTAAATAAATACATTTATAATGAGTGTTTTTCAATATTCTTCAATTTACATAAGTATAGTTCTTTGGTTATTAAGAGCTGAACTAAAATAAAGCTTACATGAAAGGAGAAAAGGCTATGTTGGTCTGAGTCTTTCTTATTATGGTGGGTTAGTAAAACACAGCAGCTGAATGCCCAAATGAGGTCAAATGAGAGTACATTAAAATAGGGCAGATATGGGCCACCAATTTTGTACTTGTGTGCCACCCATATGGGCTTGCAAGTTGGGAAGGGGTGGAGACATTGTCTTAGCACTCTATGTTGTAAATTGAACACTATAAAAGTTAATAAACATTAACATTGTAAGAACAACACTCACTGCACACTGAAAAGTGTTAAAGGTAACATTGAATGGTGTGGACACATATAGACACCATACAGTGTTAATTTAACACTGGCACATTTGCTGTGTAACATCTCACAGAAACTAACAAAGGCAAGTATTTAAATAACTTCAAAAGCAACCAATGAATAAGGGCCCAGGGCAACAAGATGTAAGTGAAGTAACTAACACTAATGAACACAGAAGTAAGGAGCTTTCAAGGCCTGAAACTAAGGTAAGACAGGGAAATACTGCAAAATCAAGAAACAAGTAAAGCAGAATATAAGCAAGGCAGGGGCAGAGAACCATAAACAAGACAAATTAAACACAAGGATAAACAACATCAAACTAAGGATAAAACTTTAAACCAACAGGTGAGCCTGGCCTTGAACCCATAACTACAGCATTACAGCCGCAGTGCCACACACTCAACCCCCTGAGCCATGTGGCAGTTCAGGGAGTAGGGGAACACAGAAGGGGTAGACAGGGAGTGAAAAGGTGGGATGGCCAGCGACACCTGCCGGCCAAATGCGGTAGAGACACGGAGGGCAGGGGTGAATGGGCACTGCCCCTGACAGGCAGCAGCCAACAGATATATGCAACACAGCTTGTAAGATCATTTCTATCATAAAATAATATTTAGAGCCGGTTCTCCATTCCTTTGCCTGCTTTTAGACCATGCTAATGGTGCTAACTCACTCTGTGCTAATTCGGTCCTTGAGTGTTGAAGCCTTTTAAATTTAACATGACAAACTGTCACCTCAGTGAGCTATCTGCTCGTCACCGTGGAGCCATTTTTTTTGCTGCTTTTTGTGTCAGTCAACCAAAGCTTGATATCATCTGTTAAATGTGTTTGATTCAAATTTCATTTTAAATGTGCTTGTATTCTGTCATGGTTCCTTTTACTGTTTAATATTTAGGTTTGAGATTGAAATTGTATGAATTTGACGTTTATCTAAAGGCGCATTGCTGCAGCATTATGCATTAGCCTGCTGTTTGCTAACCCCTCCCGGTCGGTGTTGTTTCTGTTTCTTGTCAACATACTGGGAAGAAAACAATTCCATATGCCTTGTGTTTTATTAATGGTACTTCTGTCATGTTACCTCAGCGTCAACAGGCCTGGTCGTGATTTGCAGAGCTGCAAGAGACATCAACAGTTGAAGAAAAAAATGTTTTCTTCGACAGGATGTCCCAAGTTACTTGTAAGATGTGCAAGGTGTCAGTCACAACTCTGTCCTATACAGGATTAGTCTGTCAAGGCGAAGCTGGTGCTGCATTCTCAAACTGCCTTACGGTCTAGAAGCCCTCCATTGTAGAAGCCTTTTCTGTATTACAGAAGCCTGCTCTGCATTCTACAAGCCGTTCCTGTATTATAGAAGCCTGCTCTGTTTTTTACAAGCCTTGCCTGTATTACAGAATCTTGCTCAGCATCGTAGAAGCTTTTTCTGTATTACAGAAGCCTGCTAAGCATTGTTCTAGAAGCTACCTTTGTCTTACTGCATCTTGATTTGTAATCTTCAGTCAGCAGTTCATAGGTCCTGAATTTTCCATGATAATCTACTCCAACTGAACAAAGTAAAGCATGTTGCCTAGATGATTAATGGACTTTTATGAACCTGCTGCTCTTGGCTAGAGCATTATAAACTAATAAAGGTGCGAGCAGAGAAGTAAGTACTCCCATTTGTATTTTTAAAACTTTTCTACACTTATCACATTAACATGGTGGAAATAGTGCTTCAGCCGGCAAAATGTGTGCTAAATTCTCGTTTTAGCTGCATCAGCGACAAATGCAGCAGCAGAGACAACAGATTTGTGTTGCTGTTACTGCTCTTATTTTTTAATTCAGTGCCAGCCATTCAAGACAATCAGATGGCCTCTGAATACAGAAGAATAAAGCATCCTTCAATCTGCCAGCCTTCTGGCCTCATCAGCAACTAACAGCTTGCTGACTTATTCCCTGGACAGGGATACATATGGTTTTCTCATTAATACAATCACTCCAAAAGTATTTGATGGATCTTTTTCAAACTTTGCAGATTGTGTAGGTGAACTGGGGTGGGGTAACTGATCAAATTTTGTGATAAATTGCACAAAAACCAAAGCATCACTGCTTAGTGGCAGTAAGGGAAAAGGTTACTGCAGACAACGTTTGACCTTGTGAATGTGTTAAGTCGAAAAGTATTTGATGGATCTTTTTAGTACTTTACAAAGACATAATATGGATAAAGCTCTGCACTCCAAAAATGAAGAATCAGAGCTATGTGGCAGTAAAGGAAGGAAAGGAAGGCCATAGGTGACACTGGGTCTTGCATACAAAGTAACTCTAAAAGTATCTGCTAGATCTTTTTCAAACTTTGCAGACACATCACATGGGTGATGTTCTAGAATTGGGTGATTTTTAAGACAAATCACGCCAAAATTGAAGCAGCCCTGCTTAGTCATATCAAGGAGAAGGGCGGCCTCAGACACTTGATCTGGTTATTATGATAACTCAAAAATGCTTTGTCTCTTTTCCAGTCTTTGCATATACATTGTATGGGTGGCGATCTGGATGTGTTTAAATTTTGACACAAATCACATCAACACTGAAGCAATGCTGCTTAATGGCAGCAAAGGGAAGAGCGACTGCAGATGACGCTTGACCTTGTCCCTTAGCCCTAGTCCATGGTGCACCTGATTTCACTGAAACACACAAGGATGTAGGTTTGGGTATAGATGCTCGGCACACGTCCCTACCAATATTGTGGGAGTACTGTATGTTTAGGGGGGTTCGGGCTGATTTGATCCCTACCAATGTTACCAACCTTACATAATTGGAAACAGTAAGTTTTTGGAGTTGTGCAATGACTGTATAGGGAAGGTTTGGGTGCTGCGGTATTTTGTGCAATATTTATCTTCGGTGAACCCCCCCACTCCCTCCTCATACAGTATGGTGGTATGAAAAATTACCAAGCTTAGTGCAGGGGGGCTAGAGACTGAAATTGGGGATGTGAGAGGTGTCCTGATTAGACAAGGGAGAGGGGGTGATGGTCTGTCATTTTTTGTCAGGTTCTATGCATTTGTATGCATGCTCATCTTAACTAGTCTAATGTTATAATAGATATATAGGTTTATTTGCAAAGTTAAAAATAGATATATAACAGCCTTTGATTGTTTGCTAGTGCTTAATTTTCACAAATTTGGGATCTGGTACATTATACAGACTTTATGTACATGCTGCTGTGCCTGTGGGCCAGTTTTTTTGCCAGTTAACTGGAGCTTGTGTGTGTGCAGTCAAAAACGATCTAGGTAGCAGTAACATTTTATCCCTGAAGAAAATCACAATGAGGTCTTTGTGTGTGTGTTTGTTTGACATTACAGGGTAGCTACTAAGTTATACTGGTATGTCACAGAAAACAAGCAATGTACAATGAAAAGAATATGAATTTTTAGACATAAAAAGAAATATTAAAAAACATTTTTAAATCATGAACAGTAAGATATACTCAAAGAAATACAGGTAGCCACCTAATTGGAGGGGAATAAAATCTGAAAATTGGCATGTAAGTGGAATGTGCAGTTTCAGAGGTATTTGTCACAACAAGGATCAGAGCATTCAGGTAAAAACACATTTATTGGCTTTCACATTTTCAGTAATTCTTGAGATTGTAGAGTTTGGGGGGTATTGGAGGACTAGGGATTATATGGGTGGGAGCAGGCACCGGGACCAGCTGGGGAATACACTGTTGACATTCCAATAATTTCTTTTCTATTTTTTTTAAGTCATGAATATTGCAGGTAAAAAAGTGAAAATCAGAGGATTGCTGATATCAGCCACTGGGAACTAATGGGGCTGATGCTCTTTGATAATAAGCAGCCATTTTCCACGAAGAGGCATCAAAGCCTCCCTTCTGAGCACACTCTGAAATAAAAAGCGTCTTGCGTCAAGCTGCCCGTCATCGCAAGGGGAGACCAAAACAGGAAAAAAGCTAATAAATAAAAACGACAAACACCTTTGAAGCAGAGAGGGAGGAGGCCAGCAGAGGGGAACGGGCATGAAAAAGGAGCAGCGTGTCTGTGATTGAACGTTTGTTGGTTCAAATCCCAGGGTCAAAAGAGTGACTTCACTGTTGGGCCTTGAGGAAGACCCTTAACCCCCAATTTCTGCAAGAGATGTGGACATCCCATGACTAAGGGCTGGTCTTGGCTCAGGCTGAATCTGTTTTCTGGAACATTCCCCAAGGCAAACTCATAAGCTTGACACGGAGCATTCCTGTTTGACAACATACACATGATAACGGCCTCATATTTTGGATCCAAGTTGCCAGTATGCCAGCCATCTCCAAATATCATACTGCTCTTGAGCTTTGGATGTTGGTGTTGGGATTTTCCAATCATGGGCATATACAGGGGTGGGGCCACAATTGACAGTAACCCCAGCTGAAAGCTGATTGGTCCCTGGAGCGCCCGCTCCCCTGTCACTCATTGATTTAAAACATATCATTGGTTAATGACAAGGATGAGCCCTCCACATGAAATATGCCCCCTGTAGGAATTAATAGCTCAAATAAATTTTAATATTCTCCACCAATATGTTTGAATTAATTAAAGTTTAATTAATTATTATTTAATGCTGATTATTAATCAATTGTTATGCTGAATGGTCGGCTCCTCCAAACTCGATTGCGGTATCCCCGTGAGTCTGTTAATGTGAGACTTAAATGGGATTCACTAATTACCAGTATCACTTAGTAACATGGGTTAGAAGGCTCGTCCACCGAGCTGCGTCACCAGCTAATGTAAACAATTGGTAGCGAAGCCCCCCTCACGGCCGATGAGAGAGAGTCTTGCAATGTTTCAGGCGAGTTTGAGGTTCAGAGCGTGTAGCAAGATCGCACAGAGGCAGGAACTTATTATGAGACACACAATGACGGAGGCTAAAGTTGTGTAAAAGACATGCATTTATTCCTAGCTAACACTACAACTAACATAAGACAGACATTACACCTAACACAACAACAAACACGAAATAACGGAATAAAACAAACAATGTAATTATGAAAATGCAATGACCGGATTTAAATGAGTAACCTTAAATGGGAAATACTGTTCTGCAAAGCGAGCACAGTTTGTGGAAACACGACCCTAAAGTCTTATAGCAGGTTAACAGAACAGCTTAAGTTGTTAGAATGAAAGGAAGTTGGTTTACTTGGTTGAAGAGTGGGGGGGGGGGGGTCTTGGCAGTTGATGGCAGAGCTGCTGAGCCGATGGCACTCAGGAAGGCGCGGCGTTTGGAGCAGTGGAGTGGAGCCCCTTTGGATTCTCTCTCCTGGTGAAGCTTTGTCTTGGGTGCTGTTCTCTGTTCAGCTGGGCCTTCACCGGAGGGTTTCTGGTGGGCTTCTCGTCTCCCGGGATGATGGTCTTTTCTGTACGGCTGCTGAGTGTTCTCTGCGCTGCTGCTGGTTGTTCTCTGCGCACCTTTGTTCTGAGGTGCTAGATTTTTATGGTCTAAAGTTCATGAATAGGGATGACCAGGAATTTGACTCCTGGCCCAATGGCTGGCCATCCATTTGGCGGGCTTTCGGAAGGGGGTCTGTATCAGTCCTTTTGGGATTTATGGCCCACCTGATTCTACCTTTACTGATGATTTTCATTAAGCTGTTATAACTTTTGATACATCCACTTTTATGGTAATCACTGACCAGATTTAGAATCAGGAGTGATTTTCCATCAGTTTGATACCAAACATGCCATACCAGCTTCACAGGTACATACCTCATACCATCTGCATTAATTGATTAAACAATTAATTATTTTATCTATGTGACTGATTCACATCAGTATAGGATACAGGTGTTTTGGGTTGCACCTCAACAGATGTTACACTTTGTGCAGATATTACATCAAATATTCCTATTACAAACAGCACATCTTATCCATAGATAGGCGTGGCCGTTAGTTTGTGGTAATATCAATATAAGTTGCACATCTGGAAACAACATATTTTGTTTGGTGTGGCTTATGCCAATTCATCTTCTCCAGAATGGATAAGATACACCTAAATTCAGTTCTTTTAACATAGCATGGTAGAAACAATGAAACTTGGTAACCGTCCACCAAGATCAGATAAGGACCACAAAGGAATGTTGGAAGAGAAGGGGGGGGGTTTAACAAAGAAGACTCTAGTTAGGACACATTGGTTACACTCACTTTCCAGATTCTTCTGGTATACCATGAGAACATATATACAATGGTAGCTATACCTATCTATTTATTTAAATTTATATGTGTTCAAGTGCAAAGGGGTAAAATAGGTGATACTCCGTGAACATGGTTATAAGGGTGGCACACAAAACACTAAGATTGTCTAAGGACACATACAAACATAACGTATCTGTATATTGAGACTAGTAGTTGTGAGT
Organism: Paramormyrops kingsleyae; assembly: GCF_048594095.1. Lineage (NCBI taxonomy): Eukaryota > Metazoa > Chordata > Actinopteri > Osteoglossiformes > Mormyridae > Paramormyrops > Paramormyrops kingsleyae. The sequence goes on along the minus strand of NC_132800.1, from coordinate 1,618,445 downwards.
AAATCAATATACAGGGTATACAAAAGCCAAACTTAAATGAAATTTCCTTTAGGGTGTTTGTCTGTTGGGTGAGTGATATGTAAGGCAGAATGTATGGGGAGGGGGTTGTGTGCCAAGTCGAGGGACCCCTGTCCGTGAAGTCCACTCTGCTTTTCTGTAGGTCCCTAAATCTTTGGGCAATAAAAGTTGGAGTGCTGGGCTCCCTTGATATCTGTGTGTGTGTGTTTATGTGTGTAACCCCCCTTTGGTGCCTCTCGTACCAGGCTCGGCCTTGTCTCAGGCCACCTGGAATTTAGGCCCTGTGATATGTGCATGTGTGATCCTACACCCCTTAAAAGCCAAGAATGGTCCCTAACTCCTGTGGATGAATCTGGGAAAGGTTACCCCCTCCCCCAACACCGCAAAGCCACAACCACCCTAATCACAAAAGCCCCAGGTCTGACTTTTGCTGTTGAGCTGCCAGTACTGGTCAGAGTGGATGAGCATGTTAAATGGAAGAGTGACCCCCTCCCCCCCAAGCTCCCTGGTGCCTCCTTGTCCGACTCCATCCCGATCGATGAGCCGCGATCGAAGTCTGTCCTCATCTCCTCGGAGCCCGGGGACGAATGTCGATTACTCATCAGGGATGCGACTGAGCGATGCCCAGTCATTTCCAGAAGGCCAGTGGCATCGGCGGAGGAGGCGGGCAGGAGGACGGGTGGTGGGTCACTGTCAGAACAATCACCATGGGGGGGTCAGACATCTTTGTTGAATTGCCTGAATAAGGCATGCTCAAGCACAATGCGGGCCCAGTAATCCCCAGCAAGGCCTACAGTGTTACCCATAATCCTCCACTCTTTTCCAGATCACCAGGATGCAGAACGGCAGCAGGGCAGCGACCATGTGCCGGCACTCCAGTCGCTTCCGTGGGGCTGGCCAGTCCTGCTTAATGAAGCGCAAAGGCTAATCAGTGGCCTAAATGAGGAAATACTGCTTCGTTAAGTTCCCCCATTGTCGCTTGCCACTATGGACGGAAACAAGCCATAAACGGGTGGAATAAATGAGCAAGCCCATCTGCAGTGCATGATGGGATATTCTAACACAGGGACAAGTGAGTTTCCAGGCATTTTCCAAGATACAAATCATGAACCCTTCTAAATCAATTATGGCTTGTCTTTGTCCCTTGCCTCCATTTCCTGAGCCAGGATTTCCTTGGTGGTCCAATCCAGTACATCAGCGAGGGTTTGTGTCCCCCAGTGACAAATTGTTAATTACGTTTGAATCTACACTACAATTAGCTGTGTGCAAAAACTGAAGCAGGAGACTCTGCGCTGTTTTCTTCCTGCCTTCTTGCTAGAATATATCCATCCATCCATCCATCCATTATATGTACCCACTTGTCCTATTCAGGGTTGCGAGTGTCCGGAGCCTATCCTATGGGCACAAATTAGGGAATAACCCAGGATGGGGTACCAACCCTTCACAGGGCACACTCACACACCATTCCCTCACACATGCACACTTATGGACAATTTAGTGACTCCAATTCACCATAGCCCTAACCTTTGGACATTTTTTTATATTAGCATTAAGATGTTTTTGGACTTGGGGGAAACTGGAGTACCCAGTGGAAACCCCACTTTTGGCACTAGTCATATTATCCATGTAATTGCTTGTGCCCGGCGAACTGGCTTGCTGATGGATTTTAACCATGAGCAGTTTACACCTCGCTTTTATTAAATCAGTCTCGTTTTCCTTGTATTCTATAGAAGTAGCACGTTTGGGGGACCTGGGTAGCCGGTCGACCCCCAAAGCTGTTTTTTTCTCCTTACCAGAGAGTTTTTGTTTCGTCTCCTCTGTTGTTTGCTAACAGTCTTCTTTTCTCCTTTTCATGCAATATTTTGTGTAAATGATGTAATAATGGATTGCTAAACATTCTGTTATGAAAGGTGCCATATTAAAAAAAATAAACTGAATTGAACATCGATACCTTAGTCCAGATCCTGCTGTGGGCGCACTCTCACATCCCATAACAAACAACTAACAGCTTATATTCCAATGTACCAGATACCCTTCATGGACCAGTACAGAGGCTCGCTGCCCAGTGACTTTTCAGCACTCAAACTGGGGTCAGGATGGCCTCCCCAGTGCTTAGTGGGTTTGGGCATTGGAACTGAATCAGAATTACACTGAACCGGCTGTGAGCAGAAATGACGGTATATCGATCATCATAAAAATACAATGTAATACTTCAAGGTGACAGTGAGGGGCGCCGCCCTGCTTGTGGGCTCTTATTACTTGGCCACTCCTCTTCTGCTATAAATAACCAGCCCCTTTCATTTCCTTTCACCGTTTGCTCCAAGGGCATCTCCGTGAAGGGCAACCTTCAGCTGGTCCCTATAGGGAGAAAATTAAACAGACTTTCAGCACCTGAGGTTTTCACTGTTGGCTCCCTGCTACAGCATGCTATGTGCTCCCCCAGCCTGTAGGGGGCACCCTCCAAAATAATATAAAGTATCCACAGACCTGGCGATTCTTGGATCTCACATCTCTTAAATTGCACTTTTGCACCCTGACGATAAGAGGGAAATCTTGACAAAATGGGGTGCTTCCTCAGATACAAAATATCACGTTGCCTGGATTTTGACAATGCGTGACTTTGTTTATTCAAGTACACATTTTATATATAAGCAGTCAGCCACTAGTCACCATTAAGTGCTAATTAATGTTATCAAAGAGCCATATTTAAAACAGCTAACCTATACTATGTTGTACATATAGGTGACTCACTAGTGGATTGTTGGGTCACATC